>NC_134139.1:178156515-178459545 GCF_033958435.1 Carettochelys insculpta | reverse complement strand
TTCAGTCTCAGCCTTCCAAGGGAGAGTTGGAACAGTGAGTGCAAAAATTATCCTTTTGACAGGATAATAGGTCTTGTGGATAAGGGGGACGGGGTGGATATGGTATACCTATACTTTAGTGTGGCATTTGACACGGTTTTGCATGATCATCTTATCAATAAACTAAGCAAATACAACTTAGATGGGGCCACTATAAGATGCGTGCATAACTAGCTGTGTAACCGTTCTCAGAGTAGTAATTAATGGTCCACAGTCATGCTGGAAAGGCATAACAAGTGGGGTTCCGCAGAGATCTGTTTTGGGACCGGTTCTATTCAATATCTTCATCAACGATTTAGATATCAGCATAGAAAGTACACTTATTAAGTTTGCAGATAATACTGAGCTGCGAGGGGTTGCAACTGTTTTGAAGGAGAGGCTCTTAATTCAAAATGATCTGGACAAACTAGAGAAATGTTCTGAGGTAAACAGGATGAAGTTTAATAAGGACGAATGCAAAGTACACCCCCTAGAAAGGAACAATCAGCTTCATGCGTATAGAATGGGAAATTACTGTCTAGGAAGGAGTAGTGTGGAGAGGGAATTAGGGGTCATAGTGGACCACAAGCTAACTACAAGTCAACAGAATGATGCTGTTGCAAAAAAAGCAAGCAAGATTCTGGGATGCATTAACAGGAGTATTGTGAGCAAGACATGAAAGTCCATTCTTCCACTCTACCCTGTGCTAATTAGGCCTCAATTGGAGTACTGTGTCCAGTTCTGGGCACCACATTTCAAGAAAGATGTGGAGAAATTGGAGAAGGTCCAGAAAAGAGCAACAAGAATTATTAAAGGTCTAGAGAACAGGAGCTGTGAGGGAAGACTGAAAGAACTGGGCTTGTTTAGTTTAGAAAAGAGAAGACTTAGAAGGGACATGATGGCGATTTTCAAGTACCTTTAAAGAGGGGTACAAGGAGGAGGTAGAAAAATTGTTCTCCTTAGCTTCTGAGGCTAGGGCAAAGAGCAATAGGCTTAAACTGCAGCAAGGGAGGTTTAGATTAAACATTAGGAACAAACTTCCTAACTGTCAGGGTGGTTAAACACTGGAATAAATTGCCAAGGGAGGTTGTGGAATCTCCATCACTGAAGATATTTAAGAGCAGGTTAGATAGACACCTATCAGGGATGGTCTAGATGGTGCAGGGTACTGGACTTGATGACCTCTTGAGGTCCCTTCCAGTTCTAGTGTTCTATGAGACTATGATTCTTAAATATAGAAATATTGTGAGTGTCTTTTTAATGTTTCTGCCTTCCTGGACATTTTAGACCATAGTGCTATACAATGGTTGCCAGTATATGCTCACAACAACTTGCAAAAAAAAAAAAAAAAAAAGAAAATTGGACATTTACCAACAATTCTGGTGGAATATTCAGTGCAACTTTGGACATATGGCATTGCTGATTTGATCCTTTGCAGTATTTGAGTAGCAAGTCATCACAAATTATGTTGCTTCTCCTCACCCAGAATTTGACAAATGCTCTTTTCTCAGCAGCCGAGTGAACAAATCTGAAAAATAAACAGACACATGGAATAACTAAAGTGAATTGAAAATAAGCCCACTCTCGAGTATGTCTTACAGTGTTTGACACCATCTCTCTATCTGGTCTTTTGAAATCTAACTTTTTAAAACATTCTTGAATGGTGAGTGTGTGTGAAAATGCAATATTTCCACAGAACAGTTTATTAGAAAGCGGAGGAAGGTTTTTCCTTTAGTAGTTTCTCCAGTAACCCACGAGCAGCTGACAAACCAAGGAGCCATGCAGAATCAAAAGATCTATTTCCAAATTAGTCGGGTATAAGTACCTTTAAATCTTTGGAGACAGACTCTGTGTAGTGCTTTAATTCTACCATATGCAGGGAAAAAAGGAAACAAAAAGATGGTGCATCTATACACATTATATAGCAAGTGCTTTTATATTTGATATAATTCCATTTTGTGTGTCTCCATTCATTGAGCTCCCTATGTGAGTGATTCAGAGCTGCATGGTCATTCACATCCTAAGCAAGTCTTGTCTTGATGGGACCAAGGGTTGTATTTTTCAGTCATATTAGCTCAATGGGATTGAAAGTCATGTCAAGAGCAGGCTGACATATTTGAAGCCATATTAACTCACTGTGTCAGTCTAAGATTGACTGAAACAAGGCTTGGGTGGTCAGACATCCTAGTAGTTAGATTGCCTGGCTGTCAGCCCTTCTTGGCCTTTAAGGCTGCAACGGGGTGCAGGGACCTATGCACTCTGTTCCCACCAGGTTCCTGCGCAGGATCCTGTATATGTCAATCTAGTGTCCTACCCAATGGGGAGTCAAACCCATTGTCCTGGGCTATTTTCTACCCAATTCATCTTGGGGCACAACCTCTCTAACGCAATCTATCAGGTGACTTTCTTCTTGTAGGGGCCTCTCTTGTGTCCAGGACAGTCCTTTCCTGAGGTCCCAGGTTCCTTTGGGCAGGGCAGTCACAAGCTGGTGAGAGACAGACCTGCAATGTCTCTGGGGAGTACTTAGTGATCTCTGGTGTCAGGAATTTTTTGAGCTAAGGAATCAGCACTTGCTCCTAAATAGCTGCCCTGGACAGCAGGCCAGGGCTCAGTTCCTTCAGGCAGGGAAACAGCTAGTTCATTCCTGCCTCTTCACCAGTCACCCCTAAACTGACTCAGCCTCCTTTCTTTTACCCCCCCCAACCCTCCCCCCCAGCCTAGCCACAGCTCTAGGTTTAATGGGATGTAGCTAGCTGGATTCTTCGTAACCCCTTCTGTGCTGGTGGGTACTTCCCCTGCTTCACCATACTCCTTACTAGGTTAAAACACACCAAGCTAACCTGTTTGTCTGCATCTTGATGGGGCTTTTAAATTATGTTAAAGTAACTCACTGAGCACACACCAAGGAAGAACACTCTCTTTTGTCCACCAAGGCAGAGCCTACATATTATTTCCCCCAGGAAATCATGCTCCATTAGTCACTCTCGTATTGGGAAGGCTCAGTGTTAGTCCTAGCTCTGTTACAGACTATTGGTATGACCTTCAGAAAATTGCTTGACCTCTACAACTCTAGTTTTCCTATCTGTACAATGCAGTTTACTGTATGGAATCATCTCACTCAGGAACTGTGAGGATATACAAGTTTATTAAGTGCTTTGAAAAGGTAAAATGCTACATGTTGATTATTATCCTCCTTAGTCCTCTTATCCTCTCTACCTGTAACATCATCTGTAGAACCAATTGAAAATTTTTGAGTGGAACATTTTCCCTTTAGAACATGCTGATTCCAGTAAATTGAAATGTTTTGAAGGAATGTATAAATTTTTGTCAAATATTTTTACAAGAAATTATCAAAACACTTCAATGTGTTAAGATTACGATATGATATGATAGTAAGAGTTTGGCCTGGTCCTTGAAGGCTTGAGAGCCTAGGGCTAGCCAACACTGTTTACTAGAATCAGACCTGGGTTGGATCAGTGGCACACCTATAAGTGAAGTGGGTTATGGGAGCGGTTATGACTGTCAGAGATAAGATATATGCCTGATAGTAGGCTATGGATGAGAGGCAAGAGCAGCTGGGTTAACTGCTATGTTATCATTTTCAGATTTGGTTTGGTATATTGGGGAAAAATGAAAATGTTCCATATACTTTATTCTACAAAAATACAAGTATCTCTGGGTTTTTTTCCAATTTGGGATGAAATGAAATATAAAATTCTTGGAATTTCTTGTGGGATGGGAATTCTCTTTTTTGACCTGCTTTGATTACCTGTGGCATTTTCAGCATCTAATGTCCACTCAAAGTTGCACTGACAATGCAGCTTCCTATTCAGGCAGATTTAATAATGCTTCAAGGAAATCACCAAATGAATGGCACTGGTCACAAGAGCTGAACATTTATAGAGTTCACTTCTAGACTGTCTTGAGTCTGTGAAACCAGTATGTAAGGCCACATGCCCCTGAGATGTTTAAAAGAGATAGCTGACCTTTTGTCCATCTGGAATAGTATAGCCTAGCATTTGAACAAGTAAGGTTTTGGGAACATAATTTTGATGGGTGTCATTCTACATGATTTATGTGAAAACATTTCTCTAAAGAGGACCACACTTCTGAGCTAAAAAAGAGATCTTGTCACAGTTTGGAAACGGTGGCAGATATTAGGATGCTGAGAAAAGAGAATTTGAGGCAAACATTGAGTAATAAGTGGTATTTGTGGTTGACCTCCCCATATGGGAAATTGTCTAATATTATTTGATCACAGAGATTTCAGAGATTAACTGATTACTATTTACTGTATTCTGGGCTTCTACTACGCACTGCTTGTGAGATAGAATACACCAGTCAGCATGGCTGTGTCTACACTTGTATTTTTCTTTTGGAAGAGGAATGCAAATGAGGGAAATCAAAAATGCAAATAAGGCACTGATTTACATATCTCATGCTTCATTTGCATAACCTCTTTTCAGAAAAGATTCTTTCGAAAGAAAAAGGTGGTGTAGACAGGGCTCTTTCAAAAATAAACCCCATTTAAGAAGGGTTCTTTCAAAGATAGGGTTTATTTTCAAAAGAGCCCTGTCTACACTACTTTTTTCTTTCGAATGAATCTCTTTCAAAAAGAGATTATGCAAATGAGAACAATATATGTAAATCAGTGCCTTATTTGCATTTTTATTTCCCTCATTTGCATTCCTCTTTTGAAAGAGAAAGGTAAGTGTAGACACAACCTATATGATCCCCTCCTCTTCTTTTTCTCAGTGTCCTCCCCTGCATGCAGCAGAATCAGAACACAGCTGTGTTTTCCCCCAGAATCCAGCAAAAGTGAATGGTTGCAGGGAAGCAGGCTTGGTTTGTGGAATAACAGTTTAGTCATCTCATGCTTTTAAACTAACTATTGCCACACTCATACTTTCTTACTTAGCAATACTGTTAGAGGGGACTTGTTGATAACTTCTGCAGGAAGTTACTTAGACATATCTGTCCTTTGCCCTCGTTTGCAGGATCAGGACTTTGATATGTAGTGAAGTACAAATGGATTTGCCAAATGCTTTGGTATGGCTAATCTAATACCCTGAAAAATATACTTGATGGTCCATTTAAAATAAAATTCTGGTGCACAGCATTATAAGGTCCATGCAACTCAAAAAATCATATTATCCAGATTGCCTGAAATACAATAAACACAGATTTCTTAACACCAAACATTGTTTTTAGCTTTATCCCTTATTGACTTAGTGATTTCCTTGCTCTTTCTCCAGTATTACTCACAGCGCTTTGGAATTTTCATTCTATAAATCTATACATTTCCATGACTACTGAGAGCGCTTGTTCACAGATACACAATACTGCTGAACGCTATACACATGAAAAGAGTGTGGATAGGGAAGGATCCAGATTACCAGGAATACTGGAAAAACTTGTTCTGCCCAGCAAACTGCTTGTGCAGTCAAAGGTGAAAAGCAGAAGCTCAGACCTGTTTTTTATTTAAAGCTTAGAGATCAACATAGCTATGTTGGTCAAGGGAATGAAAAGTCCACATTCCTGGCCAGGGCACTCTAGAATGATTTTTATAGTGAGGATGCTGACTGCTGAGAGTCAGTGAATCTAAATTTAAACATTATGTATAACAGAATCCACATTAAGCCAGGGGCTGCAACAGCACTACAGCACCTTTGCTTCTGACCAACTATTTAGGTTTGCTATGCCAGCCTAATTCCTACTGGAGATACAGCAAGGGTGGCAGAAAAGTGTTTCCATCAACCTAGCTACTGTTGGTTGGGGAGCGGGGTTTTCTACAGAGATGGACCACTATCACTGTAGTCTGCATCTACACTGTGGGGTTACAGTGGTATAGCTATCGCACCACAGCTATGTCCCTGCAGTGCCTGTAGCACAGATATGGTCCTAGATACTCTCATACAGGGAGCTGTTGTTTCTACACTACTGGAAAAAAACACTTCTGTGCTCTAAGTTGCAGCCCGGAGGAACAAACCGCCACCTCCTCCACCGGAGTCGCCACCAGGTTTTAACCCTTCCTCCTGCTCATGGCTCCAAACTGCCCCCAGCCTTTAACCGTCTCCAACCCCCACCCCCATCAACCCAAGGTTCACTTATCTTTCAAAAGCAGCACCACCTGCTGCCACTCCTTCGCCGAGTTAGGAGCACTAGGAACCAATCAGAGACTTGAACCTGTATTTAACGGTAAATTAGTGTCCCTCTTATGAGTTTTTGCCTACGAGCAGAAAGTTGGGAACCAATTGTGCTCATATAGCGAGGAATGAGTGTATTACTTTTTTGAAAAAGTGTAAAAGAAAACCACATTGTCCAGTCCAAAAAAGTAGGTAAATAAGATTGTTTTTACTTTTCAGTTTACAGGGAAGAGCAGTCATAATGTGTTCAGGGAATGAATAACTATAGACTTGTAAACCTACTTGTGGCCAAATTTATTTAAATTTTAACTGATTGGTTTGCCAGATTTTGTGGTGGAGTTGTGTTGAATGATGTCAATGTTTAAAGTCACTAGAGCACTATTAATAATGTGTTACACTTATGCACTGAGGCCAACTTTTGTGTTTTTTTTTATTTTGAGACTCATGATAAGTGCTCTTCTTGACCTCAGCCTCTGGAGTTAAGTGATTATGTAAGAAAAAAAAAAGATATCTGAGATTTAAGAAAAAGCTACTACCCTTCCTGATTATGAAGAAATCCAGAGAGCAAATGGAAATAACCCCCCAAATTGTTTTAAGCCCCATGATTTTGGTGACCCAATTCATGATTTTTGAATGCCAAGTGTTGGTAATATTGCTTTTATGTCCTGCATTTCCCAAAAACCTAAAGTTCTCATTGAAGTTAGAGTTCTGGGTGAGCCAGAAATAAAGGATTAGACCTTTAATCTTCCTAACATCCAGTACAAGTTGTTATCCTATGCAGAGAGGATAAATGATTTGGTCAAGGCCAAAAGTAAGTGGCACTAAGAATATGAAAAATCAGCTCCCACTTCAGCTCCAATCAACTAGACCAGTAGATCTCTGATTTGTGAGTCAAAGACAACTGCGTGTCTGCAGAAAAGGGGACTGCTGACACAGTGCTGGCTACCCTACTTGTTTTTTGCTGTTACATCATATTAAAAATAGCTAGAATACTTCAAGCCTTTTAGTAATATTACTTTTTTCATTTAAAACAATTTCAGTAATTGCCACATGGATGTCAGGCAGTTGGCACTAGAATGGGAGATAATGCAAGTGCAAATGGAAGGGGGATTATCTACAATACCATCTCTGTATTAGGATGTGCTACACACTATGAATAAACCTGAGAACTGCTGAGGTAGCCTTGCCACTTCTCATGTGAATTTTTGACCAAATTATTTTAATTGTGCCCCACATCATCTTTTGATTGCAAAATAGTCTTGGACATAGCCATCAATTTCAAGAAAAACCACACAGTGAATGTTGCGAGGGAGGGATTTGTTTGTTTGGTTTTAAAGTTTTGGGTTTGTTTAGTTTTGGTGGATTTTATTACAATTCCATTTCCTGTTCAGGATTTAATCTGCACCTACATCTCCAGGATATTTTCAGCTTCTGACTGTGAATCTCCATAGAATTCTGAACATAGATGACTTGTGGTAGAAGTTGGCGGTGCACCACCCCCAGCATGCCTCCTACAAAATTTTGATTGCTAAATAAGGTGTGCCCATGGGCCCTCCCCCCACACCTCTGGGTTGCCCACCTTACATTTGATTCTGTACCATGGAGGATTCTGGGCTGGAGATTGCTCTGAGATGGCATTGGATTGCCACAAATGCACCTACCGCTGCTGTGCCTTAAGCTCTCACTGATACTTAAATAGCTCTTTTTTTAGCCATAGTTTTCTCAACAGAAGAGAAAAATTGGGTGCAGTATTGCGGAAAGTATGCCACAATTCATTACTTTATTGCTGAGATACGATGGACTTAGATGTATCTTTAAAAACTGTATACACATGTGGGTGCTGTATCCTGCAGCACTTACTTACTAATGTTTTAAATTAAAGGGTTCATTCCGTTAAGAGTTTAGTTATGTGATTAGGACTATAGGATCAGACCCATATTTCTGGTAGTTTCATGATCAGTAGATTTAAATAAAGGAGGAGGGCATAACAGGCACTTCAGGATATCCATGTTCATTCATGTCACTGGTTTATTCAGGTTGACGTTCAGCTCTGTTAAAATGCTCTTTTGACAAGAAGCCCCTCAGAGAGGATCCAGTTCTGGAAGTTCCCTTTCACCTGTTGACCACAGTGGCAGTTAAGAGCCCTTATCGTAGGGCTACACAGTAAGATGTTTCAGGATTACACCACTAGATGGCACAGAACAGTGTTCAGGTGGGGAATTGTTTCTGTCTTCAAACTGGCTTTCTTTCAAAGTACACAACCTGCAAGACCTATAGCAGCAGGGACAACATTGCTCCAAGTAAATAAGAGGCTATTGACTTTCTATTGGATCATAAATTTTAGAGGTCATTAGGTATTAGAGAAAAAAATATCCATAGAGTAACTCTATTGGTTTCAAAGCAGCGGAAATGTAGCACTTTAAAAACTAACAATCTGAAGAAGTGGGTCTGTCCCATGAAAGCTCATCACCGAATAAATCATTTTGTTAGTCTTTAAAGTGCTACATTTCTGCTGTTTTGTTTTGTTGGAGTACAGACTAATATGGCTACCTCTGTTTCTATTGGTTTCAGATGAATTACATCTAGGAAGAATTATGTCTTGCCTAACCGTGGTTCACACAATGTTCTGTGTCAATGTGCATTAAATCCTGACTGACATATGATTTTCATCACCATATTTTGTATTCAAAATGGCTTCAGATCAGATAAGTTCCTTGTTTTCTCCTTTTTTACCATGCAGCCTTTGGCATTTAAACAGATGTTTTCATCATTTAAGACTAAATATGTCTAATCATTTGAAATATTTCAGGCTACTGGTGGATTCATTTTAATATGTGCAGCAGCACAAATAGTGTGGTCAACCAACACAGAAAGCTTTTTTATTGTTCCTTTCAATAGAACTATTTAATTCTGAATTCCATGGCAGCTGTAGAAATGGAAAGAGTGACTGAACTTGGACAATAAACCAAAAGATGGACACGGTTAATGTTACAGCTTCAATGCACTTAAAGCAGCACTAGAAACAAATAAGGGACCTCTGAAAATGGAAAAAATGGAGAGTGATATGGCTGTTGAGAGGTCTGTTGTTGTGACCTGCATGTCATGTGCCATGTTTGTCTTTCTCTCGAACGATAGAAAGGAGGATTTTCTCTGTACCAAGTGTAAGCTGGTAGCCATTTTAGAAGAGAAGGTTAAAGGAGTTGAGGCACAAATATCAACCCTCAGGTCCATCAGAGAGGGTGAAGACTTTCTGGATAGAAGGCAACAGATGATACTGCAGGAACAGCAGGCTACCCAAAACAAGGAGGAGAACTGGAAGCATGTTACCTCCAGGAGGAGAAAACCAGTTCCAGTCGCTCCAGTCCCAGTGGAGTTAAGTAACCACTTTGAGCCACTCTCCACAGGTGATACAGCAGAGATAATTGGGGCTGATACCTCCCAGGGATTGTATCTGAAAGAGTCCCCACAGTTTAGAAGGCATGGGATGCGCAGTCCTAGGGATGGGAGTTCTATGACCACCACCCCTAAGAGAAAAAGACGAGTGGTGGTGGTCGGGGACTCCCTCCTAAGAGGGACGGAGGCATCCATCTGCCGCACGGACCTAGAATCCCAGCAAGTTTGCTGCTTGTCTGGAGCTAGAATTCGGGATATTACAGAGTCGCTGCCAAAAATTCTTCAACCGGTAGACTGTTACCCCTTCCTCCTACTTCATGTAGGAACCAATGATACAGCCAAGAACAATTTTGATGAGATCACAGCAGACTGCATAACCCTCGGGAGAAAGATCAAGGAATACGGAGCACAGGTGGTCTTCTCGTCTTTCCTCCCTGTGGAAGGAAGGGGTCCGCAGAGGGATCGTCAAATCACAGAGGTAAATGCGTGGTTACGTAGGTGGTGTAGCAGGGAAGGATTTGGTTTCTTTGATGATGGGATTCTGTTTCGTGAACAGGGATTGCTGAGAAGAGACAGGATCCACCTCACTAAAAGAGGAAAGAGCATCTTTGCGGGCAGGCTTGCAAACCTAGTGAGGAGGGCTTTAAACTAGGTTTGTCGGGGGAAGGTGACACAAGCCCGGAGGTAAGTGGGGAAGGAGGAGGGAACAATCAAGTGCATTTCCTGGGTGAAGAGGAGAAAGTGGGCCAATTGGCCCCTTCTCTAAGATGCTTGTACACTAATGCCAGAAGCCTGGGGAACAAACAGGAAGAATTAGAGGCCCTGGCAGAGTCACACAAGTATGAGGTGGTTGGAATAATGGAGATCTGGTGGGACGATTTGCATAACTGGAGCATGGTCATGGATGGTTATAAATTGTTTAGGAAGGACAGACGGGAGAAAAGGAGGAGGAGTTGTGCTCTATGTGAGGGAGCGGTATGATTGCTCAGAGCTCCAGTATGAGGAAGGAGAAAATCCAGTTGAGTGTCCTTGGGTTAAGCTTAGAGGTGAAAGTAACAGAGGTGATGTTGTAGTTGGTGTCTGTTATAGGCCGCCAGATCAGGGAGAGGAGATAGATGAGGCTTTCTTCAGGCAGCTAAGTGAAGCTTCCAAATCACAGGCCCTGGTTCTCATGGGAGACATTAATCATCCAGACATTTGTTGGGAGACCAATACAGCAGCACACAGACAATCCAGGAAGTTTTTGGAAACTACTCAGGATAACTTCTTAGTACAAGTGCTGAAGGAACTGACCAGGGGCCGTGCACAACTTGACCTATTGCTCACAAACAGAGAAGAACTAGTAGAAGAAATAGAAGTGGGGGGGAACCTGGGCTACAGCGACCATGAGATCATAGATTTCAGGATCTGGACGAAAGGAAGAAGGGTGAGCAGTAGCATACAGACCCTTGATTTCAGAAGAGCAGACTTTGACTCCCTGAGAGAAAGGATGAGCAGGATCCCTTGGGAAACGAAGATGAAGGGGAAAAGAGTTGAAGAGAACTGGCAGTATTTTAAAGAAGTCTTACTGAAGGCACAGGAACAAACAATCCCACTGCATAGTAAGAAATGCAAACATGGTAGGCAACCAGCTTGGCTTAACAGGGAAATCCTTAGTCAGCTTAAATACAAAAAGGATGCATACAAGAAATGGAAACGAGGACAGTTGACTAAGGAGGAGTATAAACATACAGCTGGAGAATTCCAGGCAGTAATCAGGAAAGCGAAAGCACAATTGGAACTGCAGCTGGCAAGGGATGTGAAGAGTAACAAGAAGGGTTTCTACAGGCATGTGAACAATAAACAGGTTATCAGAGAAGGTGTGGGGCCATTACTGGATGAGGGAGGTAACCTAGTGACAGATGATGCAGGAAAAGCTGAAATACTCAATGCTTTTTTTGCCTCAGTCTTCACAGACAAAGTCAACTTCCCAATGATGGTCCTAGATGATGCAGTACGGGAAGGTGGAGGGCAGCCATCTGTGGGGAAGGAACAAGTTCTGAGCTATCCAGAAAAACTAGATGTGCACAAGTCCAGGGGTCTGGATTTAATGCACCCCAGGGTACTGAGGGAATTGGCAGAGGTCATTGCTGAACCTTTGGCCATTATCCTTGAAGACTCTTGGAAATCGGGGACGATACCGGATGACTGGAAGAAGGCAAACATAGTGCCCATCTTTAAAAAGGAAAGAAGGACAATCCAGGGAAATATGGACCCGTCAGCCTTACCTCAATCCCTGGGAAAATAAGGGAGGGAATCCTCAAGGAATACATTTTGAAGCACTTGGAAGAGGGGAAAGTGATCAAAAGTAGCCAACATGGATTCACCAGGGGAAGGTCCTGCCTGACCAATCTGATCAGCTTCTATGACGAGGTAACAAGCTCTGTGGACATGGGGAAGTCAGTGGATGTGATATACCTTGACTTCAGCAAGGCTTTTGATACGGTCTCCCACAACATTCTTGTCCATAAGTTAAGGAAATATGGATTGGATCCTTGGACAATAAGATGGATAGAAAGCTGGCTTGATGGTCGGGCCCAACAGGTAGTGGTCAATGGCTCAATATCTGGATGGCGGTCTGTTTCAAGTGGAGTGCGGCAAGGCTCGGTTCTGAGGCCTGTGTTATTCAACATCTTTATTAATGACCTGGATGAGGGACTAGATTGCACCCTCAGCAAGTTGCGGATGACACAAAACTAGGGGGAGAGAGAGATTCGTTGGAGGGTAGAGAGAGAATCCAGAGGGACCTGGATAAATTGGAGGACTGGGCCAAAAGAAATCTGATGCGGTTCAATAAGGAGAAGTGTAGAGTCCTGCACCTGGGGCGGAAGAATCCCAAACATTGTTACAGGCTGGGGACCTACTGGCTCAGCGGCAGTACGATGGAAAGGGACCTAGGGGTTATAGTGGATGAAAGGCTGGATATGAGTAAACAGTGTGCCCTTGTAGCCAAGAAAGCTAACGGCATACTGGGGTGCATTAGGAGGAGCATTTCGAGCAGATCTAGGGAAGTAGTTATTCCTCTTTATTCAGCACTGGTGAGGCCACATCTGGAATATTGTGTCCAGTTTTGGGCCCCTCCAGTATAAAAAGGATGTGGATTTGCTGGAGCAGGTTCAGCAAAGGGCAACAAAAATGATTAAGGGTCTGGAGCACAAGACCTATGAGGATAGGCTGGGGGATTTGGGCTTGTTTAGTTTACAGAAGAGAAGACTTAGAGGTGATTTAATAGCAGCCTTCAACTTCCTGAAGGAGAGCTCTAAAGAGGAGGGTGAGAAACTGTTCTCAGTGGTGTCAGATGGCAGAACAAGGAGTAATGGTCAGAAGTTGAAGAGGGAAAGGTGTAGGTTAGCTATTAGGAAAAACTTCTTCACCAGGCGGGTGGTGAAGCATTGGAATGTGTTGCCTAGAGAGGTGGTGGATTCTCCATCCCTTGAGGTTTTTAACTTCCGGCTGGACAAGGTCCTGGCTGGGATGACTTAGTAGGGGTTGAGCAGGGATGAGGTGAAGCAGGGGGCTGGACTAGATGACCTCCTGAGGTCCCTTCCAGCCCTATGATTCTATGAAAGCCAAAACTCATGGGAAAGCAGAGTGGTTTTACAAAGACAAGCTTCATGTCATTAATTAATTATCATTGGAAACCTTTCTACCAAACTCTCTATATTGATGAATGCATAAAAACTCTTGAGGTGGCAGAGATGGTGTTGCAATGGTAGACTTTGCCCTTATCAAGGATTCAAATCCTGTGTGGGAGAGTTTATCCAAACTTCTTAATATAGAAATCCTGAAAGCACTAGGTTTGGTGCCCATTTATTAATGTAATTTTCTGTGGTGGAAAGCATTTACACAAATACTGAGAACACATTTCAAGGAAAATCTGGAATTTTCATCTATTTTATTTCATTAAGAATTCCTAAAATAAAAGTTAAAGTGCCCCAGAAGACAAATTGGTTTTGGTGAGATTCCTACATATGCATTGCATTGAAAAATAATAGGCATTTACTAATGGTCCTTGTAATGACTAAGGTCCTAGAATTATGAATTGTTAGTATTTAAGAATTGTCCTGGCATCGAGGCCTTACAGAACAGATATAGGACAGACACCTGAGAAAATAACTCAAAAGCTAGCAGCAAGCTTCTGTCAGACTTTCCAGATACTCTGAGGAAACTCATAGTTTCTTCAGCCTTTCAAAAGAGTACAGCTGAATAAACTTCTCTTTTTCCCTGCATATGAATTGAAATGTAACTCTCAAATATTAAGATACCACATTATGTTGCCAGATACAGTAGTTGGAAAAATAGGGAACCACATTGTATCAACTACTGAGATTAAATTGAGTTTCATGTATAAAAGGGAAATCAACTGTAAGTTCTACAGCATTGGGCAAAATATTGTAAACCTCAATGACAGGATTCTCCCTAATAGGCAGTCCTTAGGGAAAGAAAGGGGTTGCATTCATATTGATTTCCTTTAGTTTAGTGATAAAGTGAAGAATTGAGGCTAATGTTTGCAATCAAGAATGCTTATGCTATCAACTTAGTGAAATACCTCTGTGCTAAAAGAGCTGGTCCATAAAAGGGATTGAAACCTAATAGTATGTTACAAGGACAATTTATCCTGGAATGCAGTAATAAAAAATGGAGAAGGCACAGACTCAGCCCAGCTGTAGGCCCCACCATTGTTGCGGAAACAAGGAGGCAGTAATGGAAAATTTATAATGCTATTCTAATCTGCTGGAGAACAACAGTTCTTGAAATGATTTTGCACTGTATAATGGACTGTTAAAACAAGTTTGAAGAGCATCAGAGAACATGGATTTTGTATACACTGTATGAACTCTGGGACATTTCAGCAACTACCAATGTATTGAAGGAGAAACTGCAACTTCAGCGAGCGTACCATGATAAGCTGTCCAACCAGTTTGTCACATTGGGGCCCATGGAGACCGTTTGAGGTGCTGTTACTGACTGGAGTAAACCAGACAGAGTTCAACGTGTGTCTCAAGAAGGCTGTACCAACAGCAAGACCTAAATTGTCTTACATAAGCTGTTACGATAACATGTTTCATACAGAAACTGGAACTTAAAGGTGATGCCTCATTCCCTTAGATAACAGTGAGAGAGGATGACACATTTTAGCTGTGTCCACACGTGCACGCTACTTCGAAGTAGCGGCACTAACTTTGAAATAGCGCCCGTCGCGGCTACACGCGTCGGGCGCTATTTCGAAGTTAACTTCGACGTTAGGCAGCGAGACATCGAAGTCGCTAACCTCATGAGGGGATCGGAATAGCGCCCTACTTCGATGTTCAACGTTGAAGTAGGGACCGTGTAGACGATCTGCGTCCCGCAACATCGAAATTGCTGGGTCCTCCATGGCGGCCATCAGCTGGGGGGTTGAGAGATGCTCTCTCTCCAGCCCCTGCGGGGCTCTATGGTCACCGTGGGCAGCAGCCCTTAGCCCAGGGCTTCTGGCTGCTGCTGCGGCAGCTGGGGATCCATGCTGCAGGCACAGGGTCTGCAACCAGTTGTCGGCTCTGTGTATCTTGTGTTGTTTAGTGCAACTGTGTCTGGGAGGGGCCCTTTAAGGGAGCGGCTTGCTGTTGAGTCCGCCGTGTGACCCTGTCTGCAGCTGTGCCTGGCACCCTTATTTTGATGTGTGCTACTTTGGCGTGTAGACGTACCCTCGCAGCGCCTATTTCGATGTGGTGCCGCACAACGTCGAAGTTGAACGTCGACGTTGCCAGCCCTGGAGGACGTGTAGACGTTATTCATCGAAATAGCCTATTTCGATGTTGCTACATCGAAATAAGCTATTTCGATGTTGGCTTCACGTGTAGACGTAGCCTTTGATCGGACATTACAAATCTTTAGCATAAGTGTGGATTGCCATCTGATTGGCCCATACCATTAGCTCCAACAAGAGGAACCATGTTGGACCAGCCTGCAGAAATGACTTATTTCCTTCAGCACTTCAATTCTTGAAAGTTGAAGACAGTTGAAAGGGAAGAGACTGAAATCCCGGGTCTGCCACCTGGGAGTCTTCCAGGTGACATCAAGTGCATAGACACCTCTAAATGTCTTTCTATTTTCCAGCAATTGAGTTGCCCATTAGTGCAAAAGAAAAATCATATAATTGTGTCCATGTTTTGCTCTACCTGTGTTTGCACTGTCAGCTCCTGCCCTGAATGATAATTGATCTGAAAGCTGATGGCCAGCCAAAGATCTGGTGATAGGTAACACACTGACTCCCCACTTGAGTGATGACCTAAGTAAGATGATTGACTACATGAAATTGGTGACTGAATAGTAAAGAGGTATTCATGCTTGTGTATGTTTTAAATATTGTCAGAGTTTATTGTGAATCCTTGCTTTGTAACAGGTTCCAATTAAGACTGTTGTAAAGTAGCTTTGAAATGCAATAAATTCCTGCTGTTAACTAAGGTTGCTGAACACAATTCAGCAAGTCTATCATACCATCTCTCTTAAATTTATGGCTATGGAAAAATGTCTCAGGGACCATGAAATCTGGTCTTTCCCCACGCATGTTGGTCTATATAGATTTCACAGGGTACCACCCACCTTTCTCATATTGGGGGTCCTGAATCAAAGCAGAGTTGAAGGTGATGTCACAAGATTATTTGAGTCAGGGAGTGTGTCATGGTATTACCATCCTTACTTCTGCTTTGCCTTCAGAACTGGGCAGCTAAAAATTGGTGGCTTCTGGCCAGGCACCCAGCTCTGAAGGCAGCACCCTGAAAGTAGCACAAAAAAAGCAAGGGCAGCAATACCATACCATCCATACTTCTGTGCTGCTGATGGCAACAGCTTTGCCTTCAGAGTGGGGGCCTGGCCAGTAGCCACTGCTTTCTGGCTGCCCAACTATGCCATCACAAGCAGCAACACAGAAGTAAAAGGAGAAATACTACAACCTTCCCTACAATAACCCTACAAATCCACCCCCTTGCACCACCGTACCCCCACCCAAACTTCTTTTTACATCAGGAACCCTACAATTACACCATTACATTTCAGATTGCTGAAATCATGACACTTATTAATTTTAATATTTTAATATTAATTTTAATATTAATTTTAATCACTCATAACTCGCTTTGCTGATGCATGTATGGAATTTGGCCTCACAATCAGCTTAAAGAAGACCCAGTTGATGGGCCAAAATGTGGGTAACGAGCCATCCATCAATGTGTTAGACTACGAACTGGAAGTCGTCCATGAGTTCGTGTGCCTAGGCTCGACGACCTCGGACAACTTGTCACTTGATAGCAAGATCAACAAGTGCATTGGAAAAGCCACCACAACGTTCTCCAGGCTGACGAAGAGAGTATGGGCTAACAATAAGCTCCCTGTACACACCAAGATGCAGGTCTACACAGCTGTAGCCAGACAAAATCTCCCCAGTACAGACCAGCTTTTGCCTCTTCTCTAAGGTTCCTCAAAGCACCCAGGGCACTGAACAGCAGTTAAACAGCACAGTCTTTGATGCCTTCCTAAAGGGGCCCAGATGTGCTGGCTCATCGTGACTCTGAGGAACGGAAAACACAGATAGAGGGTGAGCAGGCTAACCGTTAACAGGGGGGCCTCAGGAAATTACCCCAGCTGGCATTGATGGATTTGATGCACCCACAGAGCCATCCCAGAAGAGAAATCTCCGCCCTTGTAAAAGAATGTCCTGTACTCCCAAATTGCTTCTCTCCTGTCTTACAAGTGCAAATTAAGTAAGAATTGCCCTTGTAAAAACTGGAGTCACAAAAGACAGACCAGTACGATCTGGCACCACAGATAAGAAAGAGGATACGTGACCCAAGGGGTATAAAGATGGGCCCAGCAGCACTCTGACTCTGAGTGCATTCCCACCAACTTCCTGCTGGTTGGGTCAGGTGATTGCCTCCCGAGGTCGCCACCTGGGGACGCCCAACCTCGTATTCGTCTTTCCGCGGAATTGAGTGACTGATCCTGGCTTGGCTACGCTGGTATCGAGAGAGGCAAGGAGGGTAAGATATACCCATATTAAGGAGGGTAAGATGTACCCATATAAAGGTCTCCTTTTGGTGTGCACAGTTAAAGAATTAGAGCTCTATAGATAGATGCTGTTGCATTAAGACGTCGTGGTATTGAATTGTAATGTAGCCTGTTAACACCTGTACTCTGCTAGCATATAAGAAGTAGACAATAGCCTTTTGTAACTGCTCGCTTATAACTATAGCTTAATAAACTTGTAACTAGTTAAGATCTAAGCCTGACTGCTGTTACTCTCTGTCACTGCCACACAGCTGGCACAATAAAAAGAACTTTAACCGTGTAGTTACCACAGCCTGGCCATAGGTGAGAGTGCTAGGAGCTCCCTGCTCTAGCAGTAAAAGAGTCGGGTTTTTAGGACCCTGGGGCATCCTTCAGTCTGGCCCAGACTGCCCGCTGTGAAGGAGCCCTGTGCTCTAGCAGTTAAAGACTCGGATGATAACAAGGGCATAGTTGGTATCTCACTGCACATTACCCGGTCACCGGCTAACAATAGCCTGTGTTTTGAGCACACTGATGTACGGCAGTGAAACATGGACTTTGTGCTCAAAACAAGAGCAGCAGCTCAACACATTCCACATGTGCTGCCTTAGGTGCATACTCAGTATCTCATGGCAGGACACGGTCCCCAATAGCGCAGTGCTTGAGAGGGCAGGCACTGCCTCCATGTTCACCCTTCTCAAACAGAGGCGTATGCACTGGCTGGGCCATGTCTCACACATGACAGATGGCCAAATACCGACGGACCTCCTCTTCGGTGAACTGGCATCTGGAAAGAGGCCGAAAGGGCGACCTAAATTGCGCTACAAGGACACGTGCAAGCATGACCTCAGCGCTCTCTCTATCAGCGTGAACACCTGGCATTCGCTCGCCTCAGACAGGCATGCCTGGAAACAGGGAGTGAAGGAAGCTCTTGGTGTGAATGAAACTACCTTGGTGAAGGAAGCGGAAGACAGGAGAGCCCTCAGGAAGATCCGTGCCCATGATACCAGAGCGACATCTGCCTACTGCTGCTCACAGTGTGGAAAGGACTGCCACTCCCGGATCGGATTGCACAGCCACAGAAGACGCTGCTCGAATCAGTCCAACTGGGGCGCAAACTCATGATCCCTCGGGATCGAAGGATGCCTACTACTACTATTAATTTTAAAATCCTATGATTATGAAATTGACCAAAATGGATCAGAAATTTGGTAGGGCATAACCATAGTTAGTGGTTTCATACGGTCTTTCAAGTTCTAGATGTACAGAGAAATAAAACAAAACCAAATGTGCAAGTCTCTTGAACAGCATTTAGTCTATACAGTTTGTCATAAATGTGGAAGCTTATGTTAGATAGGAGTGTGAATCAGATCCTCGGGCTAATATAATTTTGCTGGAAAGCAGGTTACAAGGGTTGATTACTACAGATCCATTGGGAAGGAGTGTCTGGTGAATTGGTGTATATGCTTAGAACCTTGTGAATTTTTTTTATTTGTTACAGTATTTCAGTTTTTTTCAGGCACTTTTTGCATGTCACACTGTCTTCATTTTATCCATGTCCCACCTGGAGGGCTGGAGGGTGTGTGCTAAGGATCTGCCTTGTTGGGGAGCCACATGGCAGGGGTAGCTTTCAGTGGCCCGACATGCTGAAACAATAGGATGTAATTTAATTGGTTTAATGGCCATTAATCCAATTAAATCAAGTTCTAGGCTTTCAGCGCGGGAGGCATAAGGAGTCAGGCGGCTGGGGTGTGAGCTGCAAATGGCTTCTTGAAAAGCCATATGTGACTTGGAGCTGCCCAGACACATTTTAAAAATGGCGGCGCTGCCAGAATCAATGACCCAATAAAAAGGCCCGTAGGCTGGATTCTGGCCCATGGGCTCAGTTTGGATACCCCTGGGTTAGATATTGGTGCAATATCTTTTCAATGTGTTTAGTACTGTGTTTATTGCCAGATGGATGGAAACTGGGCCACCTGTGGTACTCATTAGTAGCACTGGTTTTCTTTGATTCACAACACAATCAGACTCTATGCTGTTTTTAGGAAGTGTTTTGCTTTATAGTTCCAGTGAGATTGATCAAAGAATTAGGAGCTTCCTCCCCACTAATTTAATTGTTAAATAATCTAGAGGGTGGGCGGAAATGGTAAACACTGAAGTGGGTGTGCCCATTGCTTTCTCCTTTGTTATTTACATTCAAAAGTATCGGAGGGGTAGCTGTGTTAGTCTGGATCTGTAACAGCAACGAAGGGTCCTGTGGCACCTTATAGACTAACAGAAAAGTTTTGAGCATGAGCTTTCGTGAGCATAGACTTCTGAAGAAGTGAGTCTGTGCTCACGAAACTCATGCTCAAAACTTTTCTGTTAGTCTATAAGGTGCCACAGGACCCTTCGTTGCTGTTACATTTAAAAGGTTTTTCCCTGCCTCAGGCATCTGACCAATAGGAGCTGTAGTTGCAGGAGGTGTTGCACACAAATCTCACCCACCTTTGCTTACAGGTTACAAATATTTTAGAAATAAAGAACTCCCTTCATAATAACATTTTAAGAGTTAATTTGGACTTTTAATAGGAGAAGTGCTTTGGGAGTGATTATAATAACTCCCAGATTTGACACCAACTTCATTTAATCCAGAGTTTCATATTTGTGTGCAGGATGGACCACTAGGGTTCTACAATCCCTTGCTTAGCTCTAAGTTTAAACCCATGAAGTCTTCCCTGAATTCTTCAGGGGGAGATGCTTTTTGAGGGATTGTCTCTGGATTTTCCCTCCCTAAAATGAGTCTGGATCTTGGAGATCTACAAGAGGCATCCAGGTCTGTTCTGCCAACTGTTTCTCCAGGTTCTTGTCAGCCTTTGTAGAAATGATGCATCTAAGATCTCCCATCACATCTGCCTGATAACTCCCCTGTTAAATGGGTTTTTCAAACAGTTTTCATAAGCCCAGCCCTCATAAGTTTCTCCTGAAGAGGGATTTTAAAGTATGGACATCTCCTTTCTTTTCATGACCACACAGATCAGTTATATCAATTATAAATAACATCCTTGTGGCAAATAGAGTGATTGCTTACATGAAAAAATATTAAGAACCTATTATGTATTTTAATTTTCTACTTTTAAAACAATTTATTGCTGGAAACATGGAGGAAAATGCTGTGTCCAACAGCTTTCTGTTGACCATCAAAAATGCTCCATTGATGACAGATTGGTTAGGTCAGTGATTTCCAATCTTTTCAGCAGTCAACACCTTGTTATCTATGAACTTAAAAACAATTATATAAGGTCAGGTAGACTAAACACTTCTGAGGGCAGGGACTCTAGTCTCTTACCACCTTCTCTTCTCTTAATTACTCTTTTTGGAAGGAATTATTCTGGTAAAGCTATGGTGAAAATAAGGGCCTGACACTTTTTGGCCTGAATATAGTAGTATTTATGGTCATTCTGATTGGTTATGAAAACAAGTTTCATTCTTATGGCCCAGCCACCAAGAAAATCTGTTCCCTGCTCCTATAAATTTTATTTCTGTTATTGGGATAGTCCATACCCTTCCCACTGAGTGAATACAATCCAGTGTTTGATGGTAAGCCTGGGTTTGTCAGATGCAGAATAGAAATAACCAATACACTGTGATACCAATACTTCTTTCTTCCTAAAAAAAAAAAAATCAGTCCAGTAGCACTTTTTTGTTTTGGTAGTTTATAGACTAGCATGGCTTTCTCTCTTACTTTTCTTCCTAAAGAGTAACCTGAACACTTTTCTGATTGAATTGTGTCCCTTTCTAGAAATTTTTAGAATATAGGAGTTAAGAGGATCTGGAATTAAGAACTTTTCACAAATATGACCAAGTTCTTTGATTCCTCAGCTAACCCTTAGGGGGAAAGGCATACCTTAGTTCTGCTCCCCAGTTTCGATGGAAGGCATCCATTAGTGATATTAGACTGAGTCCTGCTCAGGAACAAAACTGATGATCTTTCTTGTTGTCCTTTTTTGCAAATAAGTCAAATGACTAGATAGCCCATTCCCTGAAAATGGATTTCACCATGTCGCGCTTTACAGATCTTTCATATATGTTCCAGAAAGTCCCATGGAGACCGTCAGCCAATTGGTTTTGAAAGTTGGTCTTGCTCAATGCAGAAGTGCCAAAACTTTGTCTCCTGGCACAGCTGATTGGAGCTGGCTCCTCCCTGACTTGCACATAACATAACTGTAGTAGTATTGTCAGTGAGAATGTGAACCTTTGATCCTGGAAGGCTGATGTGTATTATAACTGTTCCAGAGTGCCTGTACATTGTGATGACAGGACACTTCTTATTCCAGCCAGAAACCCTGAACCTTGAGAAGGTGTACTCTGAAAGCTATTGTTTAGGAATTGGTGAGTACTATTCTGGTTGATGGAGGAAAGCCATAGTGGACTGCCTGGTACACACTAACCTGTTCTTTCCACCAGTCTAGCAAATCCTGTATTTCTGGAGGCTTTTGGGCAAACTTGTCTAATGATTGGCAAATTGGGCAACTGATCAACTTCAGCCATGACTGAAGAGGATGAACTTACAATCTCTTATCCTGAGCCATGTAACTACATGCAGCCATATAGCTCAGGTGTGTACAAATCATCAATATGTAGAAACATACCATATGTATCCAGCTTATGGCGTAAGTGTGTCCAAATAGCCTGTGAAGGGGGAAGTTGAATTTGGGCATAGAAGGATGGACCAAGCACCTAAGCATATAAAACAGGGTGCCCAGGTCTTGTTAGTTGGGGGTGAAGAAGAAGTAGGAGGATTTCAGAGCACAGCCATCCCATCCATCCCTGCAGCAACCGCCCCAACCATCCAATGGATGGGAGGCAGGAGGACTACCTGGGGCTGGGACCTGGGCTGGGTGATTACTGGGACCAGCAGTTATGCGCATTATGGCAGTGAGTTGCCTCCGCACCATCCCTACACTCACCACATAGCTTCTCTGCAGCAGCAGGAAGAGCTGCATGGCAGTGGGGAGTAGGCTGCCGCTCCTGCTGCCCACATGGTGAGTGTAGCGGGGTGACTCCCTGCACCTGTTACCACTGCCATGCAACACTCAGCCCTAGGTAACCCCACAGCCTGTTGATGGGGGAGGCTTAAGTGGGCTGGGTGGGGGTGGAGTAAAGGAGAGGTGGAACATGGGGGGAGGTTGTCCCAGCCCCTGCCCTGCCCTGCCCTGCCGGTTCAGAGTTAGGAGTTAAGATTAGTTTCTAAACTTTGTCTTTCTAATAGTTTAATCTAGGTTTAAGTCAGTCAGTTAAGAAAACTAAGTTAGCTTTAATATTTCTTAGCATTTGTTGTGTACCTCCTACTTGAGAACTGAGAAACCTAGACCTGAACTGTCTTGACATATTGGAGGCACATTTTTCGTCTCTTATCACCAGCTTATCAAGAATGGGTGTAAGTATAACAGCTTTGTAGAACAACAGCTTTGCAGAAATAATACCATATGTATCTTAGACCAACAATACTGTATTTTAACCCTGATTTGTTTTAATTCAAATTGCTATTTGATTCCTGTTTTATATATTTTAATGAAGTTTTAAATTATTTTGTCTCTGTGATCATCCTGTCATACTCCCAAGGGTCGCCTGATTCTGTGACAAGAACCTAATTATCTCCTGATCAGTTCAATTGGTAAACCTACAACCCAGACCATCCATGTACAATATACATTGCTTTGTTGCTATGCTATCATGCCAATATGAGTAGTGATGTTACAAAGAAGTTATACAGCAGTGCCTCTTGGTGGCAGAAATGAATTCTGCATCCATTTAATTATTACTCATACAGTAGATTTTATGGGTTGCATATTTAAGGGTCAAGATAAATCTATTTTTCTTCTTCTGCTCTGACTCTAAAATCTGTCACACAAAATATGTACAGTGCTAACATCTAACAAGTTTTTCCTTATTATACAAAGGCTATGTCTACACTAGCCCCAGAACTTCGAAAGGGGCATGACAATGAACCTAAACAAAAGATGCTAATGAGGTGCTGTCATGAATATGCAGTGCCTCATTAGCATAATGGCAGCCGCGGCACTTCAAAAGTGCTGCTTTTGATCATGCACGGCTCATCTACATGGAGTCCTTTTCAAAAGACCCTGAACACTTCAAAATACCCTTATTCCTATAACCAAATAGGAATAAGGGGATTTCAAAGTGTGTGGGGTCTTTTTGAAAAGGACTCCATGTAGATGAGCCGTGCATGATCAAAAGCAGCACTTTTGAAGTGCTGCGGCTGCCATTATGCTAATGATGGGATTCCTGTAACCAAATAGGAATAAGGGGATTTCAAAGTGTGCGGGGTCCTTTCGAAAAGAGGCTGCTTTCGATCAAGCTTCTTTTGAAAGAAAGAAAGCAAGCAGTGTAGACAGGGGTCGTCTGAAAGTAAACCCCATCTTTGAAAGAACCCTTCCTCCTATTTTGTTTCAGAAAGAAGGGTTCTTTCAAAGATGGTATTTACTTTCAAAAGAGCCCCATCTACACTGCTTTCTTTCTTTTGAAAGAAGCTCTTCTGAAAGGAGAATATGCAAATGAGGTGCCAGATATGTTAATCAGTGCCTAATTTGCATTTTTGATTTCCTTCATTTTCCTGCCTCTTTCAAAAGACGAATGCAAGTGTAGACACAGCTAATGTGAAGATGCAGTAAAAACAAACAAACAGAATATTGGGAACCATTGCAAAAGGGATAGATAATATGACTGAAAATATCACATTGCCTCTGTATAAATCCAGGGTATGCCCACATCTTGAGCACAGTGTTCAGATGCGATCACCCCATCTCAAAAAAGATATACTGGAATTGGAAAAGGTTAAGAAAAGGGAAACAAAATTATTAAAAGAAAGGAATAACCTCCACGTGAGAGGCTAGTTAGAATGGGACTTTTCAGCTTGGAAAAGAGATATGGTAGAGGTCTGTAAAATCATGATTGGTGTTGAAAAAGTTATTAAGAAAATGTTACTCTTCTCATAATGCAAGAACTGGGGGTCACCAAATGGAAATGGCAACAGGTTTAAAACAACAAAAGGAAATATTTCTTCATACAATGCACAATCTATGGAACTCATTGTTAGAGGATGTTGTGAAGGCCAATAGTGTTCAAAAATGAACTAGATAAGTTAATGGAAAATAGGTCCATCAGTGGTATTAGCTAGAATGTGCAGGGATGCAAAACCATGTTCTGAAGTGTCCCTAGCCTCTATTTGCCAAAAGCCATGGACTCTCTTCACTTAACTTTCACTGCCACGGTTGATCTTCCAGAGTTCAATTTAGTACCCCGGTAGGGACACACTAAATTGAACTCACAGAGTGCCCGCATTGGCATCGGTACTCCTGCCCCTCATTAGAGTAAGGCAAGTAAGTAAAGTAAGACCAAATGCTCCCATCAACCTTCTGTAATAGAGATGGCACAGAAGCTCCAATTAAAGTGCAGTGGCTCCAGCTATATCAGATATGGCCTTGGTGATCATATGTAAACAGGTCAGAACAACCAGAAGATGGCTTAGAATATAGGGGAAAGCTAATATGTAAACTGAGTTATTTATGACGTATTGATATAGAATTTCAATAGGTAGAATCAGCATTGCAATAAGGATTTGGACTGAGTATTCTAAGTTTTACATATGAAATAAAAAACAATAGAACAAAGCCTCAGAGAAAATGTTGCTCAAAGACACCTTCTGTGAAAGCACATTTTAGCTGAAACAGTTGCCTTCATCTTTTAGGATATGTCTACACTTGCATTCCTATTTCGAAAGAGGAATGCAAATGAGGGAAATCAAAAATGCAAATCATAGAATCATAGAATACTAGGACTGGAAGGGACCTTGCGAGGCCATCGAGTCCAACCCCCTGCCCTCATGGCAGGACCAAGTGCTGTCTAAACCATCCCTGATAGACATCTATCTAACCTGTTCTTAAATGTCTCCAGTGATGGAGTTTCCACAACCTCCCTTGGTAATTTATTCCACTGTTTGACCACCCTGACAGTTAGGAACTTTTTCCTAATGTCCAACCTAAACCTCCCTTGCGGCAGTTTAAGTCCATTGCCTCTTGTTCTATCCTCAGAGGCCAAAAAGAACAAGTTTTCTCCCTCCTCCTTATGACACCCTTTTAGGTACCTGAAAACTGCTATCATGTCCCCCCTCAATCTTTTCTTTTCTAAACTAAACATGCCCAATTTTTTCAGCCATTCTTCATAGGTCACGTTCTCTAGACCTCTAATCATTCTTGTCGCTCTTTTCTGGACCCTCTCTAATTTCTCCACATCTTTCTTGAACTGCGGTGCCCAGAACTGGACACAATACTCCAGCTGAGACCTAACCAGCGCAGAGTAGAGCAGAAGAATGACCGCTCGTGTCTTGTTCACAACACACCTGTTAATGCATCCTGAGGAGCAAATAAGCTGTGCTCCAAGTCCTAAATAAGGGTGGAGGTGAGTGGAGTGTTGAACTGGGAAAAAAGGAGGGCTGCTCCTTAGTGATGACCCACACCACTGAGATTGATTCTGCTATTATGAAACTGGTGTAGTTATAGCCGTGGCTTACATCACACTACTAACAGGAGGAATAGGATTACGCCCAAAAGAAAGAGAAGCACCCCCTGGGGTTTTTCTAACTCCCAGTAGTTATCTAAAACTGCCCACGGGTTGGTGGAATTCATTGGCTATTATCTATCCCAATTTCTAAGAGCTGTCATCTATTCCCAAGAAGTGTGCGTTTCAGGGGATGGGACTACTTAAGGGTTAATAGGAGGGTATGACATACACACAGAAATGACGCTCTGTCCTGTAGAACACGGAGGCTCAGCATATCACGCTTCCCAGCTGAGGCAGCTTGCTTTCAGAACTTTCTGGTCATTGGGTCAAAGCCCTTTCAGGGGTTCTGGGGCATCTTTGCCTCAGCCTTACACATGAACCTTACAGGCTCATGAAACTAAAACATAAACACATCACCATATAGGCAGACTTGCCACAGGACAGGACACAAACAGACAGAATACAAATAGAGTTAATGAGAGCATTTACTGAGAGCATATACTTAAATAGTTAAGCAGATACAGGAATAAGACGCACTGTTGTATCATGTTACTTCAGCTAGCTATACTACTAATACAGATTTTCGTGGTACCATTAGGTATTCACACCTTACTCTATCTAACTCGTGAGCAGGCGGGAGGAGCGGCAAAGGGTGATCAGGCCTTGTCACAGACAGAGTCCGGTCTCTCCAAGATTCGGGAGTTCCTCCTCCTCCTTATGTTGTAGCCCCTCTTTATAATCCTGCTGTTTACTGGTTCCACCCGAGGCCTGGCATATCACAGCCTGGTTGCTTCTGCTTCTCTTCGCTTGCAGCCCCCCCTTAGCCCCCCTTCCCATTTTACACAACTATATCTCATACTTATTTTGTCCTTGTTAAAGTACACAGCTGGCTTCTGGGCTGATGGGTCAGAGGCCATGGTCTTTCCTGTTTTTCAATTTAGGCCAAGAGGATGTGGATGCTGCTGAAGTTACATACTGCTGTTAATGCAGGCTGTATTCAGTCCAGTAAATCCCGGTGCTAACTGGTTTAGACTTGCCCAATTTACTGGGTTCCTCGGTTCTTGTCCTGGGGTTAATGTTTTAGCCATTTTGTGCTGAGGCATATTTCTTTATAGTATTTTAAAAGGGTCTCTGTACCCTGCCTCCATCCCACGTACCTCACCACGTTGTTCAAGTGCCCATGCAAGTCACCCTAACATGCCTGAGCATGGCCAGTCACTTAGGGGTCACCAGGTTATTTTGCACACATCCCAGAATCATGTTTGCTTTTTTTGCAACAGCATCACACTGTTGACTCATATTTAGCTTGTGGTCCACTATAACCCCTAGATCCCTTTCTGCTGTAGTCATTCCTAGACAGTCTCTCCTCATTCTATATGTGTGAAACTGATTGTTCCTTCCCAACTGGAGCACTTTGCATTTGTCCTTATTAAACTTATTCCTGTTTACCTCAGACCATTTCTCCAATTTATACAGATCATGTTGAATTATGACCCTATCCTCCAAAGCAGTTGCAACCCCTCCCAGCTTGGTATCATCTGCAAACTTAATAAGTGTACCTTCTATGCCAATATCTAAATCATTGATGAAGATATTGAACAGAACCAGTCCTAAAACAGATCCCTGAGGAACCCCACTTGTTATACTTTTCCAGCAGGATTGACACCCATTGGCTACGTCTACACGTGCACACGACATCGAAATAGTCTATTTCAATGAATAACGTCTACACGTGCTCCAGGGCTGGCAACGTCGACGTTCAACTTCGACATTGGGCAGCACCACATCGAAATAGGTGCTGCGAGGGAACGTCTACATGCCAAAGTAGCACACATCGAAATACGGGTGCCAGGAACAGCTGCAGACAGGGTCACAGGGCGGACTCAACAGCAAGCCGCTCCCTTAAAGGGCCCCTCCCAGGCACAGTTGCACTAAACAACACAAGATCCACAGAGCCGACAACTGGTTGCAGACCCTGTGCATGCAGCATGGATCCCCAGCTGCCGCAGCAGCAGCCAGAAGCCCTGGGCTAAGGGCTGCTGCCCACGGTGACCATAGAGCCCCGCAGGGGCTGGAGCAAGAGCGTCTCTCAACCCCTCAGCTGATGGCCGCCATGGCAGACCCCGTTATTTCGATGTTGCAGGACGCAGATCGTCTACACGTGCCCTACTTCGACGTTGAATGCCGAAGTAGGGCGCTATTCCCATCCTCTCATGGGGTTAGCGACTTCGATGTCTCGCCGCCTAACGTCGATTTCAACTTCGAAATAGCGCCCAGCACGTGTAGTCGTGACGGGCGCTATTTCGAAGTTGGCGCTGCTACTTCGAAGTAGCGTGCACGTGTAGACGCGGCCATTAAGAACTACTCTCTGAGTACTGTTATCCAGCCAGTTATGCACCCACCTTATAGTAGCCTTATCTAAGTTGTATTTGCCTAGTTTTTGGTAAGAATATCATGTGAGACCGTATCAAATGCTTTACTAAAGTCAAGGTATACCACATCTACTACTTCTCCACTATCCACAAGGCTCATTATCCTATCAAAGAAGGATATCAGATAGGTTTGACATGATTTGTTCTTTACAAATCCATGCTGGCTGTTCCCTATCACCTTACCACCTTCCAAGTGCTTGCAGATGACTTCTTTAATTACCTGCTCCATTATCTTTCCTGGCACAGAAGTTAAGCTGACTGGCCTGTCATTTCCTGGGTTATTCCTATTCCCCTTTTTTATAGATGGGCACCATATTTGCCCTTTTCCAGTCTTCTGGAATCTGTCGTGTCTCCATGATTTTCCAAAGATGATAGCTAAAGGCTCAGATACCTCCTCTATCAGCTCCTTGAGTATTCTAGGATGCATTTCATCAGGCCCTGGTGACTTGCAGACATTTAATTTTTCTAAGTGATTTTTAACTTGTTCTTTTTTTATTTCAACTTCTAACCCTATCCCTTTCCCACTAACATTTACTATGGTAGGCAACCCTTCATCAAACTTCTCAGTGAAGACTGAAACAAAGAAGTCATTAAGCAGCTCTGCCATTTCCAAGTTTCCTGTTACTGTTTCTCCCTCCTCACTGAACAATGGCCCTACCCAGTCCCTGATCTTCCTCTTGTTTCTAATGTATTTATAAAAAGCCTTCTTGTTTCCCTTTATGCCTGTAGCTAGTCTGAGTTCATTTTGTGCCTTAGCCCTTCTAATCTTGCTCCTGCATTCTTGTGTTGTTTGCCTATATTCATCCTTTGTAATTTGTCCTTGTTTCCATGTTTTATATGATTCCTTTTTTACTATGAGATCACGCAAGATCTCCTGGTTAAGCTAAGGTGGTGTTTTGCCATATTTTCTATCTTTCCTACACAGCAGGATAGCTTGCTTTTGGGCCCTTAATAATGTCCCTTTGAAAAACTGCCAACTATCCTCAGCTGTTTTTCCCCTCAGTTTTGCTTCCCATGGGACCTTACCTACCAGCTCTCTGAGTTTAGCAAAATCTGCCCTCCTGAAATCCATCTCTATTTTGCTGTTTTCCCTTTTCCCTTTCCTTAGAATTGTGAACTCTATGATTTCATGATCACTTTCACCCAAGCTGCCTTCCACTTTCAAATTCTCTACCAATTCTTCCCTATTTGTTAAAATCAAATCTAGAACAGCTTCCCCCCGGTAGCTTTTTCAACCTTTTGGAATAAAAAATTGTCTCCAATGCAATCCAACAGCTTACTGGATAGCCTATGCCCCGCTGTATTAGTTTCCCAACATATATCTGGATAGTTGAAGGCCCCCATCACCACCAAATCCTGGGCCCTGCATGACTTTGTTAGTTGTTTAAAAAAAGCCTCATCCACCTCTTCCACCTGGGTAGGCAGCCTGTAGTAGACTCCTAGCAGGATATCACCCTTGTTTTTTACCCTTCTTAGTCTAACCCAGAGACTCTCCACATGTCCATCTCCTACATCCATCTCCATCTCAGTCCAAGTGTGTACATTTTTAATATATAAGGCAACATCTCCTCCTTTTCTTCCCTGTCTGTCCTTCCTGATCAGGCTGTATCCTTTAATACCAATGTACCAATCGTATGTATTAGCCCACCAAGTTTCTGTGATACCAACGATGTCATAGTTGTATTTATTTATGAGCACTTCCAGTTCTTCCTGCTTATTACCCATACTTCTTGCATTTGTATACAGGCATCTAAGATATTGATTCGATCTTGTCTCGCTGTTTTGCCCTGACCCTCTTTTTACTCTGACATTGTTGCCCATGCTCCCTCCCATTTCTGACCATTTTCCAGGTTTCCATGTTCTCCACTTACCTGTGGGCTTTGCTCCCCTGTCCCTGTTGAACCTGGTTTAAAACCCTCCTGATTTACTGATTTACATATCTCATGTTTCATTTGCATAACCTATTTTCGGAAGACATTCTTTCAAAAGAGAAAAAGCAGTGTAGACAGGGTGCTTTTGAAAATGAACCCCACCTTTGAAAGAACCCTTCTTCCTATTTTGGAGCTGTAGGCTCCACCAGTGCAGCTTAGTGTTCTGGTATTGGCAACTTGGAGCTGTAAGATTCCCCATCGCGTGCTGCAGCTGAGAGCTGTGGGGCTTCTGACAAGAGACAGTTCCAGTTGTGTTGCCCCTTGGCTATAGCAGAAAACACCAGGAAGAGCTCTAGAAGTCATGACTTCCATGCTATAACTTTAGCCTCACTTATCAGTGCTCTGCCTGAGATTGCTGAGATAGTAAGCCATGGGGGGCACTGCAGAGGTTGACGTCACAGAGGGCGAGACAACTTTGAGTTTAGCTTAGGGCTTGTTTACACTGGTGGGTTTTTTTGTTTTGTTTTGTTTTGTGAAAACCCCTTTTATCCCCAAAAACCCTTCCCCTCAAAGCATTTACACAGCCAAGCAGGATAATTAGAGACAAGAGGGCTTTCCCTTCAAAATAATTGCTCCAGCTCTGCAAAAGACTTTTTGCAGATCCCCCATCCCTTTCAAGGTTGAAAAGGAATATGCATGAACAAAGCACAGCTACTGTTGGCTCATGTGAAGTCTCCTTTCGTAATGCTGTGGCTGTGAACTGTGGCTGTAAATGAGAACTCTCTGCTTCACAGTGCTGTGGCTCTGTGAATGTGATTTTCCAACATTATTTGTTTAGACAGGGTTTGTTTAAGTCCTAGACCAAAGTAGACATGGAATAGATCAATCTTATAAACAATAAATGCACGATTTAATTAAATCCTATGTATTCTTACCTAGGAATATAAGCATAGGATAGAATTTTTAAAAAATGTTTTAGTGGCATAATAAATTATGTCAAAACTCTAACATGTCACAAATGCTAGTCAAGTTATTCCTTAAACTAGAAAGTAATGATGTTGAATCCAGTGCTGATCTGGACATGCATAGCTCCAAAACCAGTTATCTTATGGCATTCATGGCGGTACTGACAACAGCTGAATGCCACTTTTGGGCTTGGGAAACAAGCACTGAGTGGTGGGATCATATTGCCATGCATGCCTGGGATGACGAGCAGCAGCTGGAGAACTTTCAGATGAGGAAAGCCACTTCCACGGGACTGTGTAATAAGCTTGCTCCTACCCTGCAGTGCAAGAACAAGAAAACAAGAGTTGCCCTGCCTGTGGAGAACTGTGTGGCAATTGCATTATGGAACCTTGCTACTGCAGACAGCTACCTATTGACCACCAATCAGTTTGGAGTGGCAAAGTTGACTGTTGGACTTGTGTTAATGGAAATCTGGAGGGCCATTAATCATCTCATGCTCTGGAAGACGGTGACTCTGGATAACATATGTAACATTGTGGATGGCTTTGCACAAATGGGCTTCCCTAACTACAGATGGGTGATAGATGGCACACATATGGCAGTACATATGGCAGTTCCTGCACCAGACACCTACTCTCTGAGAACAATAATCAGAAGGAGAATTTTTCCGTGGTTCTGCGGGTGCTTTGGCTCACTGTGAGCATTTCACAGACATTAACACAGGCTGGTCCAGAATGGTGAATGATGCACACATCTTTTGAAACACTGGCCTGTTCAGGAAGTTGCAAGCAGGGACATTCTTCCCAGACCAGAAGATCACTGTAGGGGAAGTCAAAATACCTATTGTGATCATGGGAGACCTCACCTACCCCCTAAGGCCCTGGTTTCTGTAAAGGCCCTTATGTGGCTTGCTTAAGTGCAGCATTGTCCTTCCCCCCCCAAATGGCATAGTGACATAGCAATGCTACCATTAATTGGACAAGGAACACAGCAGATCTGCCAAGAAACCTGCAGAGGTGGATTGCCAGTATCTGCATAAGACTTTTGATGAGATCCGTGAGGCTGATTTCCATGAAGTGAGAGAGTTGACCAGCATCCTGTTCTGCCTCAGTGACTGGGCATGTGTTGGCCTAGCACTGCACAGACCCAAGCCTGCTTTCTGCAACCCTCCCATCCCCAATAACTTCCTTTGGCACCTCCATAAACCAGAGCCTCTTACAGGGAATCCTCTGCTATTTGTGGTTCCTAACAGCCAACTACTGCAATTGACTAGACTCCTCTGAGGCAGAGAAGAGCTCCTGACTGCATGCATCTGTGGTCTCAGAGTCGTCCTTTGACTCTGGCCCCACCTTCCCCTTAGCACCGTTGTCCACAGTTTATTCCTCCAGGTTCAGTCCAGTCTTGGAGAACCTGTGAACCCCTGAAATATCTATAAGAGTCTTCAGAGTGGAGATGGGGTCACCCCCAAGTATGCTGTCCAGCTCTTTGTAGAACTGGTAGGTTGTGGGGTACAGCACCAGAGTAGTGGTTTACCTCCCGTGCCTTGTGGTAGGCATTCCACAGGTCCTTCACTTTGACCCTGCAGTGCAGTGCACTCTGATGAGAGCTACTTTCAGTCGTGCATCTTGATATCTGCCCATAGGTATTATAATGCCTATGGCTAAAGTGCAGCTGGGACTGGAATGAGCATAAGAAGACATGAATCTGAGAACCTAACTGTTTTAAAGCACTGGTTTTGGTAAATGAAATTTTAATTAGTTGTACCCATTGACCAAGCTCCTGGAGCTTGCCTTGGCAAACTTCATGCACTTGCCTAGCAGGGTGGAAAACATGATTCCTCTGTGGATTACACTAGTGTCACACTGCAGGGTGCTGATGTTTTACTCATAAGCAACACTGTACTGTGCCCTTTTTGCAAGCAGGGTATCGTGCTAACATGGAAGCTGATTATTCTGAATTATGCATGCTGCTTTCTGATCCTAGCAATTGTGCAGACTCCATCAAGTTGCAGATGAGATGCACATAGACAGGAGTCTGACAAACAGCCACTTGTTTTTTATCTACTTGATTAGTCCATGCCTCAATTAAGCTGTTTCATACAGAGGGGTGAGGTAATCTGTTTTATTGGACCAGCTTCTGTTGGTGAAAGAGAAGCTCTTGAGCTACACAGAGCTCTTTCTCATCTACCAACATGGCTACAACAACACAGAAAACTCATGGCATTTCACTTATGGATTTTGTTTGGAGGATCATAGCCTAAGGAGACTTTCATTTTTGTCCTGCTTTTGCACTTCTTACCTCTTGCCCTGACAGCCACCATCCCTCCAGCTAAGGAGGGCTGGACTCCTTTCAGAAGCTGTCTCAGTCAGCCAGAGGGGTTTCTAGCAATTGACAGTGTTAGACTGACTTTATTTTCTAAAGTAGAAATGGGAGGGCAAGGGTTTTCTCGAGCCACACACCAACCCCTTCTCCTTATGGCCCATGAGTTCTCTGTGCCCATGGTGTTTTCCCCACTCCCACACACGGCTCACCAGAGCTGCCTCCGCACCTGCAGCAGCTGGAGCTAAGCACCCATATACTCTGCTGCCCATGACTGAAACTGCAGCTGGGACTAGGGCTGAGTATCCAAGCCACTGCCCAAATCTTTTGCTGCCAGTGGCTGGGGTGAATGCACCTTCAGGCCTATACCACCCCTAGCTGGGGCTGACCCTGGTGGTGCACATTCACACCTGCCTTGTTGTACCTTTAAACATATTCTGCACATAAATGGAAAAAATCTGCACATGGATGGAAAATATTAGCAGGGACATTGCTCTGAACCCTAGTCTTTTCAGCAGAAAGCAGTTGTTTCTAATACAACAAACTTGCGTGAAAATTAATACTGTAATACTTAATGTCATCAATATTATAATAATGTAATAAAGCCTGCTAGTCAGCGACCAGGTGATTGCAAACAGGAGGGAGTTTTGAGAAAGGTGCTCTCCAGGTGAAGGAGGAGCAAATCACAGGACCTCGGGGTACGCGACTGTCTAGAGTGTGTGTGTTTGTGGGTTACTTGTGACTGTGTACTGGGCTTGTTTGTCTGTTTGTGCGTGTATGTGTTTGGAGCTGTTTGTTTGTTTGAAAGACTGTGTGCTGAGGCTGCCAGTTAGGGTATGAAATCTAGAACTCGCTGCTTAGTGGTTGAGCCGTAGCCAGGGGGCAGGGCTACCAATCAGGAAGGCCAGAGTCTATAAAGCCTGCTACTAAGTGACCGGGGGAGCTTGCAAACAGGTGATTGCAAACAGGAGGGAGTTTTGAGAAGGGAGTTGAGAGGAGGAGTTGAGAGGGGAGCTAGTTCCATTTTTGCATTGTCTAGAACTTTTATACAAAAAAACTATATCCCAAACTACCATGTTGAGTTTGCCTGACTGTTTACATTTTGATTTCTGAGTGCAGGTGATTTTGGTTTGTTACTATGGCAGTTGGGATTGTGTGCTTGTGAAGGATGGAAACTTTTTGATCCCTTGTTCCCTTGATTGCCGTTGATCGGCCTCAGGATCAGCCTTCCCAAGTGTGACTAATGAGGGGGAGGCCTGACTGAGGTTTGCAGGCTTTAAAAGCCAGAGTCAGAGCCGTCAGGGGAACGAAATGGGCAGGGGGCTTGCAGACAGGTCAGTTTTAGGAGGGACTTTTACAGAACAGTTCCACTATGGTTAGGAAGACCTGAAACACATGTCAGCACTCTTCAGTCTCCTCCACCTGTGCCTGTAGTCAGACAGACCTCCTGAGCAGGGATGCCTCTACCCACACTCTGGTATGCTTTTGCAGGGACTGTGACTTGCAATTCCTGCCTGCTGAAGTTCAGGCTGGGGAGACCATCCAATGCGGAAGCTGTCTTCTGATAAAATCTCTCAGGAAGCAGGTGGTGGAGCTACAGGAAGAGGTAGTCAGGCTCAGGCATATTAGACTCCATGAGGAATTCCTGGACAGTATTCATGTGGAGACAGCTGAGGTTAAGGTACCTGTCCCACCACAAAAGAGGGCTGACACACCATCAGTGGGGGTGGAGATGGCTCAGGGGACACTGGCAGCTGGTCACTTCTGGCAGCAGGCAGTGCTCTACTCTTGCTCCCAATCCTCCTACTGTGGTCCTGGGAAACCATTATGTCATTCTGGATATGGGAGAAACAGGAGATAAGGAATAACCCCCTACAGGTGAATCAGAGAAGTCTTGTAGCCCTCCTGGTCTGCTGCCACCACTATGAGAAAGAAACATAGGGTAGCGGTGGTAGGAGACTCTTCTCTGAGAGGGACAGAGGCAACCATCTGTTGCCCTGACATGTCATCCAGGGACGTATGCTGCCTGCCAGGAGCCTGTATCCAAGATGTTACAAAGGCGTTGTGGAGGATTATCCAGCCTACTGACTAAAACCCCATGCTGTGCATCCATGTGGGCACGAATGACACTGCAAGGTGTAATCTTGAGCAGCTCAAGCATTACTGCAGGGCTCTGGGAGTACAGGTGAAGGAAATGGGAGCACAGGTGGTCTTCTCCTCAATACTTCCTGTCTGGAGTAGGGGCCCAGGCAGAGACAAGTGCATTCTAGAAGTGAATGCCTGGTTGGGAGGACGGTGTCACCTTGGCTTCCTCAATCACAGGATGCTGTTCCATGAAGGACTCCTAAGCAGGGATGTTTCGCCTTTGAGGAATGGGAAGGATGTATTTGGGTCAAGACTGGCTAACCTAGTGAGGAGGGCTATAAACTAGGTTTGATGGAGAAAGGCGACCAAAGCCCATGGGTAAGTAAACAACCTGGAGACCTGGGAGTTGGGTTGGAAATTGGAGGGATCATGGGCTATAATAGCAGAGAAAAGAGAGGGACTGGGCAGAACTGGGGGCAGAAGCAAATCAGTATCTTAGATGCCTATATACAAATGCAAGAAGTATGAGTGATAAGCAGGAAGAACTTGAAATCCTAATAAACAAACACAACTGTGATATACTTGGTAACACAGAAACTTGGTAGGATAATATGCATGATTGGAATATTGGTATAGAAGGGTACAACTCACTCAGGAAGGACAGGCATGGTAAACAGGGAGGAGGTGCTGCCTTATATAGCAGAAATGTGCACACTGGGACCGAGGTGGAGATGCATGCAGGAGACAGACATGTTGAGAGTCTCTGGGTTAAGTTAAAAGGGGTAAAAAACAAAGGTGATGTCATGATAAGGGGTCTACTACAGACCACCTAGCCAGGTAGAAGAGGTGGATGAGCCTTTCTCTAAACAATTAACAAAATTATCCAAAACACATGACATGGTGGTGATGGGGGGATTTCAACTATCCAGACATATGTTGGGAAACTAACACAGTGGCTACGTCTACACGTGAAGCCTACATTGAAATAGCTATTTTGATGAGTAACGTCTACACGTCCTCTAGGGCTGGCAACGTCGATGTTCAACTTCGACGTTGCGCAGCACCACATCGAAATAGGCGCTGCGAGGGAACGTCTACATGCCAAAGTAGCACACATCGAAATAAGGGTGCCAGGCACAGCTGCAGACAGAGTCACAGGGCGGACTCAACGGCAAGCCGCTCCCTTAAAGGGCCCCTCCCAGACACAGTTGCACTAAACAGCACAAGATCCACAGAGCCGACAACTGGTTGCAGACCCTGTGCCTGCAGCATGGATCCCCAGCTGCCGCAGCAGCAGCCAAAAGCCCTGGGCTAAGGGCTGCTGCCCACGGTGACCATAGAGCCCTGCAGGGGCTGGAGAGAGAGCGTCTCTCAACCCCTCAGCTGATGGTCACCATGGCGGACCCCGCTATTTCGAAGTTGCGGGACACGCAATGACTACACGGTCCCTACAGTAGGGCGCTATTCCTATCCCCTCATGGGGTTAGTGACTTCGACGTCTCGCTGCCTAACGTTGAAGTTAACTTCAAAATAGCGCCCGACGCGTGTAGCCGTAATGGGCGCTATTTCGAAGTTAGTGCCGCTACTTCAAAGTAGCATGCACGTGTAGACATGGCTAGTGAGGCACAGAATATCCAGAAAGTTTTTGGACTGCGTGGATGACAATTTTTTTATTTCAGGAGGTGGAAGAAGCTACTAGTGGGGCAGAAGTTCTAGATGTGATTTTAACAAAAAAGGAGGAACTTGTTGAGAATTTGAAAGAGGAAGGCAGCTTGGGAGAAAGTGACCATGACATCATAGAGTTCATGATTCCAAGCAATAGTGAAAGGGAGAACAGCAAAATAGACAATGGATTTCAGGAAAGCAAATTTTGGTAAACTTAGAGAGCTGGTAGGTAAGGTCCCATGGGAAGCAAAATTAAGAGAAAAAACTACTGAGGAGCGTTGGCAATTTTTTCAAAGGGACATTATTGAGGGCACTAAAGCAAACTATACCACTGCATAGGAAAGCTAGAAAGCTAAAAGACCACCTTGGCTTAGCCAGGAGATCCTGCATGATCTTAAAATCAAAAAGGAGTCATATAAAAAGTGGATAGTAGGAGAAATTACAAAAGATGTATATAAGCAACCAATGTGTATATGCAGGGGCAAGATTAAAAAGGCTAAGACACAGATTAAAAAGGCTAAGCTATTTCGATGAATAACGTCTACACGTGCTCCAGGGCTGGTGCCGTCGACGTTCAACGTCGACGTTGGGCAGCACCACATCAAAGTAGGTGCTGCGGGGGAGCGTCTACATGCCAAAGTAGCACACATCGAAATAAGGGTGCCAGGAACAGCTGCAGACAGGGTCACAGGGCGGACTAGCACTTCCGGGGCGACAGCTAGCCACTCCCTTAAAGGGCCCCTCCCAGACACACTCAGCCTGCACAGCACGTGGTCTGCAGAGCCATAGGCACGCACACCTCAGCGAAGCAGTTATGGACCCCCAGCAGCAGCAGCAGCAGCAGCAGCAGCAGCAACAGCAGCAGCCAGAGATCCACCCAGCCGCCCCTGCAGGAGCAGTGCTCACCCTGCTCAATGCCATGCAGGAGGCAGCTGATCACCTTTTTGTCGTGGAAGAGGAGCTGCCCCCAGGGGAGGAGGAAGCAACCCCAGACCCTGCTGCCCCTCGCCCCGCTCCCCCCCACCACACATGCCACCGGCTGTGGCGCTACCCCACGAGCACCGACTGGTGGGAGTGGCTGGTGCTCGGAGAGTGGGACGACGACCGCTGGCTCCAGAACTTTCACCTCGCCGGTGCTCTCCAGTCCCTCCAATGGTGCAGCTGCAGAACACATGGGGGGGAAGAAGAGTGGAGACAGCCGTTAGTGTGGGCCCCAAGCAGTGGCCCTTGTCCCCCCACCCCTCTGCTGCTGGTTCCCCATCCCCATCCCCGGGAGATGCTGCTGCTGATGATGATGGGTGTCGCACCCCCTCCCCCTGGGGGACCCTAGGTTCCGCTCCCCACATCCCCAGGGATGGGGCATGGCACTGTCGTGCTGGGGGGGCAGGGGCTGATGCACTCTTCTGAGGGACATGCCACTGCTGTCCTTGGGGCCATGGTCATGTGGGCATGTGGAGGGCCCTGGTCGTGTCTTTTGACCCCGCCCCTCAACCCCGGGGGTGTGCACCGGGGGGTACATACCTGATGGTCCGCTCCCACGGTTGGGGGACACCCTGTGGGCGGACGCCCTGCTGGAGCTCTGGGACGGGATGGCGATCCGGAGCCCCCCGTCGCTGGAGGAGGATTCCCCCTCCTCCTCCTCCTCCAGCATCCCAGGGGTGGGTTCCTGGGGGGGGGCCCTGGGGTGCGGGGCTTGCCTCCAGGGCGGACTCCGCCTCTGGGGCCTGCTGGGGCTCGTCGGCCGAGGTGTCAAGAGTGGCCGGCGGGGAGGAGGTGTGCCAGGGGCCCAGGATTTCCCTGAGCTCCCTGTAAAAGGGGCAAGTGACGGGGGAGGCCCCAGATGGGCTGGCCGCATCCCGGGCCCGGGCGTAACCCTGCCACAGCTCCTTGACCTTACTCCTGACATGGTCAGGAGTGCGGGCAGGGTGACCCCGGGTGGCCAGGCCCTTGGCCAGCCGAGCGAACGCATCCGCGTTCCGCCTCTTGCTCCCCATTACCTGGAGCACGTCCTCCTCGCTCCAGAGCCCCAGCAGGTCCCGGAGCTCGGCCTCCATCCAGGAGGGGCCCCTCTGCCTCTTCCCTGGCTGGCTGCCAGCCTGGGAGCCCTGGCTCCCCTTGGGGGGGTGCCCTGGGGGCACTTGGGGGGCTGGCGGGCGGCCATCGCAGCGGGGGGGTGTCTCTGGGCTGCAGGGAGGCGTGCAGGCAGGCCACGTGGCTGTGCTGCCGCCTGCACACTTTCTCAGCTTCCTGCACAGGAAGGCAGGGGGCGGGGAGCTTTAAGGGGCTGCTGCACGTGGCGACCATTGAGCTCAAGGGCTGGAGAGAGTGTCTCTCAACCCCTCAGCTGATGGCCGCCATGGTGGACCCCGCTATTTTGATGTTGAGGGATGCGGATCGGCTACACGAGCCCTACTTCGACGTTCAACGTCAATGTAGGGCGCTATTCCCATCTCCTCATGAGGATAGCGACTTCGACGTCTCGCCGCCTTACATCGATGTCAACTTCGAAATAGCGCTCGCCACGTGTAGACGTGGTGGGCGCTATACACGTGGCGAGCGCTATTTCGAAGTTGGCGCGGCTACTTTGAAGTAGCCAGCACGTGTAGATGCCGCTAATATGTGGTAAGGATTTTACCTTGAGTCTGGATTGTCAATTTTTAGTTAGTAGGAACATTGTTCCCTCTACTTTTTTATGTCCACGTGCGGAATGACTTACATCACTACCATATTGGTGCACATAATGAAACACATAACAAAAGTCATTCCATGCATGGATAGTGTGTGGAGGGCATGCAGCTGTGGTGTGGGTGGGGCTGAGGCAGGATGAGGGCTCTGACTGGGGCAGTGGGCATTGGATTGGGGTTGGGGATGAGGGGCTCAGGGTGCAGGTGGCCCCAGGGAGAAAGGGGCTTTGGGGACAGCTGAGAGGCACCGCTCCATGGCTGCTGCAGATCCAGGGGGCAAAGACAGGGGAGGGGTGTCTGTTTCCTAGTCTGGGTCGGGTCAGGAAAGGGGCACCTGTCCCCTAGCAGCAGCTCTGGGGCAACTCTGGGTTGGATGCCCCAGGACTGAGCTGCTATGGATAGGGAGGAGGGACCCCTCTCAGAGCCTCAGCAAGGAGCTGCCACATCCAAGAAGGAGGTGTACCTCCCTCAGTCCCAGCAGGGAGTTGATGCTGCAGCTGGGGGATTGGGTCTGTGATGGGGTGGACTAATCCCTGATACCCCCTTCTGGAGGTCAGAGGCTTTGCCAAACCCCATCCCAGCAAGAGGAGCAGAAAAGAGGTCCTCCGGGGAGGATAGAGTGTCTGTCTTTGCAGCAGCCAATCCAGAGCCATTAGGATGGTATACAAGAAGCTGCTGGGCTAGGGCCTTGCAGTTCCTTACAGGAGCTTGATCTGGCCAGGTCTATATCCTGACCAGGAGACCAGCAGCACTGTGGAGAACTCTGAGTGTGTGCTGAACTTAGACCTGGGTAAGGCCCAGTGGCTGAAGACTGGCTACAAGCCTTACACAAGAAGAACCAACATCATCATGGACATGTCTAGTCAGATCCTAGCCCTAGAACCTTGAAGATGACCAGACAAGACAGCACCCAGGTGAAGTGATCCAGGGAGCAAGGAATGTGTGGGATGACCAGGCAAAGACCTTATGTGGCACCCCTTTGCCATAGAGGGGCACTCACAAGCATTGGATCCCACTGCAGGGTCCCTCACAAGCCTTAACATGGAACTGCTGCTGCTGCTGAGGTAAAGGCTCTCCCTGGTGTACAGTGCAGATCTACTGTGGCAGTTCTGCCACAGCAGCTACATGCCAGAGCTGGCAGAGAGGTAGTTTGCTGTGTGGCAACTATGAGCCCCTGCATGGGGCTTGTTAGGCGACTATGCTGCCATGCAACTTAAAGGGATCTTTGGTAAGAAGCCTTTTATCTTTATTTCTCTTTAACCACTTCCAACATTTATGTTTTGTAATATCTATACTGTACTTGTACTCAGTTCAAATCTATCTTTGCAGTTAAATAAACTTATTTTGTTCTTTAACAAAAACTAATCCATCACTATGTTTAAACTGAGCTTTTTGTGTAAGTCCAGTTAAAAAAGCCTACTGTTGAATACTGTCCCTTTACAAGATCTCTAATTCCTCAACTGGACAGGAGGGGGATGGACACTGCAGTTTGTTTGTTTTGAGGGTGGGGTCATCCTGCAGTTAGCAACCAAAGCTGCTTGCAGCCAGAGCGTGACTGGAGTATTGCAGACAGGTTGCAAAGGTCAGAATTGATGGATGTGCACTGTGGCTCAGGGTGTGAGCTGTGACCTGTGTGTGACAGTCAAGGTGTGACCTGCATGCTGGCAAGCTGATTGGGAGGGACCCAAGTTCAGAGGTAAACAGAAAAGCATTGTGAGGTATGTAAGGTGCAGGGCAAGAGGTGACACAGCCCCTTACTTGTATGGATTGTTCCCTGAGACCAGTGGACTTGGCTATTTTTATTCCCAAGCACCTACTACAGGGGTGGGGAACTCTTGGCCCACAATCTGCATCCAGTCTGCAGCTCACCTGGATTCGGACCCCAAGGCTCAAGGCTCTGTCACACACACCCTCTATAGCATCTGGTCTGCAGTGGGGTGGAGGTTTTGGAGCCCTGAGCCTCACGGTCTGGATAAGGCAAGCTGTGGCTGGATCCAGACTGAGGGCTCTGCAGGTCTTGGGGGCTGGGGAACAGAAAGTGGCTTCAGGCTCTGCTGTTGCTCACTGCTGGTGCCCCAGCCGGGAAAGACAGGGAGCAGCAGCTGCCTCAGCACCGCTGCCAGGCTTCATGTGGCTGCTCTGATTAGCCAGAATTATGGACACTGAGCTGTGGAGGGCAGTGCCTGGGAGTAGCGGGAGGGGGTGCAGAGCCATGTGTGTCTAGGATGAGCAGGTTAGTGCACCCCCATCACCCAGACCCCATGTCCCTCACTGTTCCTTTTTCCCCACTCCCATCCAGATCCCCACTTCCAGCCCCTCCTGCACCTTCCCTCCCAGATCTCTCATTCCCATCCCTGGTACCCAGACCCTGCACTCCAAACCCTCCACCCCTCCCACTCAGATCCACGCCTCTCTCCTGCATGCCCTCCTGCCCAGATCACCCAGCCTGCTCCTGCACCCTCCATCCTGCTCAGACGGCATAGCCCTGCCCTCCCCCGCAACATCACTGAGGGTTTTGTGGGTTTTTTGTTTGTTTTTTGTGTCTCACTTGTGTGGCCCCCAACTGATTTGTCTACAGGACAGTGGCCTCCAATCCAAAAAAGGTTCCCCACCCAGACCTACTACATGGTGTGAAAGCCAGGCCTTGAAGGGCTCTAGCCCCTGGTGCTGTTGTCTAAATTTGCTTTTATATGTGTACACAGTGCCTTTAAAATTGCAAGGTATTAAAAAAAAAAAAAGCAGTTTTTCCTCTGGCTCATGTATTCATTGGTGAAAACATGCTCTTTCATAAACAATATTTCTGAGGTGTAAAGTATTTACCAAACAGAACCCTTTCAAAGTCATCTTTGCTACAGTCTTCAGTAAAGGATTTAAAGAGATGCTCTGCCCATTTCCCCATAGCATCACTTAGAGAACATAATATACATTCCTAGTTTTTGTAGAATTTGTTTGCAATTTGAAATCATGCAAAATACTGCTTCGACTTTGTCCATTGGGAAGATTCCTTAGAGCTGAAATGGTTTGTGGCACGGAAGAGTGGCATGTCGATGAGATCCTGTAACCCTTGTTGCTGTTCCTTTTGTATGCAAGCTTTCCTGCTGTTTCTGTTCTTAGTTTACTCCTGATACCATACCATGTTCTTCTGTATTATAATCTGTACAGAGCTTGATTATACACACCAGATTTATTCATCATGAGATTCTTTAATGTTCTGCCAAGTACAACTGAGGTTAGGGTATTTTGCACATGCTGCCATCTGATGGCTGAACAGTGTAATGAAATTTGGCTGATCCTAAACTTAAAATTAAATTCTGATCTTTCCAGCCCATCTAATCCTAACACAAGTGTAAAAGGACACCTAAGATGCAGAGCTCTTCTTTTGACCCACCTGGTTAAGAGGCCTGGGACTCCTGAGTAAAGCTGCTTGGTAACTGTGCATTCCTTGTGGCAGGTTTTACAAGTTCCCACCCCAGGATATAATGGGTGGGAGCCTCCCATCAGAGGATTACTACGAATAGGTATATTTGGGGAGAAAGTTAGGGATGAGGTTTACGATCTGTTTTTTAATGACCAAAAGAGCTAAACTTTTGGAAGGGGGTATACTTGACCTTAGATTTTTAGAGGCTGCAGAGAGCAGGCATTCCTTCTATCAGAGCTGTCCCATCCATACGATGAAATGGAGTAGCCACCCCATGCCCTGCAGCAGCTGTTCCAGCTGTCCTATGGACAGGACTGGAGAGAAGGACCTGGGGCAGGGTGTGGCAGAAGCAGTGGGTGGCAACAGCAGCTGGGGTCACTCCCTCGCACCCACCAGGCAGCACCAGTGGCTGCCTGCTCCTCTCCTCTGTGCCCTCCAGGCCCATTGAGCCCTGCTTCTCCACAGCTGTGGGGAGCAGCTTCTGGTCCTTCTCATCCATGGAGAAATGGGGCTCAGTGGGCCAGAAGGGCACAGTGGAGTACAGCAGGCTGCCGCTGGTGCCATGTGGTGCGTGTGGGATGTGGGGGCTGAGTGTTGGTGACCTGTGTTCCCTGCAAGATGAGTGCTTGGGTGGCCATCCAGGAGATTCTGCTGCTGTCCAGTTGATCAGCAGAATTCCCACAGCCAATCACGTGTTCCCATCTTTGTCTTTTGCTATCGATTCGTGCATTCATATCACCCATAAGTAGCCTCATGTCGTGATTGGGGACACCATTGATAGTGTCTTGCAGCAGGTCGTAAAATGCGTCTTTTTCAGTTTCGTCGGCATCCTCAGTTGGTGCATATACTTGAATCACGGTAGTCTTTGCATGCCTCAACTGGAACCTTGTTGTGATAATGCACTCACTCACGGGCTTCCATCCAATTAATGCCTGCATTGCATCCTTGCTGAGTAACAGACCTACACTGTGCACATGTTGGTCATCATTTCCAGAGTACAGAATGGTCTTTCCATCACTGAGTATCCTGTCACTTCCTAACCACCTCATCTCGCTAACACCTAGAATGTCCATTCAGCAGCTGTCAAATTCGCGAAGTAACTGTGCTAGCTTTCCATACTGGTACAATGTTCGTACGTTCCAGGTTCCGACTTTCAATCCTAAGTGCCAAAACCACGACGAGCTCTGCAGCAGGCACTGAATTTCCTTTTGGCTTTCATTTAGCAGCATCATAGAGAAAGAGCTGATACCTTCGTGCCGAATTACGTTTTGTTTATTTTGTTTGGTTGCACTTGTTGTTTCTGTAGCGATTGATAGGTTTTATGGGATCGGGTTGCTAGCCCAATGTCCAACCTTCCTTCTTTTTCATCCGGGCTTAGGACCAGCAATGGTGCAGTTACTCCTACTTTAGGAACAGCTTATACAGGCAAAACTGAGCTTTTCCTGGCTCACATATCCCGTTCTCGCACAGTGATGTCAGTTAGTACATTATGAGCTTTTGCTGACACAGCTTTTTATTATGTCAATTATGAATTACACCTCATCACACCACTACCAACATAGCTATGGCTACTGAAGTTAATAGTGTAGATTCAGCCTAAATAGACTGAGATCCTGCTCTTGTACTTCTAGCTAGAAGTACATTCTGCAAGGCCTCTCCAACTGGGCTGCACACTAACTCCTGAAATTTCAGGCTACTGTCTGCCCCAGCAGAGCCTCTTCATAGGGACAGAAGATTCAGGTCCTTATCAGGGCACACCAAAAGATCTCTCTCTTTGTCACTGTGGTTTGAAGTAGTGGAAGACATTCAGCCTCTCTTCCTGGCGGGCATACAGGGTCCAAGTCTCGCTGCCATAAAGGAGGGTGTTGAGAATGCAGGCTCTGTAGACTTGCATTTTGGTGTGAGTGTACAGCTTGTTGTTGTTCCACACTCTCTTGCTGAGTCTGGACAGAGTTGTGGCTGCTTTTCCGATCCTCCTATTTAACTGAGTGTCCAACGACAGGGTGTCAGTGATGGTGGACCCGAGGTAAACGAACTCGTGGACGACCTCTAATGTATAGTTGTCAATGGTGATTGATGGGGATTCAGCAACATCCTGACCAAGTACGTTTGTCTTCTTTAGGCTGATGGTAAGCCCAAAGTCCTTGCACGCTTTGGAGAACTGATCCAGCAGTTTTTGAAGCTGGTCTTCTGTGTGAGACACTACAGCAGCATCGTCTGCAAACAGCATGTCTCTGAGGACTTCCCGCACCTTCGACTTAGCTTTCAGCCTTGCAAGGTTAAACAGTTTCCCATCAGATCTTGTGTGCAGCAAGATGCCCTCTGTTGAAGATCCAAAGGCATGCTTCAGGAGGAGTGTGAAGAAGATCCCGAACAATGTTGGAGCAAGCACGCATCCTTGTTTGACGCCGCTCCTGATTCTGAAAGCATCCGATAAAGCGCCGTCATATTGGATGGTTCCTCTCATGTCTTCGTGGAACGACTGGATCATCTTGAGTAACCGTGGTGGACAGCCTATCTTGTGGAGCAGTTTGAACAGACCATCCCTGCTGACCAAGTCAAAGGCCTTGGTCAGGAGAGGCTGAATGTCTTCCACTTGCGCTGCCTCAGGCGCATCCTTGGAATATCATGGAAGGACAGAGTGACCAACACCGCCGTCCTCGAGCAAGCTGGAATCCCAACCATGCACGCCCTCCTCAGGCAGCGTCGGCTCCTCTGGTTTGGCCACGTGCACAGGATGAATGATGGAAGGATTCCAAAAGACATCCTGTATGGTGAGCTAGCCTCTGGCAAAGGACCTCCCGGACGCCCCCAGTTGCGCTACAAAGATGTCTGCAAGAGAGACCTCAGAGAGGTAAACATCAAGCTGGACAACTGGGAAAAACTAGCAGATGACCACGGCAGATGGAGGCAGGGATTACACAAGGGTCTTCAGAAGGGCGAGATGAGGATCAGACAGCTAGCAGAGGAGAAGCAAGCGCACAGAAAGCACAATAAGGACTTGCCAGGCACCCACTACATCTGCAAGAGATGCAGAAAGGACTGTCACTCTCGTGTGGGTTTTCATAATCACAGTAGACGCTGTAAATGAAGCCCTCAATTGAAACTATAAAGGGCGCAATCCATAGTCTATGCAGACTGGAGGGTGTCTACTACTACTACTTGAAGTAGTATATAGCTTTTAATTCATGTTTGCCAACTAGTGATTCTGGGGTGAAAATCATCACACAACCCTTGTTACATGGAAAAATATTTTGATTTCTGGTCAGAAATAGATATAGGAAGGGCAATAAAAACACACACCCAAGCATTAGCAATCCTACTAAATCCTGTTTTTTCCCAACCCCATCTTTCCTGCTTCTTAAAACAAATTCCATTACTTCCTGAAGTACCAACAAGACATAGCAGGCAGTGTATTTCTGAAGGATTATTGTACTTCTGATATAGTTGAAAGCCTTTGGCTTTGCTTCACAGTTTATTGAAGGCATGCACTAATCCTCCCCTTACTCCACAGCCAATGCATTGCTTATCATGCTTTTTTGCTTAATTAAGTGAAGGACTGAGCTCATTAGCACTATAATTCAAATCATTACCTATGGCCTGTTCAGCTTTAGCGATAAAACCATTCATATATTAGTTTGATTTCAGTATCCCAACTCAGTTTTTCTAAATGTTAACTCTTAGGGTTAACAACAACATAAAACAGAACACATAATTGTAAACTTTTGTGCTATTACACTGTCCAGAGTCACTTTGCCTAGCTCACCAGTCTGGTAGCTTAAATAATATCTATGGCCTTAATTATCGCCATAAAAGAACCATGACACCATACTGTTGATTTCTGATCCATCATGGCCTCATAGCAGGTTAGTGACTGGCATGTCCCTAGGCCAATCAGAACTGTGAGACCTAGTTCCAGCATTTGACTTTGCTAACACCACACTTTCTGGTAACCCTAATGCTACGATCTGGGCAGAGAAAACTAATTGCTCAAGAATGAACACATGCAAGGAAAAAAATAAATCTCCAAACCTTTAAAAATTTCCATGAATGAATTCTGACCACATACTTATAGTAGTGTCAAGGGTTGTTGAGATTCCTAATATTTTCTCACGTAGGATAGATTCTAACAACTTTGCCATAATGCTTCCCTCCTCTAAATCAGCTATTGGGGCTGATGTCTAAAGCCATGATGTATCCAGATATCTGCAGCAGTGATTGTATCACACCTACTGTACAGGTCATTCAAAGGGCAGAGGACTCAGCTAATAAGCTAAAGATCTTGGCTGAGTACAGTGGCTATAGGGAATTGAAAAAATGTTCAGTAACTGAGTGCAGTTAATGCAAACTATTTAAAATCAAAAGATTTTTTGTTCAAAATTCAGCATAAGGGATGACACAACAGCATGAAAAGGTAGAAGCTCTAATTAATTAGCCATCATTTCCCCATTTAGCTAGATGGTAATTAGGGTTATCTGCATTATGCATCTTAGGGAGTAGGAATCATACAGAGATGTTTGAATATTTTAATAGCCTAATCAGTAGAACTTCCATGGTCAATCAACGTGTTCCTGATCAATTACCTAAGAAATCCATCAAAGGGAATCTCAGCCTCCTTCCCTCAGTTGAAGAGGTCATGAAAGCCATTGAACAATTGAACTCTGTCAAGGTGTCCAGAAACAATAGAATTCCAGCACATTTGTACAAAGCAGAAGGCACAAAAGCAATCAAGGTGTTTCATGACTTCCTGAGTAGCATTTGGAAGGAAGAAGAAAAGCCACAACTTCAAATATACCGTTATTATATCTCTGTTCAAAACCAAAAAGCAGCAAAGGTGGCTATAGAAACCACAGAGGTGCATTTCTCTCTTCTGTGCAGCACATAAAGTATTGTACTAGATTGCCTTCTACTGAGCAGACTCATTGGCTGTGTCTAAACGTGCCACTTCTGCTGGAAGTGGCATGGTAATGAGCCATCTGGAAGATGCTAATGAGGCAAAGATGTAAATTTCCTGCACCTCATTAGCATATGGGCACGTGGTTTGGAGTCTGGAAGAAGGTCTTCCAGACTCCAAAATACATGTGCAGATGTGCGGCCTGTGGGGATCTTCTGGAAGGAAATCCTCCTTCGAGAAGCCCCTTCTTCCTCAAAATTTTGCTATTGAGGCATGGGGAATTTACATCTGCACCTCATTAGCGTCTTACGGATGGCTCATTACCATGCCACTTCCAGAAGAAGTGACATGTAGACACAGCCAGTATGTGGCAAATATTTTTAAGGAGAATCTAACAGAGGTGCGGTGTGGTTTAGGACCAAGTTGCAGTGCTATGAACGTGATTTTTCTTATAAGGCAGGTCCAGGAAAAATGTTTAGAGTTGCAGTTTTCACTAACTTGATCAAAGCCTTTGATGTGGATATGCTGGAGCAGGTTCAGCGGAGGGCAACAAAAATGATTGAGGGGCTGGAGCCTATGAGGATAGACTGAGGGATTTGGGCCTGTTTAGTTTACAGAAGAGAAGACTGGGGCGTGATTGAATAGCAGCCTTCAACTTCCTGAAGGGGAGGGTGAGAAAGTGTTCTCAGTGGTGTCAGATAGCAGAGGAAGAAGCAATGGTCTGAAGTTAGAGGGAGACATGTAAGTTGGATATTAGTTAAAACTACTTCACCAGGAGGGTGGTGAAGCACTGGAATGTGTTACCTAGAGAGATGGTGGATTCTTCATTCCTAGGGCTGTGTCCACACTTGGTCAAAATTTCAAAAGTGCCATGCTAATGACCAAATCGGAGAATACTACTGAAGCGCTCAAATGAATATTCAGCGCCTCATTAGCATGCTTCTGGCCACGCCACTTCAGCTGATAGGAATAAGGGGATTTCGATGTTTGCAGGGTCAGTAGGGTGGGAGCCCTGTCCCTCCTGGGCGTGGGACCCAGCACTCACGGGCCAGGATTTGCAGCAGAGGTCAGGGGCAGGGACGGCCACCTGCCCTTATTCTCATGAGTTAACCCAGTTCCTGGGGGTCAAAGCACCCAGCACCGTGGCCCTTGATGCTGAGGAGGAGACCCTTTGAGAATGCAGTGCTGGAAGCTCTGTGCTACTTCACACAAAGTTAACACAATTCAAATAAAATATTTTGTTAGTTTTTGAAGTGCTACATGACTGCTATTTTGTTTTGTTAGAATACAGACTAACACAGCTGCCTCTCTGTTACAATTTAAACATGTACTTTTAAATCAAGTAATCTCATGATAGAAATCTAGAAAGAGGAAGTGTGGTCTCATGATTGCAATTTATAAATTATTCAAATTCCTAGTCCCAGTCCTACCACCCATTTGCTACATAACACTCTCTGTGCTTCAGTTTGCTCATCTGTAAAACAGAGACCATATTACTTTGAGCAGGTACCTGTCCTACCCTGGCTGCTCTATAACATAATCCAACTAATATAACTCACTTTTTCCACGCCTTTTCCTTTATGAACAAATAAAGCAGTAGAGTTAAGGTGAAAGTCAGCTCGATATTCTATCCATTACTCATAGGTTTCTTCCTTATCCATTTAGTCACTCATTACGCACCTCAGTCACTCCAAAAGGAACTCTTACGTTCTTTAATCCTAGGTGGGGTAATGAGTCAACTGCCTTGGCAAATAAGCATAAATCTAATTTCACTACAGGATCAACACATGTCAAGGGAATGACTTCGTGCAACCAATGCGAGCCTAAAACATCACATATGCTCACCTACCTTTTTTGGTGTTGGGAGGTGGGGGTCACCCACATTTGCAAAGTGTTCTGTGATCCTAGTATTGGAGAAGCTGTATAAATGCAATGAATAATACCTATTATATATTATAAAATTCGTATTAGAACCAATGTGTATTTCACATCTCACTAAATGTGTACTGTGACTTTTCCCCCCTTACATTTCTTCTCACATATGTGACCTGTACATGATGCCTTCTCAACATACCTTTTTACTTTCACAGTTTTTTGACAGTTTGCCCTCTGACAGAATATGGACAGAAAAAAGACTTAATGGATTATATGTATAAGTAAACTATGCTATGAAATGGTTGTAACTGGCCATACATGTAACTGCTGAATCTCTCTGCACCATTATGTATTAATAACTGATATACTTGTGCTCAGTTAAAAGACAGATTGAGATTAATATGAAATATTAATAATACAAAGCAATCACTATCTAGTGATCCAGTGGGAAAGTTAAGTAAATTATAAAGGTAAATATAAAAATGATGATAGCCTTAAAATACAAGATATAGTAATCCCACTATGAGAAAAGTAGCAAGAATATTAGGATCTAACTGTTATACTCTCAAACCAATTAAGAGCATTTAATTAAACTTTTAGCATAATCCAACAACACTCAATATAGTTTGTACAATACCACTGCTAGAAAATCTTCCAGAACACTGAACAAACTCTTGTGACCACACCCTGTCTATCAGAGCTGTCCTTTTGATCTCTTCAGCAGTTTCAGGTCTTAAAGGCACAAGAAGGCAGAAAACATAGCTCTGCCATGCCATTCAGTTCTTACACAAGAAATATTTTCATTTACATTACTACTCCCCCAGACATATTTCTAATATATTCTAATACGCTACATTTACAATGCATGCAACATTCTGTGGAACAAATCCTGTGCTTCCTTTCAATTGTTATCCAGTTAAATGAGCCATGAGTCAAAACCTCTGAAAGGGTCCAATATGTGTTAAGTTCTAAGTGTAGATTAACTACTGTTCACTTAAGGAATTCTACTTAAGAGACCATGTCTCCTTAAATACATGTACCTGTGTCTAGGATCCTCTTGGTACTGCTGTGATCTAAATACAGTTAACCCTTGATATAGATAGCCTCCTCCCCAAAATCCAAAGAAAGTTAGAGTACAGTACTGGTCAGTAAATAGCGACACATTAGAGCCACCACTGGGCTTCCCCCTTAGCTGAGGTCACCGCATCTGCGAGGTGCCTGGCTGTGGCTGGGACAGCTGGCACTGCTAGGTCCCCCCACCCATAGCTGAGACCTTTGCTGCTGCTGGATGAGCCACAGGGGGTGAAGGAGCCTCTGTGCTCAGAGCAGAATGTGGGCGGCTCGGAGATGGAGCAGCCACAATGCTATACCCCAAGTGAGGGTGGCTCAGAGCCGGAGAAGCCACTGCATTCTGCCTTTGGCACGGCAGCTGGGAAGGTCAGTGAGTAAACCTTCGAATTTAATAGATTTTTGGGATTAACAGACACCCCTCCCATGCATTAGTCTGTTAAATTGAGGGCTTACTTTATTACATAATAATAAAATTTGAAGCAAATATACAAAAAAAAAAGTGGTGCTGGAAGGTGTAATTTACCTCATCTTGAAGAATGGGGTAAATTTCTGGGGAGAAGAAATTAATTTTTTGTACATCCATCTAAAGAGGAAAAAGTAAAAAATGAGAACAATAATGAGGAAAAACAAGGAAAAACAGGAAGAGGCAAAATTAAGGGAAGAAAATGTGATCTCTGCTAGATACAGGAGAGGCTTTATCTTGCTTCCCAAGTGTCAGACCAATTAATGGTTTCCTGGGCTATCACCGATAAGATGCCTTAATAAGAGCTAGTTGTCAGCCCAGATAGCCCCAAAGGTCTAGAATCATGAATGAGCTAATAAACAGATGTAACCCCAGAGGCACTGGAACCGTGTAATAGGGAGAGTGAAGTCTCTGTTCTACAGCATTGGCTGAGAGCCAGCTGGCCTTTACCACATGTGGTAGAGCACAGGGCTTTAACCCCTCTGGTCACAGATTCAGTCCCTCCTGTCCATGATCTGGGGCTGCCAGTGTTATGTATGCATCTTCAAAAGAGAACAGAAGATTCCTTACTGGTTCTCACTATCATTTAGTAATGGTGTTTATAAACAAAAGAGCCATAGTTAGTTACTTCTTGGAGTTTACAGTTTAATCAATTCTTTAAGCATATTTTGAAGACACAAAATCCATGCACATTTATTTCACAATATGTTTCCCGGCAAAAACATCATGAGTAAATGAGGTTTCTTGAATCACTGGTTAACACAAATTAAAAAGGATTATAATTCCTTTACTCAATGGCCTTTTTGATACTGGCAATTCCAGTTTACAGCAAATGGAACCAAAAAGGTAGTAGTAGAAATCCAATTACTCTTCTTTGAGTGCTTGTCCATATATATTTCACTACTCATGCGCATAGATCTGCTAACCTTGAGATCAGGATGATAAGAATCTGAGGATGCAGGCCTTCAATTCTGGTGAGTCTAGAATGCAGGGAAGGAGGGCCCTAAGTCTCTGATACTTCCTCATCAGCACCAAGGAATTAGTGGCTGTTTCATCTGTTTCCATCTTGAATGGTCAGGCTCCACCCCCTGCCTAAATCAAATTTCCCGCGCAATGTGGGGGAGCCAGGAAACTGATAAGAGCACCAGCCCTGATCAGTTCCCTGGCTACAGTGAGTGGAGGAGAGCTGGGGACCAGGCAGCAGCCTGGCTCCTAGCTCCCAGCTCTCCCCACACCCTGCTTGTTGGAGCTGGGTAACTAGTGCTGGTCAGTTTCCTGACTCCCACAGTGAGGTGGGGAGCTGGGAACCAGGCCGCAGCCTGGCTCCCAGCTCCCCACCGCTGGCAGGAGCCAGGGAACTGACTTGCACCTGGGAGCCAGGCATGGCTTCTCCCCGGCGTCCCCCCAATCGGGAGAAGCCTGGGAGAAACTGCAGCAGTGAGGCTGTCTGCATGCCTGGCTTCCCCCAGATGGGAGAAGGCACGCCAGGTGGACAGCTGTGGCAGTGCAGCTTCTTGCACCTGGGAGAAGCTGGCAAGAAGCTGCAGGGGTGCAGTTGTCTGCACAGGGTTTCCCCCCAGTTGGGGAAAGCCAGAGGAAAGACAGCTGCAGCACTGGTGTGGCTGTCTGCCTGCCCAGTTTCCCCCAGCTGAGGGAGCCAGGCAGGCAGAGAGCCACAGAGCTGCTGTGAACTGTGCTTAACTCACATTAGCGCAAGTTATATACAACTTGAAGTTGTGCATTTTCGGGGAATTAATGTATAAATTAAGGGACACACCATGAAGTGACCAGGCAACTTCTGCACTTCTTATATGCATCCTTTTTGAGTTTAAGCTCGCCAACAATTTTGCGCATGGCTCCTGATTGATTCTTTCAGCACTTGTACCAGGAAGTTATCCCCAACATTCTCCAAAAACTTCCTGGATGGTCTGTGTGCTGCTGTATTGGTCTCCCAACAACTGTCTGGGTGATTAAAGTCTCCCATGAGAACCAGCACCTGTGATTTGAAAGCTTCTCTTAGTTGTCTGAAGAAATTCTCATCTACCTCATCTACCTGATCTGGTGGCCTGTAGCAGACACCAAACACTACTCTGTTGCTTCTGCTTCTAAGCTTAACCCAAAGACACTCAACTGTGTCTTCTCCCTCCATAAACTGGAGCTCTGAGCAATCATACTGCTGTCTCACATACAGCACATCTCCTCCTCCTTTTTCCCGTTGCCTGTCCTTCCTGAACAGTTTATACCCTTCCGTGACAGTGCTCCAGTTATGTGAGTCATCCCACCAAGTCTCCATTATTCCTATCACCTCATACTTCTTTGACTGTGCCAGGGCCTCTAATTTCTCCTGCTTGTTTCCCAGGATTCTTGCATTCGAGTACAAACACCTTAGATAATAAGCTGATCGGCCTACTTTCTCCTTTTGAACGAGTGGTTCTCCTTTGTTGTACCTTCTTCCTTCCCCACTTATCTCAGGGCTTGGGTCGCCATCCCCCAATGAACCTAGTTTAAAGCCCTCCTCACTAGGTTTGCATGCCTGCCCACAAAGATGCCCTTTCCTCTCTTCATTAGGTGATCCCGTCACTTCCTAGCAATCCTTGTTCTTGAAAGAGAATCCCGTGGTTGAAGAAACTAAATCCCCCTCTGACACCACCTTACTTCCATGATTTGATGATCTCTACCTGGACCCCTTCCTTCAACAGGGAGGATGGATGAGAATACTGCTTGCACTCCATATTCTTTGATCTTCCTTCCCAGAGTTACATAATCCGCAGTGATCTGTTCAAGGTCATTCTTTGCTGTGTCATTGGTTCCTACATGGAGAAGTAGGAAGGGGTAATAATCTGCAGGTTTGATTTCTGGAAGTCTTTCTGTTACATCCTGGATTCTAGCTCCTGGTAAGCAGCAAACTTCCCAATATTCCGGGTCCGGACGGCAGATGGATGACTCAATCCCTCTTAGGAGGGAGTCCCTGACCACTGTCACCCGTCGTCTTCTATTGGGGATGGTGGTCATAGAACTTCCATCCCTAGGACTAATCATCCCATGCATTCCAGCCAGTAGGGTCTTCTTATGATCCCTTCTTTGAGACATCTCAGCCACAGCATTCTCCAGTATATCAGCCAAGCAGAGAGCTTGAAAGCAGTTGCTCACCTCTACAGGAATTGGAGATAACTGAATTGGCTTTCGTCTCCTGGAGGTTACATGCTTCCAATTTTCTTCCTCGGTTTCTACTGCCCTCATCGGTTGCTCAGCCTGCTGTGCCTGCAGTACTAAATGATGCCTTCTATCGAGGAAGTCTTCACCTTCTCTGATGGACCAAAGGGTTGATATTTGTGCCTCAAATCCTCTAACCTCTTCTTCCAAGATGATTACCAGCTTGCACTTGGTACATATGAAATCCCTTCTATCTTCTGGGAGGAAAACAAACATAGCACATGCAGTGCAGGTCATAACAGTTGACTTGTCATTAGACTTGTCACTATCCATTTTTTTTCCCCTTTCTTCAGATAATTCGCTCAGAAGATATTAGAGCTGATTTGAAAGGCACAAGAGAAACAAAACTATAAAAAAGAAATCAAATAATAATATGGGGCTCCCCGCTGAGCGAACTCCCAGGCCAACTCCCCTGGTAGCAGCCCCCTGTTTGCAGTTCCCAGCTGATCACACTCCCACTGGTAGCTAGCCTCTGGCTTGTGAAGCCTTCTTTCCTTTGGTCCCTCCAACCCCTGGTGAGTCATAGGGGGAGGGGCTCACTGACACACACGGTAACTGCCACAGTAACTGGAATTAAAATTCAAGCAGACAATCAGCCTAGCAAACTGATCATTCTTGCTTCTTGCTCTTGAATTCTTGGCTTGACTTTGGTGTTATTAGACCATAACCCTCGGGGTTGACTTTGGCTTGGCACACCCAGTCAGCCCTTTTCACCTGCGTGGTGATGCTGTCTCTTTTCTTTATGCTTTTATGAGAAGGAATCACATTCCAGGCATGTCCCATTTTCCTGGCACAACCAAACCCTTACCTTGTTTTAAGCCATGAAAAGAGCATTGACCAGGGTTTTAGGGATATTCAGATAGAAATATTAATTTGGGTAAGGGCTCACCAATCTGACGTAAGAATTTAAGGTTTGACCATCACCCCAGAGCTAAATAAGCTCTTGGACACAAGGGAATTAACAGAACAAGCAGAACATCCCTTGGTGCCTATTTGCATCTTTAGACAAACAGAGGCTAGGGACACCATTCCTGCCTATCTTGGCTAATACCCATTCATGGGCCTATCCTCCATGAATTTATTTAGCTCTTTTTTTAACCCTGTTACAGTCTTGGATTTCACAACATCTTCTAGCAGGGAGTTCCACAGGTTGATTGTGCCTTGAAGGAAGAAGTACATCCTTTTGTTTGTTTTCACGTCCGCTGATGCGGGGGGCAAGGCGTAGCAGCAGCAGTGGGTAGAGCTCTGGGCCTCTTTGAATTGCTGCAGTAGTTCTGGCTGTGTGCAGCTGGGAGGGGAGGAGACCACAGTATCCATGGCACTGAGGGATGAATGCCATAGATCCTAGCCTTTCTGGGCACAGAGCCAAGACCCGCTCCCACTTTGCCCCAGGGCCTACAGCAGCTTTTGGAGGTACTGTTTTAAACCTGCCACTTATTAATTTCATTTTTTGACCCCTAGTTCTTGTGTTATGGGAAGGAGTAAATAATTCTCTTCACTCACTCTCTCCATACCTGTCATGATTTTATAGCCCTCTATCATATCCCCCCTTAGTTGTTTCTTTTCCAAGTTGAAAAGTCCCATTTTTACTAATCTCTTCTCATATGGCAGCTGTTCCCTACCACTAAGTATTTTTGTTTTCCTTTTACACCTGAGCCTTAGGAATGGGTGTCTATATTGAGTGGGTTACGCCTGAGACCCAGAAACTGGTAAGGGTTGATGTCCCTAGACTGAGTGATAGAGAATTTTGTGTGGGTAACAGTGGGGTTCATAGATTAATTACATGTTATGTAAAAAATTTCTGTTTCACATTTCCTTATTTGGTTTCATTGAATGAGCCCTTAAACTAGTTTTGAGAGACAATGTATAGCGTACCTCTACTGACCCTTCCCCACAACAATAATTATATACTTACATCACAGCTAAAATCAAAACAGGAAATATAGTCAAAGTTAAAGTTGCAATAAGGGCTTTAATTTTTATCGTCTTATATTAAAAAAAATCCTTTGTTACCATAATGTTGTATTACTATAATTTTAAAAATGTCAGTGCAAAACAAAGCAAAACCAACACACAGTTACACAGAAAAATAATGAAGCAGTAAGGTGTCAGACTGGTTTGCTCACAATAAAAAATGTGGAATGTTATACAATGGAATTGAATATGGACGGTACTGTTTATTGTTGTTATGAATTGTTTTGCTGTAGACAGATACATATATTTGTTATTAAGGAAAAAATGAAGCAGCTGCCAATTTAGAGTGAGAGACAGAATAATGCCTCCTGACTCATGCTATTTAAACTTTCAATGCAGTATTTAGAACACTCCCCTCTTATTATACTATTTAGAAACAAGCAGGTAAAGAAATCCAGATAAAGAAAGCATTATGAACTTTCATAAGGAAAATGGTGGAAGATATATTGAGCCAAAGTCTGTTCTCATACACTGTGTATGAGGTAGAAAGCCACATTTAGGCTACGTCTACACTAGCCAAAAACTTCGAAATGGCCATGCAAATGGCCATTTCGAAGTTTACTAACAAAGTGCTGAAATACATATTCAGTGCCTCCGTAGCATGCAGGCGGCCGCGGCACTTCAAAATTGACGCGGCTCGCTGCTGTGCGGCTCGTCCAGATGGGGCTCCTTTTCAAAAGGACCCCAGCAACTTCAAAGTCCCCTTATTCCTATCTGCTCATAGGAATAAGGGGACTTCGAAGTAGCCGGGGTCCTTTCAAAAAGGAGCCCTGTCTGGATGAGCTGTGCGGCGGCAAGCCACGTCAATTTCGAAGTGCCATGGCCGCCCGCATGCTAATGAGGCGCTGAACATGTGTTTGTGCTTCATTAGTAAACTTCGAAATGGCCATTTGCCTGGCCATTTTGAAGTTTTTGGCTAGTGTAGACACAGCCTTACTGTAGTAATGCAGAAAGAATAAAGTCTCCTAATAATTTAATTGAACTGCCAAGACAAACAAGTTTATATTGCCACTATGTATGAATGAGTACATTTGCTGACTTAAACTGTATCCTCTTCTTTCTTAAAATTTTTATGTTAAAAAAAAAGTGTGTCCAAGAGTATTTGAAATTCACATAGGGTATGTCTACACTTGCATTCCTCTTTCGAAATAGGTATGCAAATGAGGCATGCCAAAATGCAAATGATGTATAAATTTGCATATTCTACATCTAATTTGCATATCTAATTTCAAAAGAGCTTCTTTCGAAAGAAGAAAGCCTGTGTAGATGCTGCTCTTTCGAAAGTAAACCCCATCTTCGAAAGACTCCTTCTTCCCATTAAAAAAAGGGAAGAAGGATTCTTTCGAAGATGGGTTTACTTTTGAAAGAGCAGCATCTACACTGGCTTTCTTCTTTCGAAAGAAGCTCTTTCGAAATTAGAATATGCAAATGAGGTGCTGTATATGCAAATTTATACCTCATTTGCATTTTCAAGTTACCTCATTTGCATGACTTTCGAAAGAGGAATGCAAGTGTAGACACACCCATACTGTTCTCTAAAGACAGAAAAGACATTGGATCACTGGGGCCATCTTCTACAAGGCCAGCATAAAAAGGTACTTTAGGAAATACCTAGTTTGAAGCATGAGTAGTCCCATTAATGCCAATGGAGTGTCTATCCGACTCTATATAAGAGAAGAGAAATAAGCTATACTATTATAAGGACACTCATATTTGTATGACTGTGTCCACAATAGGACTTGTACTTGTACAACTATATCGCTAAAAGCCATATAACTTACTGCCATAATTTATTATGGTACAAAAATTGTGTGTAGGCCAGGCTTCACTGTGCTGATAGCCCACTACTCTCGAGGGCAGAAGATTATGACACCACCTCTGCACAGAACTCAGTATGTGTGGGGGCCCACATTATTTCCACTGCATCATGGTTACGCTGATGTGGTGTTGGCAGAGGACCCTCTTCATGAAATCCTGTACTCAGGTGGGTGAGGGGTAGTCATCTTTTGTATGAGATTGACCTCAGGTTTGGAGTGTGGGAGGCCTGAGCCTGTTCTGAGTGATGATGGTATTGGAATGCCATATGATGTGGCTCCTGTCACTACTGTCCCAATCTGGAGGGGTGCCACAATGCAGGGGCAGGACCCATGAGGGGCAGGGACCTGGGGGATAGCCTTAATTCAAAGTCCTCCTGCCTCAAGATGGCAAGAGAATCAGGATGGTAGCTCATGCCACCCTGAGGTAGGAGGGCTTTAATGCAGCCAGATCCATAAGGTTAGAAGTGATGAAATAAACAGTTACATCCTAGCCTTGTCCCAGATAGCGAAAGATGGAGTAATAGTAACAAATGCATTAAATAATATGAGAAACATTTATATTTGCTCTCCATGAAGGGGATGACACTAAGTAAATAGTGTATTTGCAGCACTATTTTATTACTATTTTACAATGCCATAAGTGCACATGGCACATAATAAATGTTACAGGTTTGGATTCAGTAGATTATCCATCATCTTACATTTTATGCCATAAAGCATTTTATCATATAGCTTGTTTATTTAAAAAAACACACCTCTGCAAAATATCTTAAAGTAATAGTTTCATGCTGTTTGAAATCTGATTTGCTCCAGGGCTTCTTGTTGTGCAATTAATTCTATATAATCTCAAAGGTGGGGAAATTGCCTTTGTAATGCATAAAATAGTTAAGATCTCAATTCAGGCCAAGATTAAAGATGTCAAATTTGTAAATAAATTCCAAATTAATTTCTTTCATATTCGCATGAATGAGACACATCCCATTTAAATTGCTTCATTAACTGGTGCTATTAGTGTTAGATAAACCTTCCCCCTGTCCTTCTTTCCTTTGCTTTGTAGACTCTGGATTCTGTTTTTCCTCTCCATTTCGCATCTGAAGAAGTGAGTTTTACCAATGAAAACACATGACCTAAAATATTTGTTAGTCTTCAAAGTGCCCCAGGAATGCTTGTTATCCTAGGATGGACACGTTCTGCAATATTCTATACAACAGTGGAATATCTTGATTTCACATACTTACTACATGAAAACCAAAAAGTTTCAGAGGGGTAGCTGTGCTAGTCTGTAGATTCATAAAACAAAGCAAATAGTCCTGTAGCACCTTAAAGAGTAACAATTTTATTTATTACGTAAGACCCATGAAATAAATAAGTACTATGTCTCGGTTCACCAAGAACAATGAGCTGGTAGGTTACGATATTTTCCCATCAGGTCATTTACTAAATTAAAGCACTTAAAGGCAGTGAATTTCATCCAGATTGGTTTCACTCAACTACAGAGAGGCTACCATCTTTCCATAATAAAATATGTAGACCTCTTAGGGTTGACATGAAGCCCAATAATTTAAATTCCAAAACATCCAGGTTTCCATCATGGGAGCTAAAGAAAGGTATCAGTTAGCCCTCGAAGGATGCTTATACTGTTTCTAAAATGCAAACAGATGATATAGGCCAAGATGCTTACACTCACACATATCAGCTTGATTCTGCTGCCACTGAAACCTGGCAAATAATTGCTACTGGAATCAGTTGAAGAAAGCTTGGGACCCAAGTTGTTCATAACAATAACCATCCCTGATAACAGCCTATATTATTCTCAGAAATAATTGGTACCCACATTTTGAAGGAGACTTTACTATTTGGAATGTTCGGATTAGGGGGAGTGACAAGTAGCTTTTGAACTAGAGGGTGACAAAGATATCAGACAAAAGGAAACATTTCTAATAAGGGTATTATTTTATGCCTCTATAACTCACTTAAATTTTCTTCATATTTTGCAAAAGCCTCTCTTTATACTTCACAGTAGATCTGACAATTCCCAGATCAAATTAATTTTCCAAACCAAAGTGGGCTAAGTTAGAACTTTATAATGGGGGACCTGCAATCACCCTTCTATATTAAGTCTAATTCTATAAAAATACTTTCAAGATGTTCCCCCCCCGCATACACGAAACTATTAAAATATGTACATATACGATAAATAGAAGAACAAGATATGTATATGATGAAGCATATCAATCTTTCACGGTTGTCATCCTTGCTCTCACCATATCCTTTCCTTGTCATGCTCTCCTCTACTCTATTCCGTCAAATGTAAAGACTGTTTCTTGCAAAGTGATGAGAACCATCAGCTCCCAGTGAACTAAATGCAGTTTGCAGAAGCACTTAAAACCTTGTTTGATTGGGCCCACAGGGTAATTGTAATCTCTTAGGATTGGGAGTTGCCTTTGTATATTTTTGTAAAATGCTGTGACTAGCATGGTAGAAAGTTAAATAATAGCACCATGTTGGCAGAATTTTGTGTTATAAAGTTATTTTCCTGGAATTATTTGATCAGCATACATTTCTTTATGCAAGACAAACCTTTTCTTCAAAGAGGGCCTTTTGTGTACAGATCTTTTTCCTAACTGGATATGTAACTATTTTAATTTAAAGAATTTAAAAATATCTTTTCCTCAAGTCAAGAATGAATGTAATGCTTGTGGTGGAATTGATTGAAAACAAAAGCCAAAATTTCCAGGCTTACCACTCTGACCACGCCAGTCCACTCTTTTCATGAGTTCCCTCTTGTATCCTAAAGTAACTGCACAATTTGCTTGTCTTTAAATCCCTTTAGGATTTAGCTTTGCCATACCTACTTGCTCTACTGATTCTGTTGTGATGTCAACTGCCCTATTTGCCCGACCATGGTTCTCAGCTTCTCCTTCAGGTACTTCTGCCATCTGATGGCCTGTGAGCCCCATGGGATCCTGGGTGCCCAGCAGTTCCTGCCTGACGAGGGTTGGCCTGTGTTCCCTCCCCTGGCCCCAGATGTGTGGGCTGTGGGGCTGTTCCAGGGAGGGCCCTATCCCCAGCCCTTGCAACATTCCACTTGCCCCGTATGTACCGGCTGTGACCTCCTGGGGTTTGGGCGAGGCTCAGATGGAGGAGGATCTGCTTGGTGTCCTGGAGGAGAGGGCAATGATGAGCATCCCATCACTGGAGCTTTCATGATCGCCCTCGGTGGGCCACTGTCTTCATTGTAAATACCATTAGGTCAATTTTAGGGAGCGCTAAGGTCGATATCATAACATCATCAAAAGCCACTTGCCATAGGATCACATTCAAATTTAAGAGTTCGAATTAAGGCTAGTGTGGAAGTGCCAGGTCTTTAAACTGACTTTATTAGCCTCCAGAGGTGTCCTGTATGTATCCCACAATGCCCCACAGTTGTCCGCTCTCGTTGCTTCCATCACTGGTGCACTCCAGATGTGCAGGAATTAGGTAACAGAAAGCCCAGTGCAGTGAGAGTATCTACTCATCTACCTATTAAAAATAGCCCCAACACAGAGTTCATGGTTCTTTCTCTCCTGGAAGCTGAGCACTTGGATTTTTCTTTCATTGCTGGTGCCAGCACTTGCCCCACCGCACCATGCGGCAGCTTTGTTTCTGCAGTTTACATTTGTACAGGGGCAGCCCCCACGATCCAGGCCCCCACAGGCACCATGCAGTCAGGGTCTTTTCCATACCCAACCACCTCATGTGGCTAGCCCCTGACCCAATAGAAGGACATGTCTGCTGCACAGTGCAGACCAGGCTGCCAAACAGCACCATGTCATGGCTTGCACATTGCTGGGGCTCCAGAGACAGGAAAGATTTTCAGGGGCTTGCTGTCACTGGGGGAAGGGACCGTTTCAACTGGCCCCTCAAACAACAACTCTCCTAATCCTAAGACACCCCCAATGGGATGTGAGGTGGCTGGACCACACGCAGTCAATCAGGGCTGACCTCCCCGGCCTGAGCAACACACTGAAGGGTCCTTGTCAACTGGCCCCTCAACACAAAACCCCACAACCCATGACACCCCTAATAGAGAGAGAGAGAGAGAGAGAGAGAAAGAGAGAGAGTGTGTGTGTGTGTTGCAATCTTGTGCCTGGAGCACTAGTGGGCTTATCAAGTAGAAACCATATCATTCTGCCCAGGTAGGGGTGCTTTAAAGAGGGGGAAAGTGGCTGGAGGGCCAGCTGAGATGGTACAGACACCTGAGTGATCCCAGGGCAGTCATTCATGCATGTGGAAATTTGGCAAGTTCCATCCCGTGTTGGACATGTCTATGTAGTAAAGTGGGAACCCAAAAATCCTGCATCACAAATTGTCTTTTTTCCTCAACTTTACTATTCTTCTCTTTCTTCAAGCTGTGCTCAGTACCTGTAATATTCTCAGGGATGATGTTTCTGGATTCAAGGAATGGGAAAAGTGACTGGAGGGCCAGTTGAGATGATATAGACACCTGGGTGATCCCGAGTCAGTATGACATACCCCCTGCCTGGTTCACTACACCTGAAACACTCTGAAAAAAATGGTCATTTCACACAGAATCACAGGGCTGGAAGGGACTTCAGGAGGTCATCTAGTCCAGCCCCCTGCTTCAAGCAGGATCAACCCCCACTAAGTCATCCCAGCCAGGACCTTGTCCAGCTGGGACTTAAAAACCTCAGGGAATGGAGAATCCACCACCTCTCTAGGCAACGCATTCCAATGCTTCACCACCCGCCTGCTGAAATAGTTTTTCCTAATACCTAACGTATACCTCTCCCTCTTCAACTTCAGACCATTACTCCCTGTTCTGCCATCTGACACCACTGAGAACAGTTTCTCACCCTCCTTTTTAGAGCTCCCCTTCAGGAAGTTGAAGGCTGCTATTAAATCACCTCTAAGTCTTCTCTTCTGTAAACTAAACAAGCCCAAATCCATCAGCCTATCTCCATAGGTCTCGTGCTCCAGCCCCTTAATCATTTTTGTTGCCCTTCGCTGAACCTGCTCCAGCAAATCCACATCCTTTTTATACTGGGAGGCCCAAACCTGGACACAATATTCCAGATGTGGCCTCACCAGTGCCGAATAAAGAGGAATAACTACTTCTCTAGATCTTCTCGAAATGCTCCTCCTAATACACCTTAGTATGCCATTAGCCTTCTTGGCTACAAGGGCACATTGTTTACTCATATCCAGCCTTTCATCCACCATAACCCCTAGGTCCCTTTCCATCATACTGCTGCTGAGCCAGTCGGTCCCCAGCCTGTAACAATGCTTGGGATTCTTCCGCTCCAGGTGCAGGACTCTACACTTCTCCTTATTGAACCACATCAGATTGCTTTTGGCCCAGTCCTCCAATTTATCCAGACCACTCTGGATTCTCTCTCTACCCTCCAACGAATCTACCTCTCCCCCTAGTTTTGTGTCATCTGCAAACTTGCTGAGGGTGCAATTCAGTCCCTCATCCAGGTCATTAATAAAGATGTTGAACAACACCGGCCCCAGAACCGAGCCTTGCGGCACTCCATTTGAAACAGACTGCCATCCAGATATTGAGCCACTGACTACTACCCATTGGGCCCGTCCATCAAGCCAGCTTTCTATCTTATAGTCCAAGGATCCAATCCATATTTCCTTAACTTATGGACAAGAATGTTGTGGGAGACAGTATCAAAAGCCTTGCTGAAGTCAAGGTATATCACATCCACTGACTTCTCCATGTCCACAGAGCTTGTTACCTTGTCACACAAGCTAATCAGAATGGTCAGGCAGGACTTGCCCCTGGTGAATCCATGTTGGCTACTTTTGATCATTTTCCCCTCTTCCAGCTGCTACAAAATGTATTCCTTGAGGATTCCCACCATTATTTTCCCAGGGATTGAGGTAAGGCTGACAGGTCTATAGTTCCCTGGATTGTCCTTCTTTCCTTTTTTAAAGATGGGCACTATGTTTGCCTTCTTCCAGTCATCCAGTGTCTCCCCTGATCTCCAAGAGTCTTCAAGGATAATGGCCAAAGGTTCAGCAATAACCTCTGCCAATTCCCTCAGTACCCTGGGGTGCATTAAATCCAGACCCCTGGACTTGTGCACATCTAGTTTTTCTGGATAGCTCAGAACTTGTTCCTTCCCCACAGATGGCTGCCCTCCACCTTCCCGTACTGCATCATCTAGGACCATCATTGGGAAGTTGACTTTGTCTGTGAAGACTGAGGCAAAAAAAGCGTTGAGTACTTCAGCTTTTCCTGCATCATCTGTCACTAGGTTACCTCCCTCATCCAGTAATGGCCCCACACCTTCTCTGATAACCTGTTTATTGTTCACATACCTGTAGAAACCCTTCTTGTTACTCTTCACATCCCTTGCCAGCTGCAGTTCCAATTGTGCTTTCGCTTTCCTGATTACTGCCTGCCATTCTCCAGCCATATGTTTATACTCCTCCTTAGTCAACTGTCCTCGTTTCCATTTCTTGTATGCATCCTTTTTGAATTTAAGCTGACTAAGGATTTCTCTGTTAAGCCAAGCTGGTTGCCTACCATGTTTGCATTTCTTACTATGCAGCAGGATTGTTTGTTCCTGTGCCTTCAGTAAGACTTCTTTAAAATACTGCCAGTTCTCTTCAACTCTTTTCCCCTTCATCTTCATATCCCAAGGGATCCTGCTCATCCTTTCTCTCAGGGAGTCAAAGTCTGCTCTTCTGAAATCAAGGGTCTGTATGTTACTACTCACCTTTCTTACTTTTGTCCAGATCATGAAATCTACGATCTCATGGTCGCTGCAGCCCAGGTTCCCTCCCACTTCTATTTCTTTTACTGGTTCTTCCCTGTTTGTGAGCAGCAGGGCAAGTTGCACACGACCCCTGGTCGGTTCCTTCAGCACTTGTGCCAAGAAGTTATCCCCAACATTCTCCAAAAACTTCCTGGATTGTCTGTGTGCTGATGTATTGGTCTCCCTACAAATGTCCGGATGATTAAAGTCTCCCTTGAGAACCAGGGCTTGTGATTTGGAAGCTTCACTTAGCTGCTTGAAGAAAGCCTCATCTATCTCATCTCCCTGATCTGGCGGTCTATAACAGACACCACCTACAACATCACCTCTGTTACTTCCACTTCTCAGCTTAACCCAAAGATACTCAACTGGATTTTCTCCTTCCTCATGCTGGAGCTCTGAGCAATCATACCGCTCTCTCACATAGAATGCAACTCCTCCTCCTCCTCCTCTCCCCTGTCTGTCTTTCCTAAACAATTTATAACCTTCCATGACCTTCCATTTGCTTTCCATGGGAGGGAATGAGGGCACTGCAATGTGGGCAGAGAACATCACATAACAACCACCTGCAGGGAATTTTTTTTTCCATAGTGCACCAGTGAAAATACGCAGAATGTTATGGGGCTGAGGGAACTGCATGACATGTTTCCACACTGCACTGCTGCAATTGTTGATGTATGATGACTGAGTGTGTCAGCAATAAGTCAATATTGTGGAGAAGCAAGGATAGTCAAAATTACAAAACCCAGGGTTATAACATTGATTTTAATAAAATTGAATTATATCATAGTGTACACATAGCCTTAAAATTCATTTCTGCTGTGATGTCTCCCAAAAACCTGTCCAATGACAATGGGTAAACAAGTAGAAAATTGTTACTTCTCTTTCTCATTATAAATATGCTTGTTTTGCTGTAAACCTTTTATGCCACTCACACCTGGTGTGTCTTACTGTGAATTTAGAATGTAAGTTATTGGGGGAAGAGATTATCTTTTTACTTCCTGTGAACAGAACAACCAGTTTCCCTGGTTGGGTTCAAGGTACTATTGTTTTGAGACTTGTAATATACATTCCTGTAAAACCTGTTGTAAGTTCCTAGTACAATTTGGTACTGAAACATACTTTTCATACTTTCTGAGTAGATAAGCACATACGGAGAGAAAAGCATGAACTTTTTTTTTTTAATTTTAAAATTACAGTTTATTAAGATACCTCTCAGAATGGCAGTTTATGTTGTGGCATAATGAATTTTCTCAAAGAAATTTTGATAATAGGTAATAAGGGCTACATTCATTGAGTAGATTATTGCTATGAACAGTTTATGTACTTATAATAACTACGGAACTCTCTCCTCTGGCAACAACCATAATCTGGCATGATTTTAGTTAGCCAGACGACCACTTACCATGGGTGTGGCCAAGATTGCCATAGTCCCATATAGTTTGTTTACAGCCATCAGTCCTGGCTCTCAGCATTTTGTGCTGTTATTTAGCTGTAATTTACCCCTAAATGTCTTCTAAGACCCAGTAAGCAGTGAAAGTGTTGGTAATGCTACTAGAGAATACCAACCTCCTGTAATCCTGCAAATTCTCTCGTCTGGCACTGATCAGGTCTTGAGAGTTCCAGATTAGAGAGGATCAGCCTATATCAACATCCCTGTGGGTTTCCATTTGCTAGAATAAAAGTGACTGCCACTCGACAAAGACTCAGAGTTAGCCAACAGCTGTGCTTTAAATAGCTGGATCTCGGTTAAAATAAAACAAAAAACAGAAACTAAGGTCTCAATCCTGTAGACATTTATGCCTGTATTCCTTTTGACTTTACTGGGATTATTCTCTCATACGAAGTTTGGGTGGGATTAAAATATGTGTTCCTGGCTTCCAAACCTACACCTATTTCTACTACCTTTGCTGCAGCTGCCTCCCACTTTGTTTAACTTCTGTTTCAAAGTTCAGAATTTTTATCATCACTAATTTATAGCAATGATGAACAGTGACATCAGACCAAGTTTGCATGACAAAGGCAGATTTGGGTCTAGAATGAGTGATTGTAACTTGTAATCAAAGCATTGAAACTTTGAGTTTAAGACCAAATGGATTTATCAAAAAAATCTTCCCTAGGCTGCAGGAGGAATTAAGTGAAATATGAACGCAGTTCGGCATGTTGGGTCAATTCATGCCTAGTAGAACTCCAATAAAATTCATGGAGTTACATAGGGGATTAAATTTTATGGACTTTCCCCTAAGTGTCGAAGTCCTCAGGTTAGCAGGATGTATTTCAGGCCATATGGTGTGTGTAAGTGAATATTATGATGCTTAAACTGTCTCATTAGTTGTTAATATTTTTAGATGAACTAATCTCTTTGTAATATTATGGTATGGAGTATATTTTACAGTAATTGTGTGTATGGCCTGAAGTCATGTTTCCAGATATACAACCAGCAGGACAAAATACTAAGGTACACCTCTGAAAGAGCAAAGTATTTTGGTACTAGCAAATTTTATTATATATCTTTAAAAAAGTCTTGTTGGTACTCTAACTAAAAAACCTGGTGTAATTTGGTTTTTAAATTAGACAGTTGATGAGTGGTGTAGAAATAAATGGATTCTGTTTTTATGGATCAAATTATCTTGCTAATGTGTATTTTCCCAAATATTTCAAGCTAACTACTGACAAGGTCACAACACTAGACAATACTGTTTCAGCGACTGGACTAAGCATTAATAAGGGAAAGACTCAGACAAGGAGGATCAACCAGTCCAATAACAGCATCATCACACTGGGAAGGGATGATCTGGAAGATGTGGAGCAGCTCACCTACTTGGGTAGTATTATGTGTAGAGACGGTGGAACAGAAAAGGGTATCAGTGCTAGAATAGAGAAAGCAACAGCTGCATTCAAGACTCTGCATCCCATATGGAGTTCACAAATAATATCTGCAAAGATAAAACTTCAGCTCTTCAACACAAATATGAAGAGTGTGCTCTTTTATGCATGCTAGACCCAGTGAACTAAAAAGTCTTCAAATCACAAGCTAAAGACATTCATAATCAGATGCCTGAGGTATATCCTTCTCATCAAATGGCAAGACTTGGTGACAAATGAGGAGCTTTGGAACACAGCAGGACAAAAACCACTTGACATTCAAATCAAGAGAAGAAAGTGGGGATGGCTAGGGCACACTCTTCAAAAACGAGGAACAGGAGCAGCTAACAGGGGAGTTTATTAGCGAAGGAGTCCTCCAGATGAAGTCATTATGTGACCTTTGGGGTAAGTTTGTTGTCTGTAGTGTGTATGTTCGTGTTGTGTTGTGCTTGCTGCCTGACTGAAAGACGTGGTGTGGTCTGTTTGTTTGGAGGACCATGTGTTGAGCTTAGCTCCCTGCTAGGCAAGGCGGAGAGTAACCCCTGTGCCCTTAACAAGGGGGCAGGGCTATTCTGGCAGGGCTTTATAAAGCCCGCCCCTAAGTGACCAGAGGAGCTAGCAAGCAGGAGCAGCTAACAGGGGAGTTTTGTGAGGGAGTACTCTAGATGAAGGAGGAGAGATTACGTGACCCTTGATGTACGTTTGTTGTCTGTAGTGTGTGTTTGTGTTGTAGTGTGCTTGCTGCCTGCCTGAAAGATGTTGCGTGATCTATTTGTTTGGAGGACTGTATGCTGAGCCTAGCAGCTTGCTAGGCAAGGCGGAAAGTGACCCCTGAGCCCTTAATGGGGCGCAGGACTACTCAGACAAGGCAGGGCTTTATAAAGTCTGCCCCTAAGTGACCAGAAGACCTAGCAAATGGGAGCAGGTAACAGGGGAGTTCTGCGAGGGAGTTTAGCTGGGGAGTGAGGGGGGACTAGCAACACTTAATTTGTCCAACTTGAATTTAAAGCCAATAACAACCTAACTTAATCCACATGACCCACTTCAGGTTTAATAAGACAATGCAGGCAGAAGCCCAGCAACAGGGTGAGGGCTGTGCAGTTTATTGCACCCAATGCAGCATGTATGATTACCTGCCCTCTGGGCAGGTGACCTATGTGTGCATCTGGTGCAAGGAGCTCCTGGCTCTGAGAGACTGTGTACATGCTTTGAAGGCCAGGGTGATGGAACTGGAGTGGAGAGAGTAAATAAGGAAACGTTATTTACTCCTTCTCATGACACAAGAACTAGGGGTCACCAATGAAATTAATAGACAGCAGGTTTAAAACAAATGCCAGAAAATATTTTTCACAGAACACACAGTTAACCTGGAGGAGGCCATTTAGGGACTGGCGCAAATAGATGTCAGGGATGGTGCTTGGTCCTGCCAAGAGGGCAGGGGACTGGACTAGATGACCTACCAAGGTCCCTTCCAGTTCTAGGAGATGTGTATCTCCAATTAAAAAAAAAAAAGAAAGAAAAATCTGTGGAACTCCTTGCCGGAGGATGTTGTGAAGGCCAAGGCTATAGCATAGCAGAGTTTAAAAAAGAACTAGATAAATTCATGGCGAATAGGGCCATCAATGGCTATTAGTCAGGATGGTCATGGAGAGTGTTCCTAGCCTCTGTTTGCCAGAGGCTGGAAATAGGTGATAGGGAATTTATCACTTTACAGCTACGTCTACACGTGAAGCCTACATCGAAATAGCTTATTTCGATGTAGCAACATCGAAATAGGCTATTTTGATGAGTAACGTCTACACGTCCTCCAGGGCTCGCAACGTCGATGTTCAACTTCGACGTTGCGCGGCACCACATCGAAATAGGCGCTGCGAGGGAACGTCTACATGCCAAAGTAGCACACATCGAAATAAGGGTGCCAGGCACAGCTGCAGACAGGGTCACAGGGCGGACTCAACAGCAAGCCGCTCCCTTAAAGGGCCCCTCCCAGACACAGTTGCACTAAACAACACAAAATACACAGAGCTGACAACTGGTTGCAGACCCTGTGCCTGCAGCATGGATCCCCAGCTGCCGCAGCAGCAGTCAGAAGCCCTGGGCTAAGGGCTGCTGCCCATGGTGACCATAGAGCCCCGCAGGGGCTCGAGAGAGAGTGTCTCTCAACCCCTCAGCTGATGGTCACCATGGCGGACCCCGCTATTTCGAAGTTGCGGGACGCGCAATGACTACACGGTCCCTACTTCGACGTTGAACGTTGAAGTAGGGCGCTATTCCTATCCCCTCATGGGGTTAGCGAATTCGACGTCTCGCCGCCTAACGTCGAAGTTAACTTCGAAATAGCGCCCGGCGCGTGTAGCCGTGACGGGCGCTATTTCGAAGTTAGTGCCGCTACTTTGAAGTAGTGTGCACATGTAGACACGGCTTACAATTGCCTGTTCTGTTCATTCTCTCTGGGCCACCTGGCATTGGCCACTGTTGAAGTACAGGATACTGGGCTTGATGGACCTATCGTCTGATCTAGTATGGCTGCTCTTATCCAGCATAGTCCATCAGGCTCTCAAATAGAACCCACAAAAAAGGAGGACCTTGGACAATGTGGAGAAGACCTACTGAGACTGAAGAAGAACAACTGGGATACTCCTGGGGTTAGAAGTTTTGTCCTGGGACAGAGTGAAGTGGAGGAGACTTGTAGGTGACCTATGCTCCACCTGGAGTACAAGGGTTTAAGTCAAGTAAGTCACTTTTGTGAACAAAGGTAACACAGTCTGTTTCAAATAACATGAAAACCATTAGTGGCCTACAAGTTTATATATTCCAGAAAAAGGAGAAGTAGTATCTGCAAAAATCTGGACAGTTACACTTTTTCTTTTCTTTCATTGGTCTTCACTTTTTTTGTGCCAGTACTGTGTACTGGCACCTTGGCAGTCCTAGCTATGGGATGCCTGGAAGGGGTCCCCAAAAGCTGTGTAGCAAGGAGCCAGCTAGGGTGCAGAGCTTTAGTGGGGAGCGGGCAGAAGCCAGCGGAGTACCAGCTGCTCTTTTTTTTTTTTAATTACAAAAAAAGCACTGTTTCTTATCCAAGTTTTACCTGTGGCTCCTCGTAGTTGCTAGTACCTGGCAGAAGCCACATCCTGGGACACTACTTTGACTAGTCTCAGCATGGGCAATGGATGATGCTGCTGTCTGAGGAGACAAGCTCCCCAGCCTCTGGCTCCACCCATACTCCAACACCACTCCTTTTATTTGCCATCACTCCCCAGTGTCCCACACCTTCCCCAATGTTTCCTACTCTCTGCTTCTCCATTACAGCCAAATCCTTGAACCCAAATGCAGCAAATGACTTTTAGTTTTTTCTTTCCCAAGAAAATGTTTTCCACTGCATGTCAGATTGTGAAGACTTAACATGCAGAAGGTACTTAATTAAAAATATTAGTTAGAAATAGGAAATGTCAGTCACAAGTTTTTTGATATACCATGAAGTCTGTCAGAGATTTATTTGCTTAAACTTTGTGGTAAGGACAAGTCAGTTGTCCTACTGAATACAACGTTAAATATTATAGAATACATGGTGCAGCCCTTCTCTGTTTCACATTATCTTAATTAGTATTTGTAAGCTGATTTTATATTTTACATATATCCTTATGCCTTCTTAATCATTCCAGTTTACTACAGATTGAAACTCACTGAAACAAAGACACTATTTTAAATTAATCAGTCAGAGCAGTTTAGTGTGTTCATAACAAAGTTCATTGCTTTTAGACAAAGGAAACAATTTATTTTGTGTGATTTTCATAACAAGACGTTTATGAAATTTCACTAAATGTTTGTTAAAATACATTTCCAAAGATTTTAGGCATAACAAAGGATTGTGTATCTTAGTAAGGTACTGATTTTGTTGGAGGGTTCTTTTAAACTAGTTCATCAAATTGTCAGAAATAAAAGGGAAACGTTTGTCTAGCTATCAGGAAAAAAAGGAATGTTCTCTGTTTAAGGGCTCTCTTCAGCACTGGGGAAAAACGAGTTGGAATGTATAGAAAGGACACTCAGGCTTTGGAAATGAGATTTTGTACTATAATAATTAATGTGTATTTTATATAAGGGTTGTTGTGACTGGGCAGACTAGTCTTTGTGGCCTTATCCCATCCCCAAAATCATAAGGAGTCCTCCAAACCACAGAGGAGGCCTCCAAGGAGGCTAGAGTGGCAGCCAGAAGAAGTGGCCAATCAGAAGCCACAAAGGCCAGTAAAAAGGAGATGCAGCACCAGAGCCAACTTAGTGTGGCTGGAGACTTCACTGAGAGAGGACCGACCTTAGCTTTGTGTGGAGAGCTGGCTGGCATTGCAGACCATGGCAACTGCAGGTGGACTGCAGTAAGAGCCCTGAGAAAGGCAAGGACTCTACTGAGAGTCATAGTGTCCTGCGAAGGGCAAGGACTCTACTAAGAGCCACTATAGAAAGGGCCCTGAGACAGGCCCTGTTAACAGATATACCTCCACAGAGTGTGATTCAGCTGGAGGGCTGAGACCAGAATGACAATTCTGATTGATGTGGAGTATGGCTCTACTGTGATGGCTGAGTAATTGAAAAGACTTCTTGTGGTGTACAGACTGTGACACAGTCAGAGGCTGAGCAGTGAAAAAGATTTTCCTGAATTTTGAGGGAATGCAGATACCTCTATCCCCCCAGATGGGGGTGTCTGTAAGAGAAAAGGTGAAACCCATTACAATGGTCTTTTGAAGATAGTTTAAAGAAAAAGTCTGAAGATCCAAGCATTTAATGCTGAAGTGGAATACTCAGATTATGCATCTAAATATCCCTGCAAGGATTATTTTAGTCAAGAGATTTTGTAAGACTGAGCCACAAACTAATTTAAAGCAAAATTTAAATGAAGATCCTATAAGATATACTAATGCACAACTGGTTTTGTCAGTAAATTCAGGGTTGATGTATGCCTACTAAATGGCTTTAATTACTACTTCATGGATCATTCACAGGTTGAATGTTATGCTAATAGGTCTAGCAAGCTGAAGGGCTCTCCACCTTTAAGTTAACAGATATCCATTTGGAGAAGTCACCTGATTGCAAGCTGTGACAGCATTGCTATGACAACAACAAGTTGTGCTAGGGCACCTGATAGACTAACATATTTTGGAGCGTAACAAAGAGGAAGCCGTGCTAGTCCATACACTATCAAAACAAAAAGCAGTCAAGTAGCACTTTAAAGACTAGCAAAATGGTTTATTAGGTGAGCTTTCGTGGGACAGACCCACTTCTTCAGACCATAGCCAGACCAGAACAGACTCAATATTTAAGGCACAGAGAACCAAAAACAGTAAGCAAGGAGGACAAATCAGAAAAAGATAATCAAGGTGAGCAAATCAGAGAGTGGAGGGGTGGGGGGGAAGGTCGAGAATTAGACTGAGCCAAGTATGCAGACAAGCACCTACAGTGACTCAGAAAGTTCCCATCACGATTTAAACCATGTGTTAATGTGCTGACTTTGAATATAAAAGCCAGCTCAGATGTTTCTCTTTCCAAAACGGAGCGATAATTCCTTTTCTGTAACACACATACCTTCAGCTTTGTCCACATATCTTCTCTGGAAATACCATCACTGGACCTAACCAGGTTACTCACAGAATCACAGGCACTTTCTCATGCTCCTCTACTAACATCATATATGCCATCATGTGCCAACAATGCCCAGGTGCTTTGTATATTGGACAGACTTCTAACTCCCTTAGACAAAGGGTCAATGGGCACAAAACAGACATCAAAACACCCCAGATCCACAAACCAGTTAGTCAACATTTTAATGGAATGGGGCATTCTGTCAACGACCTAAAGGTATGTGTGTTACAGAAAAGGAATTATCGCTCCATTTTGGAAAGAGAAACATCTGAGCTGGCTTTTATATTCAAATTCGGCACATTAACACGTGGTTTAAATCGTGATGGGAACTTTCTGAGTCACTATAGGGGCTTGTCTGCATACTTGGCTCAGTCTAATACTTGACCTTCCCCCCCACCCCTCCACTCTCTGATTTGCTCACCTTGATTATCTTTTTCTGATTTGTCCTCTTTGCTTACTGTTTTTGGTTCTCTGTGCCTTAAATATTGAGTCTGTTCTGGTCTGGCTATGGTCTGTCCCATGAAAGCTCACCTAATAAACCATTTTGTTAGTCTTTAAAGTGCTACTTGACTGCTTTTTGTTTTGATATTTTGGAGCATAAGCTTTTGTGGGCAAAGACCTGCTTCATTAGATACATCTACCTCCTAGAGCTGGAAGCGACTTTGGGAGGTTATCTAGTCCAGTCCCCTACTCTCTTAGCAGGGCCAAGCAACATCCTTGACATTTATTTGCCCCCATATCTAAATGGTCTTCTCAAGAATTGAACTCACAACCCCGGGTTTAGCCAGCCAATGCTCAAACCATGGAGCTATCCATCCTCCCTTTGAAAGCTTATGCTCCAAAATATCTGTTAGTCTATCAGGTGCCCCAGGACTTGTTGTTCTCAAAGACACAGACTAACACAGCTAACTCTCTGATACTTGTCAACAAGCATTGCTATGGGAGCCTTCAGGAACTGTCAGAATAGGGACAGGAAGAGGGGAGAGGTTGAGCACTAAGACCTAGGGAGGTATTGCCTCTTATACCTACCACCAGTGATTCTCAGCATACCAAGTCTGCTTTGGCAGACTAGATGAGGGCTACTTCTTGAACCAACAGATGGAATGGTATCATAATAACAGACTGCAGAATATGTAATGCCTGGCAAGGCACAAAAGATAAACAGCTATCCACTGTTGTCAGACATTGCAACATTTCATGCCCCACCCCAGCCTTCAATATCAGCAGGCAAAAGAGTGAATTTATTCTTGTGCAATGGTCTTCTTAAAATATCAAAACACCCAAACCCCACATAGGCATTCACATATCATTAAAATAGTCCTGAAGTGATGGGTCAGTGGTGTTGATGAAGACTGGGAGTCACACTCACAACCTTGTACATATTTAATCTGGGACTATGGTTGCTCAGCTTTGACTCATGGGCAGCAAGAATGTCCGAGCAGCTCTTTTACAGCATTTCTACTCTAAAAATTGGCAATTTTTAATCAGCCTGTTCACGACAACTAATGCGCAGACAGGTGGTGACACCATCAGCTATTGGTATGCAGTAGCCACTGGAGACAGTCAAACTATTTGTTTCACTTCACAGTTGTTTGCGCTGGTCATTTACTATATCATAAAGAAAGTAATTTTAGAAGACAATTGAAGATTTTTATGGACAAATGATGATGCACAATTAGATGGCCTCATTATTGCTGACAACACTGTCCAAGCTTTTGGATGATGAAGCAAAAACAAGTTGGTTTGTTTTCAGCAAGAGAAAGACAAAATATATGTCTGTCAATGTTCCAAATGCAATGAGCAGAGTACATGTAGAAACACTAGAAGAAAAAAAAATGTTACCTATCTAAGGAATGAGATGTGCAATGATGGTGACATCATACTAGATGTCAAGAAACAAATAAAAGCAGCAAGAAACTTTTATAAACTTGAAAAAAGATTTATAAAAGTAGCATGATTGGCATTGACATAAAATATGAATTTTAAACATCAGCATCATATCTGTTATCCTTTGTTGAGCAAAGTCGTGGAAACCTACAATAGAAATTGGTAAGAGAATCAACTAATTGCCAAGTACATGCCTGCAGAAGATTTTCCAGAGTCCATAAGAAAATCTTAGTAAAGCTAACCAACCTAAAGTAAAAAATATGGTAAGAAGATAAACACATTTAGGACACACTTGATGGATGCTACCAGCATGATTTCCACACCTAGTGATGACATGGACACCACCTGTGTAGAGAAAAAGACAGCAACCTAGAGAAACAGGAAAGAGTTTACTGCAATTGGTGGGTCACTCATGCTATGTGTGATGGGGTATGGTCACAGAAGACTCCTTGGTATACTGATCATGCCACTGACACCTGTCTTCTTGCTCTCTAGGGCTCCATGCTACTGTGTCCTGCTGGGCCAGATCCTCTGGTCTCCCCCACCCAAGGCACACAGTTGAGTTTGCCACCGCCCCCAGTAGAGCAATGCAGATACTGATTTACCTTGGACGATGATGTTCTAGGGCACAGCACCCAGGAAATCAACATAAAAAAGGGACAAAAACTCCAAATAAATCCATCTCTCTGGCTACAACTACACGTGCCCCAAACTTTGAAATGGCCACACAAATGGCCATTTCGAAGTTTACTAATGAAGCGCTGAAATGCATATTCAGCGCTTCATTAGCATGCGGGTGGCCGCGGCACTTCAAAATTGATGCGCCTGGCCGCCGCGTGTCTTGTCCAGACGGGGCTCCTTTTCGAAAGGACCCCGCCTACTTCGAAGTCCCCTTATTCCCATCTGCTCATGGGAATAAGGGCACTTCGAAGTAGGCGGGGTCTTTTCAAAAAGGAGCCCCGTCTGGACGAGATGCGCAGTGGCGAGGAACGTCAATTTCGAAGTGCCGCGGCCGCCCGCATGCTAATGAAGCGCTGAATATGCATTTCAGCGCTTCATTAGTAAACTTCGAAATGGCCATTTGCGTCGCCATTTCGAAGTTTGGGGCACGTGTAGACACGGCCTCTGTGCGCAAAAGCAGCCCCCTTTATCAATGAAAGGGAGATTGGCACAGTGATAGCTCTTTCCAGGTTACTTACACTGGGATTGAATATAAATAAGTTTTATTGAGCAAAACAGTAGGCTTTAAGTGGTTATAAATAAAAACTGGCAGACCTCAGTGAGTTACCAATTTTTTTAAAAAATGCATAGCTAGTTCTAATTCCCCTAAGAAGCTTATTGCATACAGATTCTTACCTTGAAGAGCTTCTCTCACGTCAGGTCAAATCTTCAAACCAGAGCAGTTCTTTTCTCTGATCTGGGTCAACAACCTTGCATAGCCCTTTGCTTCTGCCTGGGGCAGGGGTCAGCAACATAAATAGCAAGAAGACCCATTTTTCCAAGTTGTTAAAAAACTCAATAACTAAAGAGCTGCAATGCATGTGAATATGAGACAGTCTTTAATAAATAATGTCAAACCTTACTTTTTGTAACACCTATTTTAAGAAAAGTGCACACAATGATTTGTAATGTGATACATGCTTACTGCAAGACATTCACAAACTTTTTATATATTCTATTTCCTCATACTTTACATGTGTGTTTGTACCACTGTCTACCTGACTTTCACTTCTGAACCTTCTCTCTCTTTGAAGTATGCAGACGAGCCCCTATAGCGGCTCAAAGTTCCCGTCCCGGTTTAAACCCCGTGTTAATGTGCCGAATTTGAATATAAAAGCCAGCTCAGATGTTTATCTTTGAAGAACGGTGTGAAAGTTCTTTTTCAGTAACACACATACCTTTATGTATGGCATTAGCCTTAAATATTGAGTCTGTTCTGGTCTGGCTATGGTCTGAAGAAGTGGGTCTGTCCCATGAAAGCTCGCCTAATCTATTTTGCTAGGCTTTAAAGTGCTACTTGACTGCTTTTTGTTTTGATAGTGTATAGACTAGCATGGCTTCCTCTCTGTTACTGTCCCAGATTGGACTGTCATTACCAGACGTTTTGGAACAAATAAGAAAACTTAAGAGGGACAAATCACTGGGACCAGATGGCATTTACCCAAGGGTTCTGAAAGAACTGAAATGTAAAACTGCGGAATTATTAACAGTGATTTGTAACCTATCCTTTAAATTAGCTTCTGTACCCAAGGACTAGAAGACAGACAACAGAACACCAATACTTAAAAGTGGCTCTAGAGGTGACCCTGGCAATTACCGACTGGTAAATCTAACGTCAGTACCGGGCAAATTAGTTGAAACAAAAGTAAAACAAAAAATTGTCAGACATGTAGAAGAACATAATTTATTGGGCAAAAGTCAACATGGTTTCTGTAAAGGAAAATCATGTCTATTAGAATTCTCTGAAGGGGTTAACAAACACGCAGACAAGGGCGATCCAGTAGATAGAGTATACTTAGATGTCCAGAAAGCCTTTGACAAAGTCCCTCACCAAAGGCTCTTGTGCAAATCAGGTTGTCATGGGATAAGAGGGAAGATCCTTACATGGACTGAGAACTGGTTAAAAGACAGGAAACAAAGGGTAGCAATAAATGGTAAATTTTCTGAATGGAGAAGGGTAATGAGTGGTGTTACCCAAGGGTCAGCCCTAGGACCAATCTTATTCAACTTATTCATAAGTCATCTAGAGAAAAGGGTAAGTAGTGAGGTGGTAAACTTTGCAGACTATACTAAACTAGTTCAAAATAGTCAAGACGAAAGCAGACTGTGAAGAATTTCAAAAAGATCTCACCAAACTGAGTGACTGGGCAACAAAATGATAAGTGAAATTTAATGCGGATAAGTGTAAAGTAATGCACATTGGACAAAATAAGCCCAAGTATATATTCAATATAATGGGGGCTAATTTAGCTACAGCTAATCAGGAAAGAGATCTTGGGGTTATCGTGGACAGTTCTCTGAAAACATCCACACAGTATGCAGCAGCAGTCAAAAAAGCAAATAGGATGTTAGGAATTATTAAAAAATGGACAGAAAATAAGACAAAGAATACTTTACTTCCCCTTTATAAAACTATGGTACACCCACATGTTGCATACTGTGTACAGATGTGGTCTCCTCACCTCAAAAAAAGATATTTTGGCATTAGAAAAGGTTCAGAAAAGGGCAACTAAAATGATTAAGGGTTTGGAACGGGTCCCATAGGAGGAGTGGTTAAAGAGACTGGGACTTTTCAGTTTAGAAAAGAGGAGACTGAGGGGAGATATGATAGAGATACATAAAATCATGAATGGTGTGGAGAGGGTGAATAAAGAAAAATTATTTACTTGTTCCCACTAGATAAGAACTAGAGGACACCAAATGAAACTAATGGGTAGCAGGTTTCAAACGAATAGAAGAAAGTTCTTTTTCACACAGAACATAGTCAACCTGCGAAACTGCTTGCCAGAGGAGGCTGTGAAGGCTACGACTATAAGAGAGTTCAAAGAAGAGCTAGATGAAGTCATGGCGGTTAGGTTCATAAAAGGCTATTATCCAGGGAGGAGGAATGATATCCCTGGCCTCTGTTTGTCAGAGGCTGGAGATGGATGGCAGGAGACAAGTCCCTTGATCATTGTCTTCGGTCCACCTCCTCTGGGGCACCTGGCACTGGCCATTGTCAGCAGATAGGATGCTGGACTAGAGGGACCTTTGGTCTGAGCCAGCAGTGGCCATTCTTATGTTCTCAATGCATGGGAACCAAAGAAGCCACTACCTCTTGTCTGGCACTGTAAGACAGTGGTATAGGTGAGCTGTAAGTAAACAAAGTCTAAAATTCTAGTGATTCACTGGCTTTAAGAAACATGCTTGAATATATTTTACTAAACTTTTCAGTAGTTGCTTTGGCAGTGGGTTGTATTACACTATTGATTTGCAGGAGGAATAGGAATTAAGTAGAAAACTTATTAACTGATTTAAAGTTTGTTTTCAATATAAACTGCTTATAAGGAAGTGGTCAAGTCTCTCTCATGTCTTCTGGTTCCTCCCAGATCTAACTACACCAAACCACACAACAATTCCTCAGGATTTCACAGATGTAATCACAATAACACTAAACAAAAGTAAACATAACAAACCAAACTGTGGCAATTACTGAGATATTTCTCTGCTATCTAAAGATGGTAAAATCTTTGCTAGCATTTGCTCAATTGGCCTGCTGAAATAGTGTCATAGAAAATTCTACCAAAGACGCAGTGTGAATTTATATGAGGTTAGAATACCACAGACTGATTTTTGTTAAGACACAGATTCAGAAAAAAACAAAACAAAACTATAGTTATGAAAACTTAAAATTGTATGCTATCTTTCTTGATCTAAAAAAGCCATTCAACATTGTAAACAGAAATCTCCTGTCATCAATTTTAGAAAATTTGGCTTCCCCACCAAATTTGTTAACATCTCATACCTCAATTTCATGAAGATATGACCGGTTAAGTAGTCTTAGATGTTGGCCTTTCTAAGCCATAACCCCAACTGATAGAGTGAAATAAGTCTGTGGGCTGGCACCAACCTGCATTGGTCTCTTCTTTGCATTCATTCTAAATTGTGCAATTGACAGCCTTCAAAAGGGCAACCACACAACCTAGAAGACTAATGGGAATTTCTTTAGTCTCCAAAGGTTTACAACAAAGACAGATGTCCTTGAGAAACTCTACTCAATCACTGAAAGGGACCAATAGGTCATTCTTCACAGGTTCTCAGAGGCAACTAAACTGTTTAGATTACACTCACGGTCAGCCTGGGAAAAACTGCAATCCTACACCAGCTGGTCCCATCAACTACTGCCATTGAGCCAAACATCACCATGAAGGTTACATAATTAAAGAACATCAATCACTTTACATAACTTCAATAACAGCACCACCTCAAGTGACCATTCCATGGATCAAGGAATGTAAAACAGAATACAAAAGAGGGACTCTTTAGAAGAATTCATCATAGGATATTCAGGCAGCGTAACATCAAACTGCCAACAAAATTGATGATATACAACACAGCAGTGATGGCATTCCTTTTATATAGGCATGAAACATGGAAACTATGTATACACTACAGAGATCTTTCGAAAGACTCTCTTCCAGAGGATCTCTTCCGAAAGAATGCATCCACATACAAAAAAACACATAAGAGTGATCTGCTCTTTTGAAACAGAGCATCCACACAGTCCCCTCTCTTTTGAAACAATGGGCCAGGGATTGAAAATGAAGACTGTTCTTTTCAAAGAAGGGCCCTGCGGAGCATCTACATGTTTTCTTTCGAAAGGGGGCACTCTTGCAGAAACAGGAAAGAATGGTGATTTCGAAAGGAGCACCACATGTTTTCTAATTACTTTCAAAAGAATGCTTTTTGTGTGTAGACACTCTATGGGCTCTTTCAAAAGATGTCCCTTCTTTCAAAAAAAATCTCTCAAAAGAACTTGCTAGTGTAGATGCAGCTGGACAGTTTACTGCAGGCACACCATGCAACTTGAAAAAATTCACATGCTGTCTTTCTTCTTTCATGAAGGTCAGCTAAGACAAAGTATCAAACACTAACAAAGTGCAAGAACCCTCAGCACAGCAGCAATGGTCCTCCAAACTTAGTTCAGCTGAATCTTTCATTTTATTAGAATGGATGATGAGAGAGCCCACCGCCCCCACCCCAAAGACCTTTATGGTAAACTGAAACTCTAAAAGTCCAGGATTAGAGACAATTGAACATTGGCCACACAATGACAGATTTGGAATTTAAGTCAAGCATCCACAAATCAAAGAATTAATGCACAGCTATGATTCTACTGGATAGACTTCAAAAGTTCGTTCTGCCAGCACTGTTACTTGAATACACAGGGCTCTGAAAACCTCCATGGCCGCTTCACTTCACTTCCTAAGAGTTTTACTTTTGCACTTTGTTGAATTAATTCATATTCTGACAGTAATCTCAGAAGTTGTTTCACCATTTCATTACAGTTGCTGAAAATAATCTAATAATTGTTTGCATCACACAACTGCTGAATATTAAGCTGTAGTGAGTCTGCTCACCGCCTCAGAGGGGAAGGAGCCCCTCTCAGAGCCATGGTGGGTGGAGCATGGCCCCATCACATCACCTGACTGGGAACCAGGAGGTAAGATTAGAGATATAAAAGGCTGACCCAGCTCAGTAAGACTCCAGATATGTCTATCTTCCCAAACTGGGAGATTGCTGGGAACCACCAGGAGGCTGAGGACTGGCCAGGACCTCAGACAGCCCTAAACCTGGAAGAACTGCTGGCCCTGCCAGAGGTTCCAAACCCCAACAGGCCAGAGGACCTGCACTGGAGTCAGTTATGCCCAGTGTGGGAAGAGTGGAAGTAGTCGGGGGCAGTGGACCTTAGTGTGGCTGAACCAGAATATGTGACTGAGTCAGCATGTTGTGAGTAGGACCCCTGCTGATCCAGCAGCAGATAGGCCTGATGTTGTTAGGGCTCTGGGCTGTGATACATTGGAGTGGGCAGGCCTGCCAACCTGTGGTGGCAATGTCCCCCCCGCACCTCATCATTCAATGCCTGAAGCTCTGGGAACTGCTGTTGTTTCTTCCCCTGCTCTGAACTTGGGTTTAGTGATTTTTGCCTGACCTGAGCAAAGGCCTGGGCCCTCTGAATTGCGTGTTCAGCCTGATTTGATGCCCTTTGATGATTGTTGCCTGCTCTGAGGGTCTAAGCCTGTTTGACTCCATGCTTGGCCTGACTGCCAGCCAGGGACACAGAAGCCATACTGCAGCTGATTCTCCTGAGTGCAATGACACAGTGGCATAGTGAGGCAGAAGGGCAGTCCATAGTCCCAATGGGGGAGGCCTTTCAGAGCCCTGGTGAGTTACATAAGCAAAATATAAATTATTTTCTGTAAAAGCAGTGAGAGATTATATGTATTTTTCTGGTGTGCTCTAACCTGTTATGTCATCCAAAATATATGGTTAAAGTGGGAAGAACATAACTGATTGATATTGTTTTGGCCACTGAATGTCAATATATATACACTGCTGTCCATCTGTAATGTTATCATAGTAAGTACTCTTGATACAGATCACTCTTCCACCAGAGCTGCAGATAACATTGTTGTTTTTGTAGTTATACCCAAAAATTATGAGTTTACAGCAATCTTATTAGATTTACTGATCTCCAACTTTTGAGTGACAACTGGGTATTCTCTGTGAATAAATCCTTGAGCTCCAGAAACATTACTGAAATAATGTTACATCATAGTAATAACTGGAGATCCTAGATCAGTGTTTCTTAAACTATGTTCCATGAACAACTTGCGGTTGGCCTTTTATAGCTCTAATCTTACCTCCTGGTTTCCAGTCAGGTGATGTGATGGGGCCCATGCTCCGTCCACCATGGCTCTGAGAGGGGTTCTTCCCTCTCGGAGGGTCCTTCATTATGCAAATTAGATTAATAAAATGAACCTTTAATATAGGGGAACTGGAAATAATGTTCATGGGGGGGTCACTCCATGATTTTTGGTAAGTGGCCAGAGGCTACATTTCATTCTATTTATATTAATGGAAGGTGTGTGCTGTCTTTGATAGACTTTGGTTGCAGGTGGAAGCTCCAGGCAGGGTATTGGGTAGCAGGAGAGGATGTAGGGTTCAGCAGGAGGGAGTTTGGGTGCAGGAGGAAATTCTGACCCGGGGCTGGGGTTACTGATATAAAAAGGTGTGCAAGATGCATGCTCTGGCCCTGGCTAGGAGGCACATATTATATGTAGTTCCCAGCTGGTGGTGCACTGGGGGAGTCAGGCAGGTTACTTGCATGCCCCATGCCTCATAAAGTGGCTTGCTGCTACTTACCAACATGTCTGCATGCCCTTTGTGGGGCAGCAGGTCTTCACATGCTGCCACGCCCACAAGCACTGCATCTGCCACTCCCATTGGTTGGTTTCCATGTCGATGGTGATGGGTGGAGTGCACAGAGACCAGGTGTCCCCTCTGCCCCTAAGGGGCATGCAGCAACATGCTTGCTAGTGGCAGCTCACTGCTTCTGTGAGTAGCATAACAGGTCTGTGGCAGGCTGGCAGCTGGCCTGAGCACTGCAACATAGGACTTCTAGTGGGTCAAAGGGTAATGGCTGGCCTGATCAGGTCCATGGTCAATATTTTGCCCAACCCTGCTTTAATACACAGAAATTTATCACTGAGTATAGAGTTCTAATTAAAAAAGGCAAGCACATAAATACAGACTATTCTAAAATATGGAACAAACCAGAGAACTAGAGCATGTCTTTTGGGTGGTGTACAAGTTGCTGCAAGCCCCACTGCCTCCTACTTCTACTAATTCCTGAAAATTTCTCTCTTAGTCTCATGTATGCATTTGGCTTACGCAACCACTATTAGACACTGAATTGTGACTGTAGGTTGACATATCTTTCTTGCTTTTAGTATCCCAGAAAGAAATGTCAGTACCATCTTTCAACTAAGTGAACAAGTCATGTCACTCTAAGCTTGTATAATCAGGAAACAGCTTCTTTAGCAGTGCATAAAATGGGTATGTAAAATAATACCTGTTGGAAGAAGTCTTTATTAATATCATTGTTATTCAGTGGTAACAGAATGTCCTTTGACATGTTTTTACCAGTCTCTCTCTTTCTCATTTTTTAAAAAAATCTCTTACTATGCACTTTGCTTGGTCATCACAGAACATATAAAAGTCCAGAATCTTACCCCAGTGATCCACTAATGTCTGTATAACCATGGAGTAATATTCCTTCCTGTGTATATATTCTCGGGTTTTAAGGGAAGAAATAGCCAATTGGTTTATATTCCCTAATAATCTCTGGTACATTATTGACTTTTATCACATCCATATGGTCCTACAACAAACCAAATTTTGGAAATCTCCACCATAGTAGCACCCCCTCTTATGACCATCAGGGGAGCAATTAGTGTCCTCAGGCAAATGCCATCTCCTTTTCAGAGGGGACCTGTGCTCTTATCCTTATGCCCCACATTTCTAATGCTGCCGCTCCCCTGCTTTCCACTCTGAGAGTGGCAAAGCACCAAATTACTGGCAAGTGCTGATGCCAACGTTCCCTCCTCTCTAGTGCTGCTGCCTCAGCACTCCCGGACTTATCCCCCGTCAAGTGCTCATCTTGTCTAAGGTTCAGCCCTACCCCGGGCTCTCCTTAATCTGTCCCTTCTGCTCAGCGCTGCTCACCGTTAACTTTGCTTTTGGCGCTAGAGGCCCATCAACTGCACTTTGCCACACCTCCTCCCTCTGCGTTCAGGCTTCCCCCCAGCCAGCCGACCCCATCGCCAGCGCCGCTCTCTGAAGCGAGGGCCTCCTCATCACCTCTCCGTTGGCAGCGTTCCTGCCAAAGGCTGGGGCCCCCTCATTGCCCTCCGCCCGGCATTGCTGTGTTCCCCAGCTGTTACACCTCCCCCCAACCGCCGCCACAGAGCAGGAGAGGGGGCACAGCCCACAACCGAGCCCATCCGCCCCAAAACGCCACTATACGCCGAAGGGGAGGCACTGAATGGTCACTTTGTCCCACCCTCCTGCTGGGCGGAGATTGGATCGGCCGCCCGTTACTCAATGGCGTTATTGCGAGTGGATTGGGCAGCGGGTCTGTCACTCCGCGGCTGGGCCGCTCCCACTGCCACCTCCGCCTCCTTGTTGTCACGACGTCGCTCGGGCTTTTGGCGCTGCTGCCGCTGCTGCTGCTGCCGCGGGGAAACGGGAGGGAAGCGGCTTCTTCACCTCCTGACTAGTCCCCATTCTCTTGGGTCGGGGGCGGCGCCCTCGCCATGGCCACCAGCACTACGGGCTCCACGCTGCTGCAGCCCCTCAGCAACGCCGTGCGGCTGCCCATAGACCAGGTGAGGCTACGGAGGCACCCGCCCTGCTCGGCTTCTGGCGGGGAGAGGGAGGAAGCTGGGTCTAGCCCCTTCCACGGCATCCCATCCCCCCCCTCACCTCATCCCAGCCTGGGCACCTCTGCACTCCCCCCGCCTGTAGCACATTTGTGCATGTGTCTGGGAACAGCCCCGCCGCCCTCCCGCCCGGCACCTTCCCCTGTGCGTGCCCAGGCACAGGGGAGTCTGTGGGCACAATCCAGCCCTTTGTGTGTGCGGGAACGCTTGTGCCTGCATCCACCCATCGCTGATACTAGTGTGTATGTGCGCGCAGGAGGTGATCAACATGGGGATGTCTCTGGTGTGAGAACAAGCGACGACAATGCTATTCTTGCAGGTGCACATGGGGCATCCCAGTGTTTGGATAAATACGAAAGAGTAGCTCAGATGGTATGTTTAATTGCAGTTCTTGTTCGTTAGTGTATTATAGATCTGTATCAAATTGTATACATAATATGGTAATATGTGTATTTAGAAATTGTGATGGTGGTGGAGGTTGATCCCAGTGCGTGCGGGTTAGTAGTTATACCAGGGGACTGGTAACAGTCAGACGTTCTTTTTCTGGCTTCGTAATTACCTCTGTGTGGCCTCGGGGAAGACATTTAACCTTTTTTTCAGTTGGAAAGGGGGATAATATTGACTTGACCTCCCAAGGGTGTCGTGATTGTTAGTTCATGCCTGCAGTTGATGGAATATGCTTACATAAATGCAAAGTACTATTTATTTTGTGCATATATATAATTGTCTAAGTACAATATTTTATAATTAGTCTATACTTATGGGACCTGCACTAAGTAGTGCTCTTTATCTCAGGATCTGTAAATACCTGATGCCTTGTTTCTCAATACCTGGGAAATAGAAAGTGTTATGTCTTCCTTACAAATGGGGAAACTGAAATGTAGGGGTTGTGACTTATCCAAGGTCATATGTTATGTTTGTGAAAGAAATTGAAAGAAAACTTGGATTTCCTGATTCCCAGGGTAAAAACTGAAGCAATACTGTCATGTATAGGTAGAAAAACAATTTTAAAAAGAAGAATAACAAGAAAAAATTGTGTAAATGTGTAAAAGCTGATCTGGAGCATAGTGTCTAAGTTTCTAAGGTGATAGCATGCAATTAAAGAAGGAAAGTAGAAGACATGTTATTATATGTGCATAGTGGGAGTTTTGTTCATGGGCTTCACCAAACTGAGCTTCACAAGGGGAAAAACAATGGGGACTTAAATATTGAGGAAATGAAATGCTGTCGAAAGAAGAATTTTAATTTTTAAATTTATTCTCTTCTACCAATATAAGAAGCTAAAATGCCCCTAATTCTGTAGTTTCTAGACTAGAGATAAATATAAAAGATATGGCTGTTACAGAAGCTCAAAAAAATCAGACAATTCTGGTGAATTTTGACAGCAGGAGCGTTACTATATAGAAATTCAATTGATTCATGTATATCTCATTCTGGTACCAAGGGGAATATATGGCCTAGTTTCTGAACTTTTTGGCTATGCCTACACTAGAGGATTTTGTTGACAAAATGCCACCCATGGGGTGTCCAGATTCCCAAGGAGTTCTGTTGACAATGCATTGACAGAATGCAGCACTTTTGTCAACAGCGTTATCCCTCTCCCCATGAGGAGGAACACCTGCTGACAGTGATGTCGACAGCCAGCCAGTCTGGACATTCCAAGGGTCTTCTGTTGACAGAAGAGGTCTCCAGGGTGCCACATAGGTGCCTTGAGGGACAACCTGTCCACATCAAGCAGAGCTCTATGGTTCCTACCACTGACCCTTCTTCAAGCTGCAGGGAGCCCTAGAAACCCTGTGCCAGAAAGCTGAGAACGTGGGTGCAGCAGACGTATCATCTGTGGTCCCCCACTCCTTGCAGCCACTCAACACAAGCCAGCTGATGCAGGTGGCAGAGCAGCAGATACTCCAAGATCCTCCTTGGCCATCGAGGGACCAGCCGGAGAGGTCCCAGGAGCTGCCTCAGGGCATGAAGCAGTGGGCCCCTGCGTGAACTGGGGCCAAAGTCCAGGCCGTCCTGGAGAAAACTCTTCTTGACCCCAGGGAAGTGGCAAAACGCCCCCCACCTACACTGGGATGGCCACTGCACTTGAGGAATGGGGCCACCCCACCTAGAGCATGGAGCAGGTGCAGGTGAAGGTAAAAGAACTTCACCATGGCTACGCCCAGGCCCAAGTTGCCGGCCGAAGATCTGGGACAGGAGCCGCCACCTACCCCTATTTCTGGGAGCTGCATCAGATCCTGGGGGGGAAATGGGGGTTTGTTACATTCCCGCTGATCTCCTCCATCAACATGGCACAGGCCCCCCATCTCCTGCAGCCAGAGCACAAGGAGGAGGAGGAGGAGGAGGAGGAGCAGCACCTTGAGACCCAATCCCCACTGGAGCTGGAGATGGACATGATGTCCGAGGCAAGCAGCAGTACCTTCATGATCATTCTGGAGTTGGTCCCTGCCAGCCAGGCCAACTCCAGGGCATCACTGGACCTGGGCAGGTGTCCTTCTGGTAAGCAGCCTGTGTGTCACACACCCCAGGGTGTGAGAGGCTGGTGCAGACGGGGCATGCTGCAAGTGTTGCCTGACCAGCTTGGGTGGGACCTTGCGCTGTGGTTCAGGCACACGGAACCATGTGCTGGTACCTTGTGCCACCTGGACCCAGCAGGCAGCTCCTGGGCATGGGCGCCAGCCTGCTGCCAGCCTCATGGGAGGTGGGACAAGCCCCAGGCCTCTGGGAGTGGAGGCCTTGCTAGTACCTGCCATGGCTGGAAGCGGGCTACCCCCATGGGTGACAGCCTGACCTCAGACACACCAAGGAATGTGGCTCCTGGCATGCAAGCGTGCTCACAGTAGAGAGGCAGCACCTGCTCCTGTGAACAATGCTGTGAGCTGCAGAGGTGTATGTGGGGGGTCACAGGGAGGGCCAGGTTGCTCCCGGCTCCCCTGCCACCAATGCATGGACCCCACTATGGCTGACACCCTCCTTTGGCTGTTAGCCTGTCAAGCAGGGGTGGGGACCACAGTGGTCAGCCTGGTCCTGGAGGCACTGCGCAGTCCTCACGTGGCAGGGCCCACTACGCAGGCCACACATGGCTTTGTCCCCAGGACATTCCTGTCTCATGGTCTGGTGGGTGTTGGTTGCTGCACCTCAGGGGCTGTGTTGCATGAATGTTGCTGTGTTGCATCTCTCCTTGTCTTTCTTACAGCTGAACCCCAGAGAGCCACCCCTACACCAGTGCCTGGGTGAGCTAGCCCCACCTCAGCACCGGAGAGAGGCAGCCTGAAACCACACCAGCAGGGTGAGCCAGCCTCACCCCACCAAGAGGGTGGGCCCACAGCTGGAGAGCCTATCATTATGTGCATGAGGAACTCCAGAGGGACCACAGTGCCACCCTCTGGAGGCTCATGGAACTGCTTGAGCGGTGCCTGTGGGATGACTGGCAGTGGTCGGGGAGGGCCTGGGACCAAATCATGTCCCATTTTGATGCAATCACTGGCACCTGTTGGGACCTGACCGTGGCTGCCACCACTGCCCACGTCGGCCATCCTGAAGGGCATCGTCGACCTCTGGCAATGGCTGATGGACATGTCCGCCGCTGCTCCCCAGGCCCACTCTGCTCCGCTTGCTGACTCAGACCCTGCTGCAGCCCCACTGCCTCTGTAACTCCCCCTGCTACAGCCCCTACCCAGCCCCATTGGGGACCCTGAATGCACAGTGGGAGGGGATCCTGATGCCAATGCCAGTTGGGGTCCTGCTCCCCCTCATGTTTGCATCCCCTGACCCCCTCCATGGACTGAGTCTCCCCTGCCCCAAGCCCCCTCCTCCAAGTCCAGTTCCCTCTCTCCCCATAAAAGCCCTCCCCATAAATATTTCATTGTTTTTGCACTTGCCTTTAATGTAAATAGTTCTTTATTGCACTGTTTCTGTTTTGCACTGGTTTTTATTTGTTGAAATAAAATAGATCTCTGAGCACCACTCCTGAGTTCCTCTTTATTGGGCATGGATAGGGAGGGGGAGGGGTCATTGTGTGGTCAGGATAGGGCTTTGGACCTGAGGTCCCTGCTGGCTATTGAGGGCCAAGGGAGAAGCTCTCCCTGAGGGCCTTGCAGATCTGCAGCCCATCCTGATGGGCCTGGCAGACTGGAGCTGTGATTGGCTGCTCATACCCGAGACTGGTGTCCGCCTCCCCACCCCAGGAGGAGGGCCACCCCCTTTCCCTCCACGAGGCTGTGCAGGGCACAACACATGACCACAATGTGGGGGACAGTTGTGCTCCCCCACATCTAGGTGGGTGAGCAAGTGTGCTATGAGGTGGCCCAAGGGGCATTTGACCTACATCCTGGCCCAGTTGAGGTGGGCATTGAATGATTCCTGGCTAGGGTGCAGCTGGCTGGTATAAGATTTCATCAGCCATGGCATAGGGGGTGGGGTGTGTTAGGTTGCATCTCCCTATGCTGCACAGTGGCATGTGCACATCCTCGATGGCCAGCTTCTAGCAGGGGACGTATGTGCTCACCTCCATCCTCTGACAAAAACTTCTGTTGACGTATTGCTCTGATCTAGACATAGCCTTTGATTGTAATCTCTTAAAACAGGAGCCACACCTCTTCTATTTTTGTAAAGCACCAAGAACTCTCTTAGATGTTATCAAATAAATAATAATGGATGACTACTCATTTATAGCATGATTCAAGGGTGTTGACATTCATTGTAACTTTCATTGCTTTGTGTCATAAGATCAATTGTTTAAACTAATTTTTTTATAAATATTGTTGATTTCATCATTTACAATTATTTATCCCAAAGATTGGAAGGCCTCTGTCTTGATCTTAATCTATATGGATTGTAACCTTCTTATTCTAGTGTTCTGCAACAGGTGGTTTGATAAGGGAGGTGCTTAACAAAAAAGACTTTTTTTTCTTATCTAGCAAGCTACTTGGAAGCTTTCTGGGCAATTTCACTGTAGACTGTTTGTTAAAATACCTGTATCCCTTCATTTTTGTAGTGTCCTGCTCTCTAGACTACTAAGGTTGATCTGTAGATGTGTACAAGGGAAAACTGTTGTGTGTTTTCATTAGCTGTTATTTAAATAAGAGTGGTAGCAGAGAGGGAACCGTGCTAGTCTATATACTATCAAAACAAAAAAGCAGTCAAGTAGCAACTTAAAGAGTAACAAAATAATTTATTAGGTGAGCTTTTGTGGGACAGAGTGATGTTGATTAGAGTACGTATTCAAAGCTTTGTGAAAATACATATTGCTGTAAGAAGTTGTATTTATTGTAGTGCTTATTTAAACAAAAATCTGTAAAGCTGAGATTTTTATATAAAAAGTCTTATCACAAGAAGATGTGTAAAGATACATTTTAATTAGGGAGAAAATATGAATGTTAGATGTAATCAAGTGGGATGAAACAATGGAGGGAAAATACAAAAAAGGAAAATTAAAGCGATACATTAATGTATGTACAAAGGTTATGTATGTGTTTGCTTATCCTGCTATCAGAGGCCAATATCAAACCTGTATAAGGGAAAGCCTGAAATATTCATGGGTATTTTGATTCTGAATCTGGGACAATTATGAACATGTAAACATGATGAAAACTGTGGAGTGGCTTTTGAAGAACTCACACCTCTCAGCAACTGAGATTAGGATTGGGGTGATCTTTAATAGGGCTTTAAACACGTGTGTGGGTTCTTCTGTTGTCTTTAATATGTTTTCTCTGTAATGCTTTCACTTTTAGGAATAAAGTTACTTGATGAATTGCTGTGTGGTCATTTGTAATTTTTGACAATTACACTTGTTCAAAGCCTACAGAGAGAAAGTAAAGAGCAGCCTCCGACCTATTATGTAGGCATTCTGGCTTGCTAGGGAACTTCCAGCAAAGGTAGAGAATTGTGCAGCGTAAAAAAATCCCTGATCAGGAGGAAGAAAGATGCAGGTCTTCTTCCAAGATAGATGATGGCGGAGGGGCTGAGAGCCTACAGTCTGTGCCCTTGTTGGACCATGAAGGTGAACTATAGATGCATTTCCTCTGAACAGTGGCAACATTTTTTAAAATAAGTTCCTAGTTGTTGGAAGGGATAGGAGCTTCTGAGTCTTTTTCGCAAACTCCCTGCGCAGCCCACTTGCATCAGATTGGTGATCTTTACTGTGCTATCACTCTTTAAAGTCAGATGTAAGTTCTCCTGCTCTGATTAACTGAGGTGGTTGTTTCGGAATGCTAGTATGTTTCTTTATAGTTGTGCTATACCTTGGAGTTTTGTGGAGATCAGCAGAGAACCTGAGCAGAGTTTTGCTAATTTCACTTTGGTGGTGCTTGTCAAAGTTCTGAGCAATGGCAACATAAGAACATAAGAATGGCCATACTGGGTCAGACCAAAGGTCCATCAAGCCCAGCATCCCATCTGCCGACGGTGGCCAATGCCAGGTGCCCCAGAGAAGGAGAACAGAAGACAAGTGATTTATCTCCTGCCATCCATCTCCTGCCCTTGTTATGAAGGCTAGGGCACCATACTTTATCCCTGGCTAATAGCCATTTATGGACCTGACCTGCAAAAATTTATCAAGCTCTTTTTTAAACCCTAATAGAGTCCTGGCCTTCACAGCCTCCTCGGGCAAGGAGTTCCACAGGTTGACTGTGCGCTGTGTGAAGAAAAATTTCCTTTTATTAGTTTTGAACCTACTACCCATCAATTTCATTTGGTGTCCCCTAGTTCTTGTATTATGGGAAAAGGTAAATAATTCACTTTCTCCACACCATTCATGATTTTATATACCTCTATCATATCGCCCCTCAATCGCCTTTTTTCCAAACTGAAAAGTCCCAGTCTCTCTAGCCTCTCCCCATATGGGACCCTTTCCAAGCCCCTGATCATCTTAGTCGCCCTTTTCTGAACCTTTTCTAATGCCAATATATCTTTTTTGAGGTGAGGAGACCACATCTGCACGCAGTACTCGAGATGTGGGCGTACCATAGTTTTATATAGGGGAAGTATGATATCTTTTGTCTTATTATCGATCCCTTTTTTAATAATTCCTAACATCCTATTTGCCTTACTAACTGCCGCTGCACACTGCGTGGATGTCTTCAGAGAACTATCCACTATAACTCCAAGATCCCTTTCCTGATCTGTCGTAGCTAAATTTGACCCCATCATGTAGTACGTGTAATTTGGGTTATTTTTTCCAACATGCATTACCTTACACTTACCCACATTAAATTTCATTTGCCATTTTGCTGCCCAATCACTCAGTTTGCTGAGATCTTTTTGTAGTTCTTCACAATCCCTTTTGCTTTTGACTGTCCTGAACAACTTGGTGTCATCTGCAAACTTTGCCACCTCACTGCTTACCTCATTTTCTAGATCATTGATGAACAAGTTGAACAGGATCGGTCCCAGGACTGAGCCCTGGGGAACACCACTAGTTACCCCCCTCCATTGTGAAAATTTACCATTTATTCCCACCCTTTGTTTTCTGTCTTTTAACCAATTCCCGATCCATGAAAGGACCTTTCCTCCTATCCCATGACCACCTAATTTACATAAAAGCCTTTGGTGTGGGACCGTGTCAAAGGCTTTCTGGAAATCTAGGTATATTATGTCCACTGGGTGCCCCTTGTCCGCATGTTTATTAACCCCTTCAAAGAATTCTAATAGATTAGACAGACACGACTTCCCTCTGCAGAAACCATGCTGACTTTCTCTCTGCAGATTTGGGAAGGCAATTAGACATATATGAAATATGATATAAGGATCTTCAGTTGGAACATTACAATTACAGTGCAAGGAGTGCAAATGTAACTCTTAAAAATAAAAACTTAAATTCTGCAGAAATTGAAAGTGGAAGTCTTGATTCTCATCTGGAAAAGCATCTCATTGGCCACTGTTTAGTGGATTTTCAGGCTGTAAAATATTTAAAAATGAATAAGCACAAATGTTCATCAGAAGACTTAAAGGCAGGTGAAGCACTTAAAATTATGTTTAATTTTCTTTTAATATTAACTAGATATCAAATTGATGTATCTTTCATCAGTTTCTTATTAAATAGCCTTCAGACTTAATTCACACTTGGTATTTGGACCCACCCTAATATACTCACTTTTTAATAGGCTCCATTGTCTACAAAGTCTCTCTTTCCACCCTTCAGATTTCTTCAAAACTGCCAGCCTAATCCCTTGGCAACCTTGAATTTGTTTTTTCCTTTAATTCATTTTATCTTAAGCTGCTTCTTCTGTCTGGGATTCATTCATACTGAGCACTGTCCATGTTGGTCAAAGAAACTCTTTTTTTGCTTCTTTAAATCTGTTTCCATCTTAACTTCATCTCCTCGGCCCTCACACCACTCTTTCATGCCTTGCTTCCCCTGCCAACTCCTTCTCTGCATGGCTCCAGCAGGCTCAGCCACTCCTCCCCTCAGCTCTATTGCAGGCTTCCCTCCATGTGCATTCTGGGTGGCTCCCTGCTCTGCTGGCTGACTTCTGTAGGGCTCCCTGCCGCAACTGATTGCTTGGCAGTTCTGGAGGCTGCTGCCACCTAAATGAAATTTTGGTAATTTTGTTTAAGTGGCAAATCCTCTGGAGCCGCAAGAGGAGTCAGTGACGGCAGCGCTTGGAGCCACAGGTGTCTCTGGAGCTGCAGGTTGCTGACCCCTGTTCTGTGCTATTAGAGGTTTATACCTAATTTGAAGGTGGAAGAAGGTATTTCTTGCCACTGTTACTTCCTGGGTGTCCAGAGATAAAGCAGAAGACAACTGAGGAAGCTGGAACATGAGTGAGCTGGAAAAAATAGGAGGTGACCAGAGATGAGGGGATGACAGCAACAGGGAAGAACGCTAGTCAGGCAAAGGAGGGGAATAATGTCACTATAAATAAGTAGGAAAAAGGAGAAGTCAGATTTTGCATTTTATGATCAGGATTTTCTTTACTACCTTTTTGTTGCTACAGGTTGAACGTTTCTCGTTCAGCACTCTTGGGATCTGACCTGTGTGGATGAGAGAATTTGCCAGGCCATGGGAGGTCAATACTGTCTAGCTCATTACCAACACTTTAACTCCTTACTGGACTCTTAGAAGACACTTAGGGGTACATTACAGCTAAATAACAGCGCAGAACACCTGAGAGCCAGGACTGGTGGCTGTAAACAAATTTTATGGGACCACAGGAAACTTGGCTAAACCCATGATAAGTGCCAGATTTTGGATGTTGCCAGATGAGAGTTATGGATTAGAGAGGTTCAACCTGTACATGTATCTTGGATGAGTTTGATTTTTAGGTTCTCGTGCAGTAATACAGTGTAACAATATTCACATTACAAACTTTGAAGAAGAAAAGTTAATTTCCCATGGGGTTTAAAATGAAGAAAAGAGAACATTTCTGTAAATACTACATTTTGCACAAAACCTGTTTCATAGAACTTAAATTTTGGGACAGATTTGATCTGACAATTTTCTTTAATTCTAAATTTCTTCCTTTTTTGTATGCACTTTAAAAAAGTATTAAATAAAAATAATAGGGTCTGATCCTGAAAATGAGTGCTTGAGTGACTTTTCACCTCACAGGCATCACTGCTGTTTGCAAGATGAGGTCCAGTTATTGCCCAGTGCATGCCTTTTCCACTTCTTTTCCTTTTTCATCCTTCTAATTTATTGTATCCATTAATTTAAGAGTGCCCTGTTTTTTCCACAGGCTAAATCATCAGTTTCTCTTATGTTCATTAACATTTACAGCAATTAATCACCATAGTAACTTGCAGTTAGCATATCGCTAACACCCTATTTCTGCAAAAAGCCCCTGAAGCATACAGCTGGGTTTATCATGATTGGAATTGGTATATTGCATTACATTTTTCCTGAACATCAGAATGCAATCTATTTGTTTACTGCAATAGCATGTTTTATGGTACAGGGTTTTTTTAATTGGTCATTGAGTCATGTCAGCTTATTCTCAGGTCCAAACCCTAGCTAGGTTAAACTAAATATCATAGCGGGCCTTGAACTTGTAGGCCTTGTACTTCAGCCTCTACATTTTACCAAACTTAGGCTGTCTACACTAGCCCCCTTCTTCAAAGGAGGCATGGTAATCAGCCTGAGCAGGGAATAATAATGAGGTGCTGTGATGCTCTTTATGTTCTTACAGCAACTTCAAAGTTGCACACTTTGAAGCACTTGCTAGCTGTGTAGCCGCAGGCTTCAAAGTACCTGTGCAACTTCGAAGTGCCCTTACTTCCAAACCCATGGTGACATGGCTTGGTGCTTTGAAGTTGGCAACTTAAAGTTGCCGTGGCGAGAATTAGCCTAATGAGGTGCTGCATATGCATCGCAGCACCTTATTATTATTCTGTGCTTGGGATGATTATCATGCCCCCTTTGAAGAAGGGGGCTAGTGTAGCCACAGCCTTCGAGATTTATTTATAACTACTCTGCAATATGCTCCTGTCAGTTCTATACCTTTGTTAGTGTTATCCTACTTACATCTTACTATTAATTACCTATTCACTTTTAAAACAGTTACAATATAGTATTATGATATAATTTTAGTAGCAAAACTGATTATTTTGCAAGATGAATATAAAAATACAAGTAGCTGTATTTACTTTTATATTGTATTAAGAGGACATAACTCTTTGAAACTGTAGGAATGAGGAGTTTGCCTAGCTCCATGTTGTGCTATTTTTAGAGTAACTTTTCAGTTACCTTTGCATTGTGATAATATATATGAATGAACACCCTAAGATTAAAAGGCAAAATAGCCTCCCAGTCTCAAAAAAAAAAAAAAAAAAAAAAAGTTGACTTTCTGCCCAGACCTCTCCAGTTCTGAACTGGCACAGCTAACCTGCTCTACATTGAAAAGGGGATCATATCTACTTGCGTAAGTTCTGACCCACATCTTTGGAAGCAACGGAGAACCTAAGATAGCTTAAGCAGAGTTTTGAATAAATAGTGTATCAGCTACTCTAAATTTAAGCTTTCTTAGAAAAGTCCTAGGTCCTTTTCCTTTAAATATGGGGACTCTGTCTTAAAATGTCCTCTCCCAACTTCACCCTGGTAATTGTGATTCATAAATGTTTGAATATTTTAAATTATTTTACCTTGTTCTGCTTTCTATCAGATGAATTTGCTGTAACCTGCCTTTTGGCTCTTCTCTTTTGACTTAAAGTTTGACTCCATTTTTATTTCATTAGTCGTTGGGAGCACATAGGATTAAAAGGGTTGGTAGGTGGCTCAATTGGATGCAAGAATTAAGATGCAAACTAGCTGAACACCAGTCTAGTATATACTGCTAATGCTTGTTGTGGATCTTGACAGACTGAAACTTCAAATCACTGCATTTGTTAATATCTAAGACCATCAGAATTTATGACCCATCTCGTATTTAACACAGATTGCCTTTGAATTGCTGCATGGGCATCTAAGGTTATAGAAATTGTGCTATTCCTTTGTATATAATATTGTAATATTTTATTAAATACTATGTCCCATGCTCACTGCCTGTGTCATAATGTAGTGTGTTGGTGGGATCTCAGAAGATTTGTAGATCAGTTTTCTTTTCCTGATGAGATCATCTGTTTAAGATTTAGCACAGTCGGTATGAGCTTTCCCTTCCCCCCACTTCAGTATTGTTTTAACAGTTTTTATGACTAGAATATGTGCTGTGTGGAAATCTTGGTGGAAAGGCCTCATTTCAAGAGCAAGGTATCCAATGCTGCTGCATTTTAGTGGTCAGTATCAGGAAGAGAACATAGTAATCTATGATGGATTTGGGTATTCAAATGTCTATTGCAAATTGAGTGGAAAAGATGGGTCAATTGTACTCAAGTATATGCAGTAAGGAGACTTGGACTAGAAATAAAAACAGTTTTTTTGGACTAAGTTTGAAAAGTGCTTTATTGGAGGTATAACAGAGAACTCCTCCTTTCCACCCGAACAGTGAGTCTGGTGAAGTTTTGACATTTACTGAGCAGCATGTGGTGGGGTTGGGTCTGTTATACTTTGAAATTGTGATGTTCCTGGGTGTGGATTTTACTAGGTACATGGGGCTTGGATAAGCCTAGAAGAGAGGTGTGTTTTTTTTTTCCCCCCCAAGCAGTTGTGCTGTTATCCTTTTCTTTCCTTTGAAGGCCTGGCTTGCATGCCCCTTGGACTTTTCAGAGTCTGTGTAGTCAAAGGGGTCTATCAAAGATTGCTACTATAGGGCAGTTGTGTTGGCATGGAGCCGAAGTTCCTTCTTTCCTTGGTGACTCTCACCTTTAGTCCTCCTCGCCCCAAAAGCATCAGTAGTATACAACATATACTGCTTCCATTCCTGAGTGCCTTTTGGCCAGCAACTCATTTAGGTCTCCTTATTGCTCTTCTCTGCCCAAGTCTTCCACTGTGCCCAGTGCTCTTTTTTTTTTTCTCTCTTTACTCTCAGGTATTCCTCAAATCCTGCTAAGGAGTGAAAGAGTTATGCTTGATGCGTATGTGTAAGAGTTTAAACAAGCTCATAGCTTTCTTTATGCTAAGTTGCTAAGTTTAGTTGTCTTAACATTGTGTTAATAAGGTTTTTCCAGGGAATTTTTCTGGGTTTAAGTAAAAGTCGCTACTTCCGAACTTTCCCCTCCCTTACTCTCCAACAAATGGTTTGTCTTTTTGTGCCAAAGCTCCCAAATATGAACAGTAAAGAGAGCTGCCAGTTGGGACAGTGTTCTATCAGAGAGGGAAATAATTGCTGTAATCAGTTTTTAAAATAGGAGTCTGTGGAAGTCTCCTGGGCATGTGCTGACAGAGCTTTTGTTAATGTGCTTTCTAGATTGGGCACCGCGTGGACAGGTTGGTTGTGGTGGGCTACTTTGTTCATGGATCTCCCCCTGCTGGCATAGAGAGGGAAGTGCTACCTTCACAGCATGATCCATCATAGATTGAATAGTATCAGAGAGGTAGCCGTGTTAGTCTGTATCAATGAGAACAAGAAGTCCTGTGACACTTTATAGACTAACTGATATTTTGGAGCATAAGCTTTTGTGGGCAAAGACCTGCTTCATCATATCATTATTATGATGTCCTCATAGATTGAAGAGACCATCACGATCATCTAGTCCAGATGTCTGCAACCTGTGGATCTTTGAGAACGTCTTTGTGGCATTCAGCACTGTAACTGCAAAGTAAAACACAAACCATCAAAAAAAAAAAAACCCACCAGAAATCCCCTCCTGATTATTTTTGACAAACAGTGAATGTTTAAAAGCCCAGCAATGAACAACTCATATCTAAATAGCAGAGGATACGTGATCTTGAAACATTGGATAACTCTGCCTTTAATACGTTCAAGGCATTGTGGGTTATGATACTGCATCTGTGTTTTGATCGTATTGCTAATAAAGTGTTGATTTTGAAAAGGAAAAGGAAACTTGTGGCATGCTTGCTGTTAAGGGCAACACACATTTTAACAAAAGAAGCTAAAATTAAACATGAAGTAAAACTGGCGTAATTAAAGTGGGCTCAGGAGTGAAAGTTAGGAAGATAGTGGTACAAGTACACGTGTAAAGTGCGAGGAAATACAATATGTAAGAAGTTTGAGAATGGCCTGCAATAAAACACGTCACATTGTAAATCATTGAGAGTGTGCTCTTCTTAAAATAGGGATTAAAAAAGGTATGGTGTGACGTTATTTGTTAAGGACCATCTCATATTCACATGCATTGCAGCTCTTGAATTATTGAGATTTTTACCAAATTTGGAAAAAAAAGTCTCTTCTTGCTATTTTGGTTGCCTCAGATCTGTTCTGAGGTCCTACACATTTCAAGCCACAGAACCTCACCTGCCTATTTGTTCTGTGCACAAGTCCCTTTCTGAGGCTCTTGGAATGTTTGGAGCAGAAAAACGGTTGTGTTTTATGGCACTGCTACTTGCAATCTCACTGGATTTTTGTGTTGAAATCCAATTGGGACTTAATTCTGATCAGATCTTAATTTCCCCAGTGTTTCCTCCCAAGGCAGCTCTCCCTTCTTCTCAAAGGGATAATTTACAGAAACCTCTGGGAAATGCTTTTTATTCAGTTATCATGTCCCTCTGGCCATGTCTTTTGCAGAATGGTGCTGTCTGGCCTAATATACTGTGTATTTTCCTCTCTGAAAAGAGTTTCTAGTGGATTCTGTAGACACTTTAGCATAGGCATATCAAGCAGTGAATTTCAGAGGCAAAAGAGCTGACATCTTCAGTATTGTGTGGGGCTTCCTTGAGGCACTCCAAGAGAATAAGATTGAAGATTGTTTTATACCCGCTCCATTGCTTTCACTAAAACTCTCTCCCTTTTTAAACTTACTTCAAGTTTTCTTTTAAAAAAAAAAAATTCCTCGCTCAAATGTATTTTCTCAACTCTCTGTCATTACTTGACTTCAGAGGCAGATAAAAATTAGAAAAAAAAGTTTCTCTCAAGTGTTCCTCGAACATAAATAAATTCATGGTTTTAAAACTATTTTCTCATCCCATTTGCTCCTCTCCTCTCGCTTATATTTACTTCATCATCTGTATTTTGGAAAACTATGATTTTATTTTGAGAACTAGTAAAATTTTTAAATTTCCAGTGTTTATTTTTTAATGAACCTTTATGTATAAAATGGCTAAAAGTGCCCATGTTCACCTTTGCCCACCCTCTTTTCAAGTCACTTATATAGAAAACCAAGATTAATATAGACACAGTGATTCTCTATTGCCTGCTTAAATCTTTTTAAGGTTATTGTATAGTTAGGGTTGGTAGAATTTAATTTTTAAGAACTTATGAATAATAGTTTTAAGCATGTTTAAATTTTATTGGTTTTTACATTTTCAAAGTTACAGGAAATTAGGGGAGAGGGGAATCATGCAATAGTTATTTAACAAGAGTAGGCCACTGAGATTCAGAAAGTTAAAATCTTATAAGCATTAAAACACAAATTATCATCATCGCATCAAAATATACAAAGAAAATATCCTTAAATCAAAATCCAATAAAAGTTCTCAGCATTGTTTTCACTTTTCCTATATGTATACTTCTGTTATTAATATGTAAACATTTAATATACAGGGAAATATTTTTTTGTTGGTTTGTGTGTATACTGTGAAATAGATCGTTACTGATATTTACTCATAATCCTTCCAAGCATGTTAGTCCTAGGATATTAGATAGACAAGGTTGGACCACCTTCTGCTGGTGAAAGCAATAAACCTTTTTGCTACATGGAGCTTTTCTTAAAGTCTGGGAAGGGTACTCAGAATAATCACAAAGTAGATGTGTTTATCAGGAGAGGAGACAGCTTCTGTGGGCTCTGGGCAACCTGGGAGTGCAGCTCTGCATTGCTGGAAGAGCGGGGCTGAGGGCAAAAGAGGAGGCCGAGGGCAGCCAGTCCTCAGTGCTGCTGGAGATCGCCATGCTCGTCCCCAGTCCTTAGCACTACCTGGGGCACACAGTGCTGTGCACCATCACAATTGAAAGGGATGGGGAAGGGGGGGTGGCAGCGGCCAGATCCCTGCGCTCCTTTGAATCACTGGGCCTTAGGGCAACTGTTGATCAGAAGTAGTTAGCACATATTGTAAGAGGCCATGTGAGGTGATGTTGCCAAGTAATACCCCTGTATTCATAGGATGGAGAACAGGTTAGTGCAGGGGTCAGCAAACTTTCTGAGGCAGAGTGCCAAAATTTGACCAATTGACCTCTCTGGTCTGAGTGCTGGTGATGCTTTCTAAAGTCACTAAGAGTCTTACTTACAACAGCTTCAGTAATAAATAAATTAAGATGGGGAGCTTTACTGTTTAGGTGCTGGTTGGTAGCCTTAGCTGGTCTTTTGTTAATTTGTAGGCAGCATGGCTTTGAACAAGTTCTGGGCTGCAGGGGGAGGAGAGTGAGGCTGTGCTCCTGCCTCGCTTGCTGAGGAAAATCAGCTCACATGCCACTCATGGTACCTGTGTTGGGGGTTGCTGACCCCAGGGTTTGTGGGCTACCGATTGTTGTAATAAATCATAAATATAGGTTCTGAATGAAGATTCATGGTTTTTTGGTGTCTAGCGCAGGGTCTCCAAACTATAGCCCATGGGCCCACCAAAACATTTTGAATAGCCTGCTGAGTTCAGTGACATTATAATTATGTATGACCCATTAGGGTAATCCTCTGGTGGGTTGTGGTTAGTTTGTTTGTTTATTTATTTATTTATACATTGAATGTCTATGGTTCAGTGTTTCCAAGCATTGGGAGCTGTGAGAAGCAGTTTAGGCTTCAAGGACATGTTGGCCACCACATTCTGGTTTGTGGACAGCTTGCTTCTGATAATGAGATTGAAGGGTTGTTTGAAGTTCAGAAATGGTGGTTAAGACAGTGTTTTTTTCAGGGTAGGGGTCCCATCAAATATGGGTTGTACTTGTTTGATACCCCATATGGATTCCAGTGTGTTAGTCGGTGGTAACTAGAATTCTATGGCTAGAGAGGTTTTATTTCTGTATATCTCATGTTCTTTTGGGTGTTTGGGTGCTATCTTAGCAGTTATTGCTATTTATAATTAGTTTATCTACCTCCTCATTGCTCTGCCTGCCAAAAATAAAATACAAAAGTGTTTGGCAGAGGGTTTATGTGATATTAATCAGTTGACTGTAGAGATGCTAAGCAAGGATATAAAGGGGAAAAAGCAACAAATATTAATTAAAATTATGTAGTATATTTTTTTTCTTTCCTGACCGACTTGTACTACTTTGAAAAAAATTGTTTTAAATTTTATTGTCCTTTCGGTCACATTGGGTATGTCTCCAGAGCCAGTAGACAGATGTGCTGTCTCTGCTTGTGGTAGCACACTAAAAACAGCAGTATGGTGGTGCTGGCATGGGCTTGGCTTAAGGTAGCTATCCAGATACAAACTGCCTGACCTTCTTTCCCCTCCTCTCCCCACTACCATGTGTTCTTTACTTGGGTGTCTAACCTCAGCCACTTTGGCGACAGACATTGCTATTTTTACTGTGCATCTATTACTCCAGGGGACTTCAGCACCAACATGTAAAATTCTGAGCATGATATTTTAAAATGCTGCAGAATTCTACATATTACACATGTCAATATAACACAATAGAATCACACTAGTTTCAGTGATTTTGGGCATTTATTTCAAAATGCCTGTCAGCTAAGTATGTCTGTAATGATTCAGACTATGAAAAAAGATTCCCAGGAAATTGGTTTTTGACAAACAGATACCTTACTAGGCATATTTATATTTATATGGAACTCTGAGTAGTAATTCACTTAAACCATAATACAGAACTCTGAGTAGTAATTCACTTAAACCATAATACAGAACTGTATTTCCTGCATCACTCAGAAGCAATACAGAGGCTTGGGGGAGTCAAATGTAACAGAGGAGCTGAGGAAAGAGCCTGGTTGTTGAGTGTGGGTGGGAGAAGTATAGAACAGATTTGTGTATGTATGGGGGCGGGGATTGTGAACGAGCTTCCCCGAGGCTGACTCTGACTAACGCTCAGCCTCCCTTCCCTGAGGCTGACTCTGGCTAACGCTTAGCCTCTCCTGTTCACTAAGGCACAGCTTCTTTCTGTCATCATTTGTCCCTGAACCTCCCTGTCCCCATGTGTTTCCATACCCTGCACTCAGCCATGCCTCCTCCCCATGTGGGCATGCACCCTCAACCAATTAACCCCATCCAACCAGGCATACTTCCCCGGTCCTCATGTGGACCTGCACCTCCAGTCCCATTCAGCCTTTGCCTCAATCTTTCTTCGTGCAGTAGCCCTTATGAGCCACAGTCTGTGACCCCCAGCAGTCTCATGTGCCCCACTCTGTCTCTCCCCACCATGTCCATTTCCTGAATCTTTTTTGCATAGTCTGTGTTATTACAGACGTACTTGTTGATAGTCATTTTTAAGTAAATTGCCATTTTATGACCTGGCTGCACTGGCAGGTCACTGCCTTCTCTTCCTGGTTAGCAGCTGGTGCTGACCGAGGTACGACTGCTCTGTTTGAGCTACAGTGGACCCTGATGGGCAAAAGGCATAACTGCAGCAGGTTTCTGGCAGAAGGTTTTTTTAATTTATTAGTTTATTTATTTATTTGACAGGGGAGAGGCATATGGGGGCACGGAACCTGCTCAGCACATGAAGTCTGTACATGCACAGTAGTGCAGAATTCCTCCAAACATATTTTGTGTATCCTGCTCGGAAAACATGGTCCCAGTTATGGTACAGACCTATAATCAAAGTGTTTGCTTCTTTGTATCATATTCTTGACTGTCAAGATGACTTTAGGTCAGTGTTTCCCAATTTTATTTGACCGTGGAATCCTTTTAAACTTAAAAGAATTTTACAGAACCCCGAATAACAGCCTCATACATGGAGCTGAAAAAGTATACCACAAATAAGGGTAATAATAAAAAATGCTAAACAAGATGACGAAATCAACATTTAGTTTAATTGTGCATATTTAAAAACAAAAATCACACTTAATGTGTATAAAAATAAAGCTCAAAAACTAATATGCATTATATGGCAGTTTTCAATGCAAAGAGTGGTTTTTCTTCTTTTCTTGGCAAATTCTTTTTATGTTTGGTTTAATACAGGAAGTTGGATTTGCATATCTGGTGCGGCATTCAGTCAATTTCTGTATTCGATTTTTGTTGCTGTGTAATTTGAGAACCAATTTTGCAGAAGTATGTGCTAGTGAAGGATAACAACTGACGAATTGCACATCCTTGTGAAGCTGAATATTCTTGACATAAGCCGCCCCAAAATGATCTATGCCCCTTAAGAGTGAGTACAGGGATTTACAGTGGTATATGACAGGTGATGGCAGTACTGACTGTGCGCACAGGGCTGAGTAGTAGATGGCATTATGCAAAGACGCATCGTGGCAAACATAAATGAAATTTTTTAATAAAATTAATAAATGCTTACATATCAATTATTTCTAAAAATCATAATATGTTATTGCAATGGAATTTTCTTGTGGAACCTTTATTTTCACTTTGTGGAACTCTGGGGTTCCACAGAACACCATTTGGGAAACACTGGTTTAAGTTGTGCTCTAGTACTAGAAGTTCATTTGTATCACAGCATTAAGATATCCTAAAAACCAAGTCATTCAGTTACTCCACATTTTCATGTAGAAGACATAATTGTGAGTGGTTTGTTAAGAAATATATAATTGTTTCCCTTACCATTTAACCAATGTTACCTATAATCTTTTCTATTTAGGTGCAAAATAAATTTTAAGTGCCCTGAGATGTGTGAATGTACACCACCAGTAGTAGAAGGAAAAACCTAGCTGTGAGTTCTCAGCTAATCAGCTCAGAGGCATTGGAATCTCTTCTGAATGGCTGCACAAGCACCCAGCTTAGAGGGAACACTGCATTTGACTACTCTGATCAAAACATAATTAACAGTTTCCAGTATACTGTTTCTCACTGAAACTCCATAACTTATTTAAGTAAGTAAGGAAGCATGTTTCTCTCTAAGAAAGTTCAGCAGTGAAACTGCCCTTTGATTTGAAATGTATCTCGAGAGTTTAAACTCACTCATTTTGTGTAGTGAAACTGTAAATACTTTTAATTTGTAATTTGAGTTGCTCAGCCCTTAGCTGGCCAAAACAGTTTCCTTTCACAAGAAATACTACCATAGGTCATGTTTTTCTTCTTTCTCATTATTATTTTTAAAAAAACAAGTCAGAATTCTTATTCCAGGGCCACTTTTAAACCAAATTGGTTTCCTTGGGTTTGTCTGTTCCTTGACATAGGTTGCTGAATAGAACTAAAAATGAGATTAAGAACCACTGGTTCAGAGTCACTGAGAGACTGGCTTACTCATCATCATCATCATCAACCATGGGCTCAGCACCTGTTGGTGTCTGATGCCTCTCTCACTATTTCCTTCCATCTTTCCTGGTCCTGTGCAGAGTGGCTTAGTTTCTGTAGACTAGCTCTGCACCAGTCTACTATTCTTTCTACCCATTCTCTGTGGGGTCTGCCTGTCCTATTTGAATTGTCCATTATGCCAAATACCAGGGTCTTTATTTTGCATTCGTCATTCCTTCTGCAAATATGCCCATATAGCTGAAACTCGCACGGTATAACCTTCTGCAGTAAGTTCTCTTTCGGCCATATCTTCCTATATAATTACTCGTTGGTAACCTTATGCATCCATCCTGTTCTTAGAATCTTTCTGTAAGAGCTCCTCTTGAATGCCAATATTCTCTTTGAAACTTTCATTATCACGCGTCTCACATCTGTACAATATGCTGCTGAATACACACGTTTTCAAGATGCTCAACTTGGTTCCTAAGCTAATCCCTTTGATTTTTCAGATCTTATTAGTTGGCTTCAAACTCACTCTTGCTTTCGCTATTTCCTTCTTTTCAGTCTGGATCATATGTTATGTTGCTCCCTGGATACATGAACTTCTCTACATGCTCTACATTGATGTTCCTTCCTATTTCCTTATCTCCAAATACCATTGTTTTTGGTTTTATTGATGTTCATAAACAAGCTGTACTGCTTCCCTTCCTCATTTAGCACTGCACTGTTTTTGCTAGCTTTTCCTCATCTTCCTCAATGATAACTATATCATCTGCAAATGTCAAGTTAATTCTTATCCCATGCACAGATATCCCTTCCACCTCTCCTGTGATCTTGTCCATTGCTCTCTCTAGATACATGACGACGATACTCAGTGGTATCGGATCTCCTTGTCTTGTACTTCTACTTGTTCTAAACGAACTTCCCAACTCTCCACACATTCTCGCTGCTGCCTCTGCATTGTCACTGGTATCCTTCAACAACTGTAGCAGTCTGCTATCTACTTTGTAAGACTCCAATACTGCCCTAGCCACTTTCAGATCTATACTGACACATGCCTTCTGAAAATCAACTAAGCAAGTGTCGATGCTCTTGTTCTTTCATCGAGCTTTCTCCACTATCAATCTTAGTGCCAGTATCTGCTGTATGGTACTTGTATCTTTCCAGAACCTGCTTGCTCATCCGCTAGATGTTCTTCTTTCTGCAGTCTCAGTCTCTGTCAGTTTCATCATCAGCACCTGGCCTCGATGACTCGTCAGGGCAATCTGTCTGTAGTTCTTGCACTCCAGTGCACTTCCTTTCTTGCATATTGTCACTAGCGTGGATCTTGTCCATTGCTTAGGTGCCTTCCCTTCTTACACCAACTATGTAATATAGCATGGAATTTCCTGAATCATACTTTCTCCGCCGTATTTAATCATCTCTGCCGAGATCTTAATCATTTTCAGGGATCTTGTTGTTGTTTGGTTGTTTCACTGTTCTTTCTACTTCCTCCTTTGAAATATTGTTCTCACTCTCGATGCTCAGCTGAGATCTCTCTTTCAGTTCTTTGATCAGTCTCTCTGAGACACTTTGTCCAACTGTGCTTTGTGTAGATCAGTGCAATATCTCGTTCATCACTGCACAGTTTTCTCCGTGTGCATGAGCACCTCTTCGTTCTCATCTTTGATCGCCATGTGCTTCAGCTAATACTTCCTATTAATATTCCTAATCATTTTATACACCTCCCTGGTTTTACATTCACTGTAATACCTCTCTATATCTTCAAACTGCTCCTCTAACCATTTCGCCTTATCCTTTCTGGCTGCTTTCCTTACTTCATTGCATTTCACACTATATTGCTGTTCTGCCCTCTCAGAAAGCTCCCTTCTGATCGTTGATGCTGTTTTCTTTTGAACCAACTTCATTATCTCTTGTGTAATCCACTTCTTATTGATCTTTTCTTCTTCCGGAACATTCTGCTCAATTGCCTTTTCTATCGCTGTGGCTATCCCTTCGACTCTCTTATCTAGGTCTTTCTCTGTGGCCACATTCCTAATCTTCTCTTTGAGTGCTGCTCTGTATGCATTCCCTATTTCTTTCTCACCATGTCTTTTTCTTTCTTAAACTGTGTCTTCCACTTTCTGTTGTTTAATCTTAATGTGTGTGATCGCTAGACTGTGGTCTGACTCTATATCCACTCCTTGGAAGGTTCAGCACTGCTGTACTGATGTTACCCATCTTCTTCTCAAGATCAAATCCATCATGTTCTTGGACTTCCTGTCATTCAATTGCCATGTCCACTTCCTACAGTCCTTTTGTTGGAATCTCATATTGTAGATCACTGTCTCACGCTCCATACCAAACTCTAGTAGTTTCTCACCTTGTTCGTTTCTTTCTCCATATCCAAACCTTCCCATGACTCTCTTCCAACCTTTGTTATCTGTTCTGACCTTCGCGTTACAATCTCCTCCAATGATCAACACATCTGTCTTTCGTATCTTCTCCAACATCTTTGTCAAGTCTTTATAGAATAGCTCAACCTCTTCCTCCATACTGTCTGACCTGGGTGCATATACCTGAATAACCGAAATGTTGAGTGGTTTTGCTTTGAATCTCGCTGCCATCATTCTTGCACTCACCGGTTTGTATCCTGGCAGTGCTCCTCCAGCTCTTTTGCTAAGAAGGAATCCGACTCCTGCCTCATGCTTCGTTTTGTTCCCTAACCAAATCAGTTTGTAACTGCATATCTCTCAAAATGCCGTCCAACCCATCTCTGCCAGTTCAAATATATCGCATTGGTATCTCTCTCTCTCCTTCCAAAGCAGCTGTAATTTTCCAGTTGCCCACAGTGTTTGGATGCTCTACATTCCATTTGCTAGTATATATGTTATTTGTACTTTTCTTTTGGTAGCTAACTTATCGACCCAACCCTGATCATTTGATGTCGTGGACCTTGTTTATTTGGGTGACATCCGAGCCGGCATCTTTTTATCATTTAGTTGTACTGGCATCAGATTTCATTCCTATTGTTGTTTCATGGTCAGCGCATTGTCACTTATCTGACCAACCTTCCTTCTTCATCCAGGCTTGGGAGTGGGATGGAACTCCCAGGGGCCTCATGGTGGAGTTACTGGCTTACTGGTCAGAGTTATTACCTTCAGCTTGAATCTCATCGCTCACAGAGAGTCTGAATATTGGCTTATTCTCATTCTGAAAATGTGTAGATATACTGTTGTTCAAAATGACATTTTTAGAAATCCTTAGTTACACATTTTTTTCTCTCCTTGCAGTGATTTTGAATAAAGAATTAATAAGCCATGTTTAAAAGACTTATTGGATTTGATGTTCATTTATTGCACAAACCAGATTATTAGTGCCTATATCATATTCTTTATTATTCATCTCAGCATTCTTAAATAATTATTTGCCAAAAACTGAAAATCCAAATTATCTTTTTTTTTCACCTTATAATGTTGTTTTGGACTACAGTCAACTAATAACTGGAAAAGAAACGTGAATGTGAATGATATTGGCTGGTGGTCCTGATGATGCCAACAAATTTATTTTAAAATTATAGGGTTTATTGTTAGTTGGACAATAGAAGCTGCTGGAGGAAGACCTGTGGTGCAAGCATATCTTTAAAAAATATTTTATTTCTTTTTATTTTGTGGTTAAAGTAAGGCCTTCAGACCCCAACTGAAATGGAAGGGAGGGTTGGAGGGTTCCCATCACTCTGTGTGCAGTATAGACACCCAGTAAAATGGTCTTTTTCTCCATAGAACTTAATATAAATAATTGGTTCACTCTTTTCCACATATGACCCCCACAATCGAGGAAAGGTGGGATATTTGCAATCCACTGGCATCTGTTTATGACCTTCCAGCTTGAGAACCTATATCAAATATTTTGTCCTCAGAGAGAAGCTTTGGGAACCAAGCCAGTGATGTCAGTGAAGTACTCTACAAGGCAGAGTTAGAGTAGTGAAAATCCCTGTTTCATCTCTGAGCTTGACTGTGGGATTTAAATTTTTGCCATATTAAATCCAGTGAATTTTGCTTTGAAGAGGGACTGCTGACTTACTCAGTTGGTGTAAAGATTAATACAGTGGTTGCAGGAACCTTTCTTCCAGAGCCAATTTGTTATAATGCTTCAGATATTTTTTTCTTTGCATAATGTTCTGTCAAGCAAGCTTCAAGTACAGGCTCCTTCCAACTCATGCTGGACAAATATAAAAAAGATGAGTGGACAAGCTTGTGCTTTTATCCAGGTCTGTGGAAAACTAGTGGTTCTCCTGATTTCTAAGTGTCTGTTATTTGGCTACCATCAGAAGACAGAATACTGGGCTTGTGGCCTCCAGAATATGTGTGAAGGGTCCATGAAAGATTGTTGTTACCATAGAACCATGTTTCTCAACCACTGGAGTGGCACAAACTTCGATCTCACAAGGGGTCACACATCCATTTGAAATTTAATAGTGGTCTGCAAATGAAAAAAGATTTGAAAATTATTGCTCTAGTGCAGTGTGTCTCAATCTATTTTTATAAAGAACCCCTTTAAAAATAATAAGTACCTGGACCTTGTTTATCTGGGTGATGTCCGAGTCGGCATCTTTTATCATTTAGTTGTACTGGCATCAGACTTCATTCAGATTGTTGTTTCACAGTCAGCGCATTGTCACTTACCCACACTTTTCAGACATGCAAATTTTTTTTCTACCATTGCAACACATTTGTTTAAACCAGTGCTTCTCAATGTGTGGTACCTGTACCCTTAGGGGTACACAAGAGAAGTTCGGGGGAGAGGGTACGCACATTTGAGCTGCGTGCGGCTCTTTGAGCAATAAAATGCTTAAAGCCGTGGGAGTGCTGTGCGCTGCTCTGTGTATGCATTCCCTCCAGCATTTGGAGGGAGAAGAGTGTGGTAGTGGTGAAGGTGGCAGGGGCAACTCTGGTGAGTCACCATCAATGGATTACGGGAAACTGAAGGCGGGCTAGGTGTGCCTGGCTTTAGAGGAGGGATAAAACTGAGTAAGTATGGATTGGATCCATGGACTATAAGATGGATAGAAAGCTGGCTTGATGGTCGGGCACAACGGGTAGTGGTCAGTGGCTCAACATCTAGATGGGGGTTGGTTTCAGGTGGAGTACCCCAAGGCTCAGTTCTGGGGCTGGTGGTGTTCTACATCTTTATTAATGACCTGGATGAGGGACTGGATCGCACCCTCAGCAAGTTTGCAGATAACACTGAGCTAGCAGGAGAAGCAGATAGGATCCAGAATGACCTGGATGAGGGACTGGATTGCACCATCTGCAAGCTTGCAGACAACACTAAGCTATGGGGAGAGGTAGCTTCATTGAAGGGCAGAGATAGGATCCAGTGTGACCTGGATAAATTGGAAGATTGGGCCAAAAGAAAACTGATGTGGTTCAACAAGTGTAGAGTCATGCACTTGGGACAGAAGAATCCCAAGCAGTCTTACAGGCTGGGGACTGATGGGCTAAGCAGCAGTACAGAGGAAAGGGACCTAGGGGTTATGGTGGATGAAAGGCTGGATATGAGTGAATAGTGTGCCTTGTAGCCAAGAAGGCTAACGGCATCTAGGGTGCATTAGGAGGAGCATTGTGAGCACATCTAGAGAAGTGGTTATTCCCCTCTATTCAGCACTGGTGAGGCCACATCTGGAATATTGTGTCCAGATTTGGCCCCCCCCCACCGCCACTATTAAAAGGTTGTGGATGTGCTGGAGGAGGTTCAGTGGAGAGCAACAAAAATGATGAAGGGGCTGGAGCACGTGACCTATGAGGAGAGGCTGAGGGATTTGGGTTTATTTAGTTTACAGAAGAGAACACTGAGGGGTGATTTAATAGCAGCATTCAGCTTCCTGAAGGGGGGCTCTAAAGAGGATGGAGGGAAACTGTTCTTAGTGGTGTCAGATGGCAGAACAAGGAGCAATTGTCTGAAGTTACAGAAGGTGAGGAGTAGGTTGGATATTAGGAGAACTACTTCACCAGGAGGGTGGTGAAGCACTGGAATGCATTGTCTAGAGAGGTGGTGTATTCTCCATTCCTAGAGATTTTTAAGTCCCAGCTTGACAAGGTCCTGGCTGGGGTGACTTAGTGGGGGTTGATCCTACTTGAAGCAGGGGGCTGGATGAGATGACCTCCTGAGGTCCCTTCCAGCCCTATGATTCTATGAGGGGAGGGGGGGTTGGATTAAAGTGGAGGGGGGTGGGGGTTGAGGTGCCTGGCTCTGGAGGATGGCGGGGGGGGGTTGGGTTAAAGCAGTAGGGCTGGCGTGCCTGGCTCTGTGCGGGTGGTGGTGGGGAATTGGGTTTAAGCGAGAGGGCTGGGGATGTAATTATAGAAAAAAACTAACAGAAATTGTACAAATAGCAATTTGATCACTTATTTCAGATAACAAGTGTAATATTCAGAGCCAGGCACCCTCAGGCCCCTGCTTTAACCCACTTCCCCACTCACCTCTTCCAGAGCCAGACATACCCAGCTCCCAGCTTTAACCCAATCCTGGCTTCCCTCCCCCAGAATCAGGCACCCCCAGCCCCCACCTTGCCACCCTACCCCCTGCCCGCTGTAATCCGGTGCTGGTGACTCACTGGAGCTGCCACTGCCACCATCGCCACTGCCTTGCACTTCTCCCTCAAAGCGCTAGGGCGGGACGTGTGCGCGGAGCAGTGCACAGCGCTCCCACAGCTCCAAGCATTTTATTTGCTCAAAGAGCCCCATACGGGTTGGGCATGTGTACTCCCGGACTTCTCTTGCATACCCCGAAGGGTAAGCGTACCACATGTTGAGAAACGCTGTTCTAATACCTGGTCCACACTGAAGGTGAATAGGCTAATGCTGCTCTTAGTTAGGCATTATATCAAATGGTAGAGTTTTGTGCTGTGGATCTAATGGTCAAAAACGTGGTAGTGACCTAAGTTCTGGTGATTTCAGTGTGGGTCCACATGACAGACTTTTTAGTTATTTTTAGTTAAAAAACCTGCATTAAAATGTGGTTGTTTGAAGTCAAACACCCAGTTATGATATAGTTTTAATAACATGATCACCATCTTTTTTTACCTAGAATGCCTGTCTCATTCAGCACACAACAGAGCAGTGAGTAGGATTGATTGCTGCTTTGACTTCAAGGGCTTCATTAAACCTGGCCAGAAAGCTATCTTAGCAGGGAAGGGTGTGTGTGGGATGGAGCAGCCCTAGGCTTCCTGGGGGCAAGACCCAGCATTGGGGTCGATGAAGAGGGTGCTAAGTCCCATCCCAGAGAGCTGCTACAGCAGAGTTAGGGCATGAACAGGTTGGAGGAAATCACTTCCCTTTTCTCCACTTCCCTCACCACCACTTGAGAGCTTAGCTGAGGGGTGGAGAGGCTTCCTCTTACCAGTGCTTTGTGAGGCTTTGAAACTTCCAGGGCTTGGTTCCTTCTGGCCAGTTCCCCAGTCTGCAGAGTATTGGGCTTTCCTGGGGCACTGGCCCAGCCAAAGGTTGTGGGGGAAGGAAGGAAGGAAGGAGGGTGCTGGCCAGACTGCTAGTGAGATGAGTACTCTAACCAAGGGTGGCTCTCCACACAGTGCTGGCAGGAGGATGTGTGCTTCCAGAGTGGAGGCATTATTGAGGAAAAACAGGGCTAAGTGGATGAAGGGGCAAAACAATGAGAGGGGAGCATGTAAAAACCACCACATCTGTCAGTGCACAACCAGTGCCATCTGGAAGCGGGACAAGGGAAAGCGCCCTGTTGGCTGAGAGCTGGCATGCCATGGGGGCTGCACTAATGGACCAACAAGGGGAATGTCTGGCCCTGCACACTGCATCTTCACCCTGCACATTTGCCTCCATTGGCCGCTGCCTTTCTCCTCCAGCTCACTTCTTGTGGTTGGGTGGCTGGTGAGAAGAATTCTGGCTAGCATTCTTTGGGTGGGGGATGACACAGAAAATATGGGAAAACTTGCCTCTTTTTTGTATTTTTAATAGACAAAAAGAAGGATCACTTGCAGAAGGGAATTAAATACAAGACTGTCCCTTTAAGAAGGGACATCTGGTCATCTGTGTGTAAAGAAGGGACCACAGTTCACCCCATCCTGAATGTGTTCATCTGATAAGAAAATATTCAGATGATTATTCCAAATCTAATCAGGTCTCCAAGATAAATGGAAAATTTTTTGACGGTGAGAAACATTCTGTTCTGTGTAAAGAGAACTCAGTTTATAAAACTGTCCCCAGTCCAAAACAATTTTGCTGGCAAGATTCTGCAGTTGCTATGTTGGGGAAAGCAAACCACTTTTTCACAGCCTTGGCAGAAGACTTTGAAAACTCTTCATGTTACAGTCAACCTGACTCAGAATGTATTTCTGTTTCCAGTGTCCTAGCTACCTTATGAATCATTTTGCTGATAACAAAATGGCAGATCACCTGTATTATAAGGCAACTTGCCTGTGGGATAGCACAGTGAAAAAGAAGGAAGGTATTTGGGGTGTCAGAGAACATACAATACACATAGTATCCAGCCCTGCTGTTGATGTGTGGCTTTGGCTGCACAACATTCTGCATGTATTCAGCTCCAAAATTTCAACTGATTCTTTTAGATCTAAGGACAGACTACCAAAGTAAGTTCTGTGCCATGATGGGAGCAAGGGTCAATTCTAGCATGAGACTAAAGAAGTTGATTTTCTAAAAATGATAACCCAGTTCAAAACCAAGTTTTCAGAAGATGTAAAATGGCTTTCTAGTTAGGGCAGTGGCCTGGTACTTAGAATATTTTGTTTCGGTTTATGGATCTACAGCAGCCTACTCCTGTAATCTTGATGAATCTGCCTCTCAATTCTTTTTTAGTTGCCAATCTGTAAAATGGCTATAGACTTCTCTGCTCAGAAATGTGGTGTGAAGATTATTTCTTTAAAATTTTGAGATGCATCAGTATTTGTAATACAGAATATCATAATTAGTTTTCAGATCTTTTAGTTCTGTCATTAGCAGTTAGATATTGTGGGTGAGATTTCTGATATGGAAGCAAGTGATAGTCTTGTGTATGATTATTGTGTACAATAACAGCTGTCTTTTCTCTGCAGGTCAACTTCGTAGTGTGCCAACTATTTGCCTTGCTTGCAGCTATTTGGTTTCGAACATACCTTCATTCAAGCAAAACTAGCTCATTTATAAGACATGTTGTTGCCACACTTTTAGGCCTTTATCTCGCACTTTTTTGTTTTGGATGGTGAGTAATATTTTATCTTATTGTTCAACTCCTTTTTTGTGGGTGGTTTTTTTTTACATACATTTTGATATTTGGCAACACTGAAGTTTATTACAGTAAAATTTTACTACTCTATTATCTTTTTCGTTGTTGTATACAAATGTACAGAAAGAAACAAAGTGATGTATTCTTTATCCAGTGTTACTGAGATGGGAAGGACTGTAAATGCTCCAACATCATTTAATTGCCGAAGGCCTTTTATGGAGTCAAAGAATTGCAGCTGTTTTTGGGAAGAGAAAAGAAGAGCTAAAACAAAAATTAATTTTGTAACTTGTACAACTTGTGACAAATTAGTGTAACATAGTGAATAGTAACGTCCATGAATAGGGGTGGCAGAAAGTAATTTTTTTTTTTTAGTGTCAGTGGATAATATTAGTGTCTATTTCTTTTTATTGATTTAAATTTTCACAGGTACAGGAAATTTATTTAATGACAGACATTGAGATTAAAAAAAACTATAGCTCTTTAACTGTTGAAATGCAGAGTGTCCTTATCACAGGTCAAAGTAATCTTGTTCCTGATCTTTAGCTTTTGAATTAAAAATGAAAATATATTTATGGACTTAATTGTAACTAATAAGAACTTGAAAACAGCATTGATATTTATAAAGGGAATGCTTTTCTTTAATATTAATTGCCATAAAATCAGAGGGATAAGTGGATAAAACATTTTCAAAATATTCTTCTAAAATAGCATAGCATTTTCTTTCTTTAAAAATGTTGCTGCAGTGTTACATCAAAACCAACATGAGTTTCAACTTGCATTTATCTCTAATAGGTTAACTACTACTGTTTGTAAGGATTTTTCTGTAATAATGCAGGTCTCTGTGAATTGGACCTACTTCTATCAAAAAGACCAAGCAGATTTTGAAATAAATGAATGTCCAAGATCTATAGGAAAATCTGACTTACAAATCTGTGTAAAAACTGAGATGAAGCTGACTATTAGTTGGTTTGTATTTTGGATTTATGTGGGAAAGAATGTTTCCAAATTTGTGGTATTTTTAATAATATGATCTGTTTTGATTAAGATGGTCCCAAAATGAGAGAAAAATCTGCCTAGTGAAAGTCAAACATGTTTTCCTCATAGATAATATTAAGAAAACAAACTTAAGGAAGAATTATTTTGTCAACATCCTACTGTCTGTAAAAAAAAGACTTTCTATCACCATGCTTTTTGTAAAAACAATTGGGAGAATGTACAGATAGTCAAAAGTGCTTTAATCATTGAGTCTTCAACTGATGGGGGTTTGGTTGCTAATGTGAAGTAACTTGATGGTTTACGTCTAGTTATTATAAAATATACTTTTCCATCACAAAATACCATACCATTTCAGTTGGTTGGAAAGGAGATAGAGCTACAGGACAAGGTTTTACCTATTTTGGCTTACGAGTAGTATCTAAGAAAATGTTTCTGTTGATGCCATACTGTATTTGTTCTTTGGATAAATAGGATATCTTTCTCCATGAAGGTCAGTGTGGAACTTCAGTGACTATTTTTCCTTTATGTGAAAAGCAAACAGCAAAATCTGAACTTCCATCTTCCACTGTTTGTGTATGATGTAAGAAGGCTAATTCTCACATTGTCTTAACAACTGACAGCGTGCTCATCCTCAGATAAGGGGGAGCTCCAACTCAGGGTATATGCTTGTATAAGACAACTCTTCAAATCATTTTGAGGATGTCAAAGTTCTCTTTTACAGAGAATGGATAAGGACCTGATATTTGAATGCAAGAAGCCCTCAAGCATGCTCATACAGGAAAAGAGTGAATGTCAAAAATTGGTGGGCTTTTTGCTTTTCGGTTACCTATCTTAAAGGTGATCCTCTTGTTAAGAGCGCAACATCAACTGATGGATTAAAAATCTAACTACCTTTTCATTTAAAGTAAGAAAAATTGTGCTACATTTGTTGGTAGTGGAAAGTGATTGCCGTGAGTGACTTCTTATAATTTTTTCTAGGTATGCCTTACATTTTGTTGTACAAAGTGGAATTTCTTACTATATCATGATCATGATAGGCGTGGAAAATATGCACAAGTAAGTATGAGATTTCTTTATGTAAATTGTAAAGTTATTTAAAGTAAGAATATGAACAGTTATTTAGAAAGCTGTTTCTAAGAACAAATAGGTGTATATCTGCATAAATTTCATCTTACTGACATGCTTTATGTCCTGTAATTATGTCTAGCATGTCGTATTGATATTGGCATTAGTGTCAAAACATTTCTGTATTTGAATTAAACTAAAGGCATCTTGTCTGTAGGGGAAAAAACCACTGTCCTTTTCGCCTGCTGTTTCGAAAGCTAAGCACTTATTCTACCTGCTGTCTGCTGAAACAAACCTTAAGGTGGCATTGTATTCTTAAGTTATAATTGTTAATGTATTTCTCATTACTCAATCATAAATGATCGTCAATTGCAAATACATGATTAATCCATATTAATACAATTTTATAGCTGTCAATACTAATAGAAGGAAAAGATCCCATGATGGGAAGAGGATTTCTGTAATGAAAGTGCATATTAATGCATGTTAAATGCCATTTTCTTGTTTTCTTAATGCTTTTATAAAGGAAGAAGAAATGTGAAAAAGTAGTCACGTTGGGACACTAATTTAGTTGTAGAATAAGAGAAGCCTAGAAATGTAGGATTGGAGGGGAACTTGAGATATCATCTCTGGTCCAAGTAGGTTACTAGCAAAATTAAAACAACATGCAAGGTAAGATTGATACACTAAAGAAATTAGTTTCATGTAATATGTCACATCCTTCCAGCCTGGACCCACTTTCTTCCCTCCACTTCAGTCTTAGTTATTACCAGTCAGTCATCTTGGGTCGAGTAGCCAGGGAGAGCTGCCATCCTGGATTACCTCACTCCCCACTCTTAAATAAAGTTTTCAAAAGGCAGTGTTAAGTTTCCCTCAGCCCTTGTGGGAAAATACAGCATCCAAGATGGATCTCAGCAGAGACATGTGACCATGTCACCTGATGCAAGGCCTCTGTCTTCATATATCATGAGCTGACCCACACTTTCACAGAAAGATAAAGCTTCATAGTCTCTTGCTAATGGGCCATCATAGTCCTGAAGTGTAAACAGTGGGAGTGACCCAAAGCAGCAAATATGCAATTACAGATACACAGTTCAATATTCCTAACTTGATCTACAAAAATACCACATGCATACAAATGGGATGAAGATATTCAGCAGGATTCAACCTTTCCAGTGATATCTCATGTGCTTTATGTGAGATACTTCATATTTTAGTTATGTCACAGTCGTATTCATAAGCGTATTCCCATAAGGAATATTAAATATCCCATCACAAAAGGTTTCTGGGCAACTGTTTCTTCTTCTTCTTCAAGTGATTGCTCATGTCTGTTCCAAGTTGGGTGTGCACGGGCACATGCCCAGTTACCGGAAGCTTTTTGCCTTAGCCAGTAGCCATAGAGTTGGTGCGGTGCCCCCTGGAGTGGTGCTCGTATGATGATCAATGTACGCACTGCCCAACACCCCCCGACCCCAATTCCTTCTCACTGCACTGCTGGTCATTGGAGCTCTTGCTTTCTCTGCGCAGATCTTTAGCTGGTAGCCTATTGTAGTGTAAATGGTTTAGTACTTGGTAGTTAATCTTCGTGTTTTAACTAATAGGCGAGACAGGGCTTTCTGTCCCCCTCAGCTCCTTGGCACTGGGAAATGCCTGGCTCTCTAGGCTTTAAGGCTTGTTCAAAATGTGGCAAATGTATGCCAAAAAGTGACTCCGTTCAGCCTGTTTGATTTGCATGGGGGAAGGACACTTTTGTGTGATTGCTGTCCTATTTGTAAGGCCCTTAAGCCCAGAACTGTAAAAGATAGGGTCCAGCGCCTTAAAGTCTTCTTAATGGAGGCGACTCTTAAGCCTCAAGGGTCTGCTGCAGGAGTGGAGAGGGGAACCTCCTAAGTGCAAAGTGCACCAGTGCTGTCAACCGTGGTGCCGTCTAAGGAGTCCTGATGAACAGGAGGAGGCACGAGAGGAATCGCTCGCTGAAGAAGCAAGGCAGCCTCAAGTCCAAGGCTCCAGTGCACACTGCTGAAGGGCAGGAGGCACATCCGTTGAAGCTGGCGTGTAGCTGGAGCCCACAGGCGCTGGATTTGCCCTCAGTGCTGGAGGTGTTTTGAGCGGCACAAGGACTTCTACAGATGACGCTGCTGGGTCCTTCTCCGTCCTGTAGAGGACAGGCACTGTAGCACTGAAACAAAGCAATGGGGCTCATGGATGTGACACCAGTGCCAACACCTGCACTCACGTTGATGCCAGTGCAGACACCGTATTCAGTGCCAAGCGCTCCGGTGCCAACGCAACAGACTCTGGGCCAGTTTCAGGTGCCTATACTCCAGCACCTGCACTGTCCTCCTGTGCATGACCTTGGTGCCGATTCCAATGGCCCTGCCATGGTCATCTGCCTCTGAATCGGTAGGCAGGCTGATCTGTGCATTCCCTCTGATCCTGCTAGTTCATAGGATTCTCCTCAAGATTTGCTCAGAAGGGATAATGATCATCTTGGTGGCACTGGCATGGGCTTGTCAGCACTACTACCCAACCTCATTCACTTGTCGATCTGCAGGCTGATGATGTTGCCGATATGGCCGGACCTGCTGATGCAGCAAGAGGGGAGACTGCAATACCCCAATCTCCAGTTGCAGCTGGCAGAGTCATGCAAATGAGGGCACTCGACAATGCAAATGGCCTCATTTGCATAGTCACATGAGATCACTGTCCCACCAGAGGCTTCTGTCATCACAAAAAGAGCTGTGTAGAGGGGGTTCCATTGGCGAAAACCCCTCTTATCGACAGTTCCTTTGTTCCCCATTTTTTTTTCAGGAATAAGGGGCTGTTGACAAGGGGAGTTTTGGTCGACAGAACCCTGTCTACATGGCTTGTTTTGTGACTACAGAAGCCTCTGTGGGACAGCAATCTCATGTGACTATGCACATGATGCACACAGCTATGCAAATTAGCAGCTATTTGCATTGTCGAGTGCACTCATTTTCATGACCCTGCTGGCAGCAGCTCACCCTATAGCAGTAGTGAAATATAGGAATAACTCAGCAAACATTCCCAGCTTTGATTAATGATAACAAGATACAAAACCACTAGAGCACCCTTCCTCCTTTAAAAACAAGCAAATAAACAAAAACCTTCCCCTTCTCCTCCCAACCTTGGCAACAACTGCAGAAGGAGAGAAACATTAGAATGATGGCCTCCGCAATGGAACTTTCTTAGGGCCAAATAGTGATTATACTGTATGTAGGTGGAAAAAATTGACTGAATTCCTTATAAAGCTCCCAAGGGATCTTACAATAACAACTGAGGACATCTGATTATACCTTGACTTCAGCAAGGCTTTTGATACCATCTCCCACAACATTCTTGTCCGTAAGTTAAGGAAATATGGATTGGATCCTTGGACAATAAGATGGATAGAAAGCTGGCTTGATGGTCGGGCCCAACAGGTAGTGGTCAATGGCTCAATATCTGGATGGCGGTCTGTTTCAAGTGGAGTGCGGCAAGGCTCGGTTCTGAGGCCTGTGTTATTCAACATCTTTATTAATGACCTGGAGGAGGGACTAGATTGCACCCTCAGCAAGTTGTGGATGACACAAAACTAGAGGGAGAGAGAGATTCGTTGGAGGGTAGAGAGAGAATCCAGAGTGACCTGGATAAATTGGAGGACTGGGCCAAAAGAAATCTGATGCAGTTCAATAAGGAGACGTGTAGAGTCCTGCACCTGGAGCGGAAGAATCGCAAACATTGTTACAGGCTGGGGACCGACTGGCTCAGCAGCAGTACGATGGAAAGGGACCTAGGCGTTATGGTGGATGAAAAGCTGGATATGAGTAAACAGTGTGCCCTTGTAGCCAAGAAGGCTAACAGCATCTAGGGTGCATTAGGGGGAGCATTTCAAGCAGATCTAGAAAAGTAATTATTCCTCTTTATTCGGCACTGGTGAGGCCACATCTGGAATATTGTGTCCAGTTTTGGGCCTCCCCAGTATAAAAAGGATGTGGATTTGCTGGAGCAGGGCAACAAAAATGATTAAGGGTCTGGAGCACAAGACCTATGTGGATAGGCTGATGGATTTGGGCTTGTTTAGTTTACAGAAGAGAAGACTTAGAGGTGATTTAATAGCAGCCTTCAACTTCCTGAAGGGGAGCTCTAAAGAGGAGGGGGGAAACTGTTGTCAGTGGTGTCAGATGGCAGAACAAGGAGTAATGGTCTGAAGTTGAAGAGGGAGAGGAGTAGGTTAGATATTAGGAAAAACTACTTCACCAGGCGGGTGGTGAAACATGGGAATGCGTTGCCTTGAGAGGTGGTGGATTCTCCATCCCTTGAGGTTTTTAAGTCCCGGCTGGACAAGGTCCTGGCTGGGGTGACTTAGTAGGGGTTGATCCTGCTTGCAGCAGGGGGCTGGACTAGATGACCTCCTGAGGTCCCTTCCAGCCCTGTGATTCTGTGGTGACAAGGTCTTTAAATCTCAGCTGCCAGGAAGAATATGGAGATAATTTCTAATAAAACAATATTATTTTATTCCCAAATATCATGAATTTGCTTTGTTTGATTGGTATTTCTATGAGATATATATTAAATTTGTGGAGATTTTATCAGATAGCCTTACTTTGCAGGAAAAAATAATCAGAAATAGCTTTGTTACACACATCCCTTCTCGCTAAGTTGCAGTTACTCTTCTTTTCTTATGTCCCTCAGATATTTAGATCATTTTGCAGGTCAAGATTTTGGCACCCCTTGATGCAGCATACTGGCACAGGCATCAGTGTTCCTTCTTTTCTTTTTTTAAGATTCAGATTTCTGTATCCTCTGGACTCTTTCAACATAATGGATTCCTGTAAGAAAAAAGTACTGACTCTGTGAATTGGATCTCTGCTCAACAGTTTTTCTTCTGTCATTGCAACCTTTTGAAATCTGCCAGCAGCCTTTGATACCACTGGCCAGATGCCAGTCTCATTTTCACCAGTGTACCTATTAACAGATCAACAGCAAGACTGTCTCAATGTCTCTTTCTTGCTTTTTAGAATTTACTTCCTTTGTACTTTGCTAAATCTTATATGTGGCATGAGGCAAGCCATTATCATTGGATTGTGGTTTTGTCTGTTAATAATAATGTTTTCAAAGCTCCTTATTGGCATGCTAATTGATTGTCAGTTTTTCATCCGTACTTCTGACACACAATTCCTTCTATTTGAATACCTGACAGTAGATGCTTGCAATAGAGGTTCTGAAATGAAGCTCCACATGAGTTAGTTCTGTGTAATTTATTTTTTTAATTTAGTATGTAACTCCTCTGCTTGCTGGAGTCAGCTGTAGCTAGGTCTGGTTTCAGTATCTAGGGGTTCCTTTCTATCATTCCAACACAGCTCAAATTCAGACCCCCACACAGTAACCTGGGAAATTTACATACCACCCCTGGGTGCTTCTGAGAGGCGTTATTTCCCCTCCTGCAAGCACCAAGTCTGAGTGCAGAAAATAAACTTTTAATAAAAGGAAGGAAGTAGCTTGGTATTAATTTGAGAGCAAAGCCTGCGGGGAAGTGGAGAGCATGGATACCTGGGAGATGAACTTGAAATGGGAGGGAGTATGGGCTACACTGGGAGAGTAAAAAGAGGGCCAGGGCAAAACTGGGAGGCAAGACCAAATCAATGTCTGAGATGCCTACATACAAATGCAAGAAGTATGGGAAATAAACAAGAAGAATTGGAAGTACTAATAAATGAATACAACTATGATATCGTTGGCATCACAGAAACTTGGTGGGATAATACTCATGATTGGAATGTTGGTATTGAAGGGTACAGCCTGCTTAGGAAGGACAGACAGGGAAGGAAGGGAGGGGGTGTTGCCTTGTATATTAAAAATGTACACACTTGGACAGAGGTGGAGATGGACGTAGGAGATGGACGGGTTGAAAGTCTCTGGGTTAGACTCAGAGGAATAAAAAACAAGGATGAGGTCCTACTAGGAGTCTACTACAGGCGCCCTAGCCAGGTGGAAGAGGTGGATGAGGCTTTCTTTAAACAGCTAACAAAATCATCCAGGGCCTAGAATTTGGTGGTGATGGGGGACTTCAACTAACCAGGTATATTTTGGGAAACTAATACAGCAGGGGATAGATTGTCCAATAAATTCTTGGATTGCATTGCAGACAACTTCTTATTCCAAAAGGTTGAAAAAGCTACCGGGGGGAAGGTGTTCTAGATTTAATTTTAACAAATAGGGAGGAAATTATTGAGAATTTCAAAGTGGAAGGATGCTTGGGTGAAAGTGAGCATGAAATCATAGAGTTCACAATTCTAAGGAAAGGTAGAAGGGAAAACAGTACAATAGAGATAATGGAGTTCAGGAAGGCAGATTTTGGTGAACTCAGACAGCTGGTAGGTAAGGTCCCATGGGAAGCTAAACTGAGGGGTAAAACGGCTGAGGATAGTTGGCAGTTTTTCAAAGGGACATTATTAAGGGCCCAAAAGCAAGCTATCCCGCTGCGTAGGAAAGATAGAAAACATGGCAAAAGACTGCCTTGGCTTAACCAGGAGATCTTGCATGATCTCAAAATAAAAAAGGAATCGTATAAGAAATGGAAACTAGTACAGATTACAAAGGACGAATATAGGCAAACAACACGAGCATGCAGGAGCAAGATTAGAAAGGCTAAGGCACAAAATGAGCTCAGACTAGCTACAAGCATAAAGGGAAACGAAGGCTTTTTACAAATACATTGGTAACAAGAGGAAGACCAAGGAGAGGGTAGGGCCGTTGGTCAGTGAGGAGGGAGAAACAGTAACAGGGAATTTGGAAATGGCAGAGATGTTTAATGATTTCTTTGTTTCGGTCTTCACTAAGAAATCTGAAGGAATGCCTGACATAGAGAATGCTAGTGAAAAAGGGGTAGGTTTAGAAGTTGAAATAAGAAAAGAACAAATTAAAATTTACTTAGAAAAATTAGATGTCTGCAAATCACCAGGGCCTGATGAAATGCATCTTAGAATCCTCAAGGAGCTGATAGAAGAGGTATCTGAGCCTTTAGCAATGATTTTTGGAAAATCGTGGGAGACGGGAGAGATTCCAGAAGACTGGAAAAGGGCAAATATAGTACCCATTTATGAAAAGGGGAACAAGAATAACCTGGGAAACTACAGGCCAGTCAGCTTAACTTCTGTGCCAGGAAAGATAATGGAGCAGGTAATTAAAGAAATCATCTGCAAGCATTTGGAAGGTGGTAAGGTGCTAGGGAACAGCCAGCATGGTTTTGTTAAAAACAGATCATGTCAAACCAATCTAATAGCTTTCTTTGATAGAATAATGAGCCTTGTGGATAAGGGAGAAGCGGTGGATGTGGTATACCTAGACTTCAGTAAAGCATTTGACACGGTCTCACATAATATACTTATCAATAGACTACTCAAATACAACTTAGATGGGGCTACTATAAGGTGGGTGAACAACTGGCTGGATAACCGTACCCAGAGAGTAGTTATTAATGGTTTTCAATCCTGCTGGAAAAGTATAACTAGTGGGGTTCCGCAGGGGTCTGTTTTAGGACCGGTTCTGTTCAATATCTTCATTAACGATTTAGATATTGACATAGAAAGTACACTTATTAAGTTTGCAGATGATACCAAGCTGGGAGGGGTTGCAACTTCTTTGGAGGATAGGGTCATAATTCAAAAGGATCTGGATAAGCTGGAGAAATGGGCTGAGGTAGACAGTATGAAGTTTAATAAGGACAAATGCAAAATGCTCCGCTTAGGAAGGAACAATCAGTGTCACACATACAGAATGGGAAAGGACTGCCTAGGAATGACTACAGCAGAAAGGGATCTAGGGGTTATAGTGTACCACAATCTAAATACGAGTCAACAGTGTGATGCTGTTGCAAAAAAAGCAAACATGATACTAGGATGCATTAACAGGTGTGTTGTGAACAAGACACGAGAAGTCATTCTTCTGCTCTACTCTGTGGTGGTTAGGCCTCAGCTGGAGTATTGTGTTCAGTTCTGGGCACCGCAGTTCAGGAATGATGTGGAGAAATTGGAGAGGGTCCAGAGGAGAACAACGAGAATGATCAAAGGTCTGGAGAACATGACCTATGAAGAAAGGCTGAAAGAATTGGTCTTGTTTAGTTTGGAAAAGAGAAGATTGAGGGGGGACATGATAGCAGTTTTCAGGTATCTAAAAGGGTGTCGTAAGGCAGAGGGAGAGAACTTGTTCTTCCTTGCCTCTGAGGATAGAACAAGAGGCAATGGACTTAAATTGCAGCATGGGAGGTTCAGGTTGGACATTAGGAAAAAGTTCCTAACTGTCAGGGTGATCAAACGCTGGAATCAGTTGCCAAGGGAGGTGGTAGAATCTCTGTCACTGGAGATATTTAAGAAGAGGTTAGATAGATGACTTTCAGGGATGGTCTAGAAAGTGCTTGGTCCTGCCATGAGGGCAGGGGGCTGGACTCGATGGCCTCTCGAGGTCCCTTCCAGTCCTACTCTTCTATGATTCTATGATAAGTGTTTTTTTAAAAGATGAGACTTGAGCATGCTTGTGAAGGAAGAGTGGTTAAGAAGAAGGGTAAGTCAGGAAATGGGAGTAGACATAAGTGACATCAAGAGGGTTGGACGAGATCACAGAGGAAGTGGCAGGATTAGAGGTGTAAGGAAGATGATACACGTGTCTATGATGGGAGAATGAGTGCTCGACAGTTGTAGGAAGGGAAGAGAGAGGGAAGGAAAAGGTCTCACTGTATTTTGTCAATGTTGACTAGGAAGAATTTGGTATGATTCTGTGAGGGGAGAAAGGTGGAGGCAGGAGATGGAAGAGGGTTTAAGGAGTGAGTCAAGAGTGACTGCAATACTGAGTGAGAGATCCAACTAACTTACAGAAATGATGTTGTTACCTAGGAAGATAACAAATGTGTAGCTGAAGAAGTCAGTCTGTTCAAGGGCTATTTGCCAAAGAAACTGCAGAATGAGAGCAAGAGCAAAAGAAGTTGATGTTGGCAGTAAGCTAGGACAAGACGGATCTTGTGATGGAAAAGAAAGGTTAAAAAGACAAAGAGAGAAGAATTTTTATAGTAGTAAGAGACTGTACTCACTTTTCATATCCCCACTTATCCAACAGACAGAAACTTTATCCTTATGAATTACTGATTTGAAGTGCTGTAATGTTCAAGAGGGAAAGTGTTACATTCCAGGGGCTTTCTGCTATCTAAGATGGGATGGCAGGGAATTAAGGACCTGAGACATCAACTAACGAATTCCAGAAGAGAAGATCGAAATAGAACGCTTGTGAGAAGTTTTGTGCCTCTGCTGAAAAATTGCTAGTATTTCAGCAAAATGGAGCAATTTACTCTGTTTTCATGCCATCCATTTTCAAGAATTCATAAGGCATTCTGAGGGGGAAGGCTCGTGACTATCCTATTCTCCCCTGGGAGGGCTTCTAACTAATACCAGTGAGGTGTTTCAGATAAAGAAGTCTTAAACTAGGAGGTAATCCTTTTGCTGTCTCAACACATCCTGGTTGAAGGAGGAGACTATTTTTTTATCTAGTGGGCTGCCAAAGACATCTCCTTGATGCCCTTCTCTCTCTCTCAGTATATTAAAATAACAAAATTGAGTTTGAAGCTGAATGAATTTTAAAAAAAATGAGTAAGTGGCTTTAGCTGCTAAACCTACTCCTGAGCTCCCCTGGTTAGTTTTTCTATATCTTCAGTCAGTTCCCTGTTTTAAATCTATATAAACTTCTTGCACAAATAGAAGAAACTTAGTTGCCACAACTGTTGTCATACAGTTCTATACATACTAGAATTAAGGAAATTATATGTTTCCTTGATCTTCCTCGCTCTTTCAATACAATAATTGTGGATGTTACTTATTTTATACATAAGCGATGTTTAAAACATTGAGGCCGTGTCTACGCTAGCCCCAAACTTCGAAATGGCCATTCAAATGGCCATTTCAAAGTTTACTAATGAAGCGCTGAAATGCATATTCAGCGCTTCATTAGCATGCAGGTGGCCGTGGCGCTTCAAAATTGACGCGGCTCACCGCTGCGTGGCTTGTCCCGACGGGGCTCCTTTTTGAAAGGACCCCGCCTACTTCAAAGTCCCCTTATTCCCATCTGCTCATGGGAATAAGGGGACTTCGAAGTAGGCAGGGTCCTTTCGAAAAGGAGCCCCGTCGGGGTGAGCCGCGTCAATTTTGAAGCACCGTGGCCGCCCGCATGCTAATGAAGTGCTGAATATGCATTTCAGCGCTTCATTAGTAAACTTCAAAATGGCCATTTGAATGGCCATTTCGAAGTTTGGGGCTAGTGTAGACGTAGCCTGAAAGTGTTCACTTATTAAACTGCACTGGTGTATTTATATAAATTATTTTATCTTGCTGTCATCACTTCAGCAGACCTGTCTGTTTTCAAAATAATAATATTTCCCAAAGTTCTCCACCTTTATCTTGACGTATTGTGCTCTCTCATATGTCTGTGCCCAATGGCATGATTTAAGATAGGTATCAATCTCTGCTTTTCAGTTACATGTTGAAAATAGAAATTGGGTGTGTGTGAGTATTAAATTTTCAATCTGCACATTTGGCTAAATAAATACACTAATCATATGTGTAAATGTCCTTGAGTAAATAAAGGTGGTAACTCTGTTCGTGTTTGTGATGAGTTGGCAGTTGTAAGACTAGTGTGGCAAAAGTAAAATGCTTTTTGGTTGACTCATCAATAGGAAATATTGTGGTGACCTGCAGATTCAGAACACCTGCACTCAATTTCCTATATCCAATAAGTCATCATTCAACTGTTGTGGGTTTTTATTTCCATTTTAAATGTTTTCCCTTCTGTTTACTTTTCTCCCCAATCCTATTCTATCTTTCTGCACTCAGTCATCTTTCCATCTCTACTTGACCTATTAATTTCCCCCTTGTCAATTCCTCAGCTCTTCCTTTCTCCTTTCCCCATTGCTTTCTTCCCTCCTCCAGTCTACCAGTGCTTAGTTGACAGCCTGTAAAAAGTTTTGGTAGGAATAGTTCTCACAATAATGAAGATGGGTGAGCCTCCTCAGATCCCAACAAACTGACAATTCTTTTGATAGTTTGGTGTTTTTAGGCTGTTTTCTTACAAGATAGTTCGAAAAGGCAGAGAGAAATCAACCCAGAATATCACTCGAAAATAATATATTGCGCTCTTTACTACCTTGCCACAAGGAAAAACAAGTAATTAGGTAATGGGCTGAGGTAGACAGCAAAGCTAACATGGACACAGAGAAGCTTAGAGCTTTTGCAGAGTGTTATGATTACTTCACGCACTATGCTGCAGTATCTTGAGAGCATAAGCAGCTGGGAGGACAACTGCCCTTAGGGGTAGAACATGTCCACATGCGAAAAACTGGAGAAGAGGAATGTGGAGATGTTGGCTGCACTGGATGCATTGTACACCTATGGACCACAGGTTCTGGAGCAGTGAAACTGGCTTGGACTGATGAGACCTCATTGTTCTGCAGATATGGGATGATCAGTAGTGGCTGCAAAAGTTCTGCATGTATGAGGCCACTTTTATGGAACTTTTGTGAATTGCTTTCCCCTGGCCCTGAAATGCTGTGATACCAAAATGGGACCTGCTTTGACAGTTCAGAAGTGTGTGCAATTGCTGTGTGGAAGTTTGGAATGCCAGACAGCTACCGCTCAGTGGGCAATTAATTTGGAACGGGCAAATCTACAGTTGAGGGTGCTGTAATCCGTAAACCGGGGGAATCAATACCCTTTTGCTGGGAAAGAAAGTGACTTGGAAACTTGCAAGACATGGTGGATGGTTTTGCTGCCATGGGGTTCCCTACCTCTGGTGGGGTGATAGATAGAATGCACATCCTCATCCTGGCACTGGACCACCTTGCCTCAGAGTACATAAACCACAAGGAGTACTTCTTCATGGTGTTGCAGGCGTTGGTGGATCACAAGGATCGTTTCATCAACACCAATGTAGGGTGGTTGGAAAAGGTGCATGACACGTGCATCTTTAGGAATTCCGGTCTGTTTAGAAAGCTCCAGAATGGGACTTTCTTTCCAGACCAGAAAATTACCATTGGAGATGTGGAGATACTCATAGCAATTCTTGGTGACTCTACGTACTCCTTGCTCTCTTGGCTTATGAATCCAGACACAGGCACCCTTGACTAAAGTAAGTTGCTCCTCAATTACAGGTTGAGCAAGTGCAGAATGGTGATAGGATGTTTTTTGTCGTCCCCCCCCCCACCCCGGCCATTTAAAAGCCAGGTTCAGGTGCCTTCTGTCCCATTTAGAACTCACCAAATCCAACAATCCTGTTATTGTGAGGGACTTGTTGTGTGCTTCACAATTCGTGAGAGATGAAGGGGGAAAATTTCATGCCAGGCTGGAGAGCAGAGGCAGATCATCTGGCCAGTAATTATGAGCAGCTAGACGTGAGGGCAATCGGGGAGAACACTGAGGGGCACAGCAAATCATGGAAGCTTTATGAATGAGCAGACAGTGACATGAAAGTCAAGTCTGTTGCTGTTAAGGCGGTCCCTCCCCCCACGGGATGATATGTGCTTGCCCTTTATGAAGCCACCTACCACACCACCCCACCCAAACCTAACCCAGGACAACCAATAAAAGACACTGCTGTGGAGGAAGTGTAGGGAGGGCCACCTAGAGGAATACAGAGGGGCCATAAGGGGCTACTCCATTTAGCAATATATTTTTGGGGTGCACATGGGGGTGGTGTACCTCCTAAGTGTGCCTATGAGTCACCTATGGGTACACCTTATGTTGCAATAGACGTGCATGAAGAGGGACCTTGAAAAGTGTGGTGTGAGGGTGTTGGTCATTGTAGCAGTGGAAATATGTCTGTGAGTTTTGCACCTGTTGTTCTTACAGGACTGGTGCCACTTTGAGTTTGTATGTCCTAATCTTTGAGGATCTTTGATGCTGAGCTTGGTGTTTAAGGGTCCAAATTCAGGAAAGGCTTCTTTCATGATAGGGTTCTCATCAAGTATGGGTTGTATTTGTTTGATGATAGCTTGTCTGGACTCCAGTGTGGGGTGGTAGGTGACAGCTAGCGCTATGTGGTTAGACGAAGTACCCTTCTCTTGGTAAAGCTAAATAAATTAAGTCAGTCGAGCACGGCTGTAAGACATGTTTTCTAATCCTTTTATCATTCTCATGGCTCTTCTCTGAACCCTTTCCAACCTGTCAACATGCTCCTAGAATTGTGGACTTCAAAATTGGACACAATATTCCAGTAGTATTTGCAGCAGTATGATGGAGATAAAATAACCTCTCAAGGTTATTTATCCATCCTAGAATCACATGGGCTCTTTTGACCACAGCATCACACTATTTAAATTAAATAAAAGTAGCCTTCTTATAACCAGTTTATCTGTGGTACTTTTCATTTGTGGAAAATTGAGCTGACTTCGATATCTACCACATGTCTCCATAATGACAGGAATAAGGTAAGAATGGAACAACATGATTTTTCTTATCCATTGATATAAAATCACTCTTCTCTCAATTTAAGTGGCTAAATGTATGTTTTCTTTCATTTGTTTAAACAATGAAAAACAAAATCATTAGTGGTTGAAATTTTCATTTGGCAACCATTTCTTCTGTTTTTGTAAGTATTCTTGTTAAATTTGTCATCTTTGTTCCCAGCCTCTTACATTTTTGTGTCTTATATCAATATTTATGATTTTGCCACATTGATGCATTCTCTTTTTGGTCATTTTCATGTGGCTGGAATGAATTTTGGTTGTAATATATTCTTGCAGAGGAGATAAGACTCTCTAAATCTAAGTGTTTTTTCTCTCTCTCATAACCTTACATTAATGTCATTCAAGCCAAGTAATCCCCAGTAGAATAGCCATCTTCATAATTAAAACTGCAGGCAAATACATAAACATACAATATAATATCCTGTAGTCATACTTGAGAGAACTGAAGTGACAGTTACTAAATTTCATGTTATGATGGGGAGTAAATTAAAAGCATTAACATTTTTAACTAAAAAAAAGTTTCTTCATTTACTATACTCTAGGCAGGGAGTTTTCTTCTTTTTCAGAAATTTAAAATAGTGCTCAAATTATGTGTTTATTTAGGCTGTGTTTGTCTGTGAACAGAAGCACTTTTTTTTGGAATGGTAAGTGTCAAGAGTAGTGGAAAGTGGCTGCATCTGAAATCCATCCTTCCTAGCATGTTGAGTAGCTATTACTCTTAGGCTTTGGCACATTGCTTTCACAGTACACTCATCCCTCGTTTAACGAGTACTTTACTAACGAGTACTCGCTAAAACAAGGAACATATATACCTATCTTTATTCACTAAATGAGTGAACTTCCCCTACTTATATGAGCAGGGCCCCTGGCCTGGGGGTGGGGAGACACATAGCCCTGCGCCTGTAGCCTTCTCCCTCCCTTCCTTCATATGTGCAGCTGTCTGACAGCCCTGTGGCTGAGGGGAGAGAGAGAGAAGGCTCTTAGCCTGGTTCCCTCCCCTTCACTGGCAGGAATGTGAAATTGACTAGCCATGAAATGATCGGTTTCCAGGTCCCACAAGCTATGGGGAGACTGGAACCAGCCTGCCCTGGTTCCCAGCTCCTGCCACTCTGGGAGCCAGGAAACTGACCAGCCCTGCTGGTTCCTGGCTCCCCTCCCCTTGCAGGAAAATTTGACTTTTATGCAGGGATTGCAGGAACAAGCCTTGGGTAACTTGAGGGTTTACTGTATTTGTCCCTCTTTCCCTGCCCCACCCTGCAGACCTCACCCTTGGTCAGGTTTTAACACTCCCTCTCAGCAACTCCAAACCACCCCTAGCCTTAGAGCCCCTCAGCAGCCACAAACTGCCCCCCAGACTTACACCCCCCAGCAGCTCCAAACTGCCCCCCAGCTTTACACACCCTCAGCAGCCTCAAACCACCCCCAGCATTAGACTTTCCCTGCAACCCCAAACTGCCCCCAGCCTTACACACACCCCAGGCAGCCCCAAACTTCCCTCAGTCTTAGACTCTCCCTGCATCCCTAAACGGCCCCTGCCTTAGACACTCCTCCTCCTTCTTCAGCCTCTTCACTGGGGCTGCTATGCTGGGTGGCTCCCCCGGCTCTCCTGCTCCCAGCAATTAACTCAAGTGTTAAAGTTTCAGCACCTAGGCATAAGGTAATTGCTATTCCTAGTGATAGAGAGAGCTGCTGGAGATGGCAGCTATCTCTATTGATAGATATCTGCCTGAGGCATCAGTGTTAAGAAACTGCAAATGGCTTCTTTAACAGCCACATGCAGGTGGGAACTGCCCAGTTGGTGACCCTTAACAAATCTAATGGGACCCATGTTTGGGTCCTGACCCATAGGTTGGGAATCCCTGGTCTACATAGATACACTATATCCTATTTCTGGTGCCAAACTATTCAAATACATCAGAAAAGTACCTAAACTCAACTGGCTTATGTAAATTACAAGCCCTTGGAACAAATTGGAGACTTTTACACGCGTTTTAATGGGAATTTAGTGTAGCTTTTGTGAGTTTTTGCTTACGAGCAGAAATTTGGGAACCAATTGTGCGCATATAGCATGGGATAAGCGTATTTCTTTTGGCCCAGTACCTAAAAACGCTAACCACATGCCTTATCAGGGGACAGTAATAAAAGGGGACATGCCCAGCAGGAAGGAGGGAGACCCTTTTGAGGTACATAGATAGCTCTTCTTACCACCCATACTGTCATTCTATTGGAGTATTTGGCTTCCATAGCGAGATAGCGTGAGGGGTGCTGATTGGCTGCATTCGTCAGCCCAGAGAATTTAATCAAGAGCAGGCACAGAATGGAGCCTCTTTTGGTTCTATTGCAACAAAAACAAAAGGCATGGGATTTTTGGTTCATGGGCCTCAGGCTCATGGGGTAAGGCAAAACCATGTGGCCCTTGCAGGCTGAGGTTATCACATTTCTGTACCCTCTGTCCCCTTCACAGGATAATGATGGTGATAGGGCTCAGTGAGCCAAGTTCTGAGGTGGGGGATTAAGCTGAGAAAAACCTAGCTCTAAGTCATGGGTTATTCTGTAGATTAACAGAAGCCTTGTAACTCGCACATTGGAACCACCTAAAAGCCCAAGATAAGCGGATGGGTGATAGGCAGCCAGAAGAGCTCTTCTCCTGCGTTTAGGTTTCAGATAAATTGCAGCCTGCTGTGTAAAATACGTCCATGTGTCTATCCTCATTTTGCCTGTGTCTGAATCAATAAAGCTGTGTTTTTAATCAAGCAAGAGAAAACTGCAGGCAACTTTAGAAAAGAAAAGTCAGATTTTCTGGGCACTGTATTTATTCAGTAATTCTTGAAAGCCAGGACATTTACTGATGCTTCTGCCAGGCACATTACTTCTCCTTGTCATGCTGCCAAACAATTTGACTACAAGCAAATGAGCTCTGAATCATGGTATCACTGTTGCATGCTTTATTACCTCAACAAAGTATTGCTGTCAAATAAATTAAACTGCCTACAAAATAAAGTGGCAGCATGAGTTGCACCTAAGAGAATTCAGTAAAACTTGTGTTCCTCTTCAGCATCCTTATAGCATAGTAGTACTGCTAATAAGACTTGATTAAAGATTCTGGTGCAATATGCTTACTGTTTTGATTAAAAGACTTTACTTTTTTAAGTTTACAGAATAATCTAATAATTGCTAAGTGAGTTTTAAACACTTTTTAATATTCTTTTGTAGCGTAATCTTTAATTCTAGCTTCATTTGACTTACTGAGTTGGTCATCAGGAAGCATCATTTCACTTTCAGCAGTAAAGCTGCTGAATGGGAACTATGTAAGTTGTTAACTTTCTGCTGCAGTGTTGTGTGTGTTGCAGACAAAGTTTCTGGCTGGGGAGTAAGAGACTCAAGTTCATAAATCTCATTTTGTGTGTAAACTGCTGGTTTGTAGACATTAGTGTATTTAGATGTAGAATCTATTTAATTTTAAATATGCATCAATGTCTGACTTTAAACTACTAAAATAAAAAAAATCAGCTCATTCTGTGGCAGCCCACCTTTATGTTTCGTGTTTTGTTCTTAAATGGCAAGTTTCTCATATGTATGAACTCAGCCAGCTCCTCCTCCCGCCCTGCCCCACCCCGCTGCCAGCCAATACCATGGCTGGGGCTGCCAAGGTGCTGGTACTCGATACTAGCAAGTACCAGCACAAAAAAAGCACTGTGTATGGTGCTTTTATCTTGTGTATGGCAAGAAATTTGCCTGGATATGCAATACTAAGAACGGTGTTGTGCCCTTTCTTTAAAATGTCCTTGGTGCTGTGACTTTAATTTAATCAAACTGTTTACTGTATGTAATTATTTTAAGGACAAACATTAAGAACTTTAGCTCTAAGTTTCACTACACAAAAATAAGTGTATAAACCAAACTGTATTACACTACTAGTTCTGCAGACTCTACATTATCTCCCAGCAGCAGTGTTCTTCGGTTGAATGGGAAACTAGTTTGTACTTTTCCAGAATCTAAAACAACAAAAAGACAGCTAATTATGTATGGAATATCTGCTTGCTATTTACTCTTTCATGTCAGAAATTTTTGAGGTTACCAGGTAGATGTTATGCTTGTTCAGGTCACTGCTTTCCCATTCCAATCATGGCTGGAAGCTGTGGTGGTTCATGAGCTGCTCTGTTAAGACTGGATTTACATTATATGACATGTGAGCTATGGTGCTAAATAATTTTCTTTGCAGGGGGAGTAAAATACCTCCACCTAGAACAGGAGCTGTCATACTCATTGGTGCATGAAGTAGGAGTACAGAGGATGCTGAAGGTGGAAAACCAATTATTTGGGTTATTATTACTACTTAAAGCCAGGAGATGTGGCATCCTCCCAGCACTCCTAGTTTAATCACCTCTAAATATGAGAGCTCTTGCTTTGTGAGGTGGTGCTTTATTCCCCCAAGAAAAAATTGGATGACATTCTCTTTGAACATCAATGATCTAGAAAATGAGGTAAGCAGTGAGGTGGCAAAGTTTGCAGATGACACCAAGTTGTTCAGGACAGTCAAAAGCAAAAGGGATTGTGAAGAACTACAAAAAGATCTCAGCAAACTGAGTGATTGGGCAGCAAAATGGCAAATGAAATTTAATGTGGGTAAGTGTAAGGTAATGCATGTTGGAAAAAATAACCCAAATTACACGTACTACATGATGGGGTCAAATTTAGCTACGACAGATCAGGAAAGGGATCTTGGAGTTCTCTGAAGACATCCACACAGTGTGCAGCAGCAGTTAGTAAAGCAAATAGGATGTTAGGAATTATTAAAAAAGGGATAGATAATAAGACAAAAGATATCATACTTCCCCTATATAAAACTATGGTACGCCCACATCTTGAGTACTGCGTGCAGATGTGGTCTCATCACCTCAAAAAAGATATATAGGCATTAGAAAAGGTTCAGAAAAGGGCAAATAAGATGATTAGGGGTTTGGAACGGGTCCCATATGGGGAGAGGCTAGAGAGACTGGGACTTTTCAGTCTGGAAAAGAGGCGATTGAGGGGCGATATGATAGAGGTATATAAAATCATGAATGGTGTGGAGAAAGTGAATATAGAAAAATTATTTACCTTTTCCCATAACACAAGAACTAGGGGACACCAAATGAAACTGATGGGTAGTAGGTTCAAAACTAATAAAAGGAAATTTTTCTTCACACAGCGCACAGTCAACCTGTGGAACTCCTTGCCGGAGGAGGCTGTGAAGGCCAGGACTCTATTAGGGTTTAAAAAAGAGCTCGATAACTTTTTGTAGGTTAGGTCCATAAATGGCTATTAGCCAGGGGTAAAGTATGGTGCCCTAGCCTTCAGAACAAGGGCAGGAGATGGATGGCAGGAGATAAATCACTTGATCATTGTCTTCTGTTTTCCTTCTCTGGGGCACCTGGCATTGGCCACTGTCGGCAGACGGGATGCTGGGCTGGATGGACCTTTGGTCTGACCCAGTATGGCCGTTCTTATGTTCTTATGTAACCCATTATTACAGTTGTATCGCCAGACCACACTGACAATAACATTCAGACAACAATAAGTTCAAATATTATAATAAAGCACTCTGCACAGAAAATATGTAAAGGTCAAAATATTGAAAATTTTTATATTTAACATCTCTTTAGGTTAAATAACCCCATTTTTAGCTGAACATAGATTGAGTGCATATTACTAAAACACATTAATTGGTTTTTTATTTGAGGAATATTGTTACAATATATGGCTCTGGATCTACTACATGATCTTAGCCATAAGGCGATAACAAAAATTTACCTCTTTAAAAACCAATCTTGGATGAAAAGGTGACTCCTTTGAAATCAATAAGAGTTTTGCCTTTTATTTCAATTCAACAAGCATTTCATCTTTGACAGAAAAACTTTGGATTCAACACACAAGCCTTAGTGGAAGGACCCTCCAGTGTACTTTCCTCATGAGGTTTGTCAGGGTCACCAGAGGATTTGTTTACCTGCGTGCCCACAGACATGGATTCCCACACCTCCATGTTGTTGGCTGTTGTTCTTCATGCCCAGCCAATGGGAACTCTGGGAAGTGGACTTTGTGCAACTCCCATTGATTGGGAATGGTGAACTTTGGCAACCAGGAGCTGCAAGTGGCTAAGTTTGTGAATGCTGAGGTAAATAAACCATATGGAGGCCTGACAAGTAGCTAACACTAACAAACTGCTTGTAGCTCGTGGGCTGGAGATTCTCTGCTCTTGCCTTAGAGTACTCAAAAAGTTTATGTTGTCATTTTAATGACCTAGAAAATATTAAAGGATCCCTTTATCTTTTTCTTGATTTGACATGAAAAAGGGCTTGTAAAGGTTTACAAGGATGGAGGGCAGCCATCTGTGGGGAAGGAACAAGTTCGGAGCTATCTAGAAAAACTAGATGTGCACAAGTCCATGGGTCTGGATTTAATGCACCCCAGGGTACTGAGGGAATTGGCAGAGGTCATTGCTGAACATTTGGCTATTATCCTTGAAGACTCTTGGAGATCGGGGGAGATACTGGATGACTGAAAGAAGGCAAACGTAGTGCCCATCTTTAAAAAAGGAGAGAAGGACAATCCAGGGAACTATAGACCCATCAGCCTTACCTCAATCCCTGGGAAAATAATGGAGGGAATCCTCAAGGAATCCATTTTAAAGCACTTGGAAGAGGGGAAAGTGATCAAAAATAGCCAACATGGATTCACCAGGGGAAAGTCTTGCCTGACCAATCTGATCAGCTTCTATGACGAGGTAACAAGCTCTGTGGACATGAGGAAGTCAGTGGATGTGATACACCTTGACTTCAACAAGGCTTTTGATATGGTCTCCCACAACATTCTTGTCCATAAGTTAAGGAAATATGGATTGGATCCTTGGACTATAAGATGGATAGAAAGCTGGCTTGACGGTTGGGCCCAACAGGTAGTGGTCAATGGCTCAATATTTGGATGGTGGTCTGTTTCAAGCGGAGTGCCACAAGGCTCGGTTCTGGGGCCTGTGTTATTCAACATCTTTATTAATGACCTGGATGAGGGACTGAATTGCACCCTCTGCAAGTTTGCAGATGATAGAAAACTAGGGGGAGAGATAGATAAGTTCGAGGGTAGAGAGAGAATCCAGAGTGACCTGGATAAATTGGAGGACTGGGCCAAAAGAAGTCTGATGCAGTTCAATAAGGAGAAGTGTAGAGTCCTGCACCTGGGGCGGAAGAATCGCAAACATTGTTACAGGCTGGGAACCGACTGGCTCAGCAGCAGTACGATGGAAAGGGACCTAGGGGTTATGGTGGATGAAAGGCTAGATATGAGTAAACAGTGTGCCCTTGTAGCCAAGAAAGCTAATGGCATACTGGGGTGCATTAGGAGGAGCATTTTGAGCAGATCTAAGCTGCGTCTACACGTGCACGCTACTTCGAAGTAGCGGCACTAACTTCGAAATAGCGCCCGTCGCAGCTACACGCGTCGGGCGCTATTTCGAAGTTAACTTCGACGTTAGGCGGCGAGACGTCGAAGTTGCTAACCTCATGAGGGGATCGGCATAGCGCCCTACTTCGACGTTCAACGTCGAAGTAGGGACCGTGTAGACGATCCGCGTCCCGCAACGTCGAAATTGCCGGGTCCTCCATGGCGGCCATCAGCTGGGGGGTTGAGAGATGCTCTCTCTCCAGCCCCTGCGGGGCTCTATGGTCACAGTGGGCAGCAGCCCTTAGCCCAGGGCTTCTGGCTGCTGCTGCAGCAGCTGGGGATCCATGCTGCAGGCACAGGGTCTGCAACCAGTTGTCGGCTCTGTGTATCTTGTGTTGTTTAGTGCAACTGTGTCTGGGAGGGGCCCTTTAAGGGAGCGGCTTGCTGTTGAGTCCGCCCTGTGACTCTGTCTGCAGCTGTGCCTGGCACCCTTATTTCGATGTGTGCTACTTTGGCGTGTAGACGTTCCCTCACAGCGCCTATTTCGATGTGGTGCCGCGCAACGTCGAAGTTGAACATCGACGTTGCCAGCCCTGGAGGACGTGTAGACGTTATTCATCGAAATAGCCTATTTCGATGTTGCTACATCGAAATAAGCTACTTCGATGTTGGCTTCACGTGTAGACGTAGCCCTAGAGAAGTAGTTATTCCTCTTTATTCAGCACTGGTGAGGCCACATCTGGAATATTGTGTCCAGTTTTGGGCCCCCCAGTATAAAAAGGATGTGGATTTGCTGGAGCAGGTTCAGCGAAGGGCAACAAAAATGATTAAGGGTCTGGAGCACAAGACCTATGAGGATAGGCTGATGGATTTGGGCTTGTTTAGTTTACAGAAGAGAAGACTTAGAGCTGATTTAATAGCAGCCTTCAACTTCCTGAAGGGGAGCTCTGAAAAGGAGGGTGAGAAACTGTTGTCAGTGGTGTCAGATGGCAGAACAAGGAGTAATGGTCAGAAGTTGAAGAGGGAAAGGTGTAAGTTAGATATTAGGAAAAACTTCTTCACCAGGCGGGTGGTGAAGCATTGGAATGCGTTGCCTAGAGAGGTGGTGGATTCTCCATCCCTTGAGGTTTTTAAGTCCCGGCTGGACAAGGTCCTGGCTGGGATGACTTAGTGGGGGTTGATCCTGCTTGAAGCAGGGGGCTGGACTAGATGACCTCCTGAGGTCCCTTCCAGCCCTATGATTCTGTGATGCTTTGCAGTTAAACTGCATAAAAATGAAGCAGCATACATACAAATAAATTAATTCCATCATCCTTCAGTATTTAAATGAAGATGGTGATTTGCCTTAGCCAGCAAATGGTAAAAATGAAAAACTCAAGAAAAGCCTGTCTGCTCTCAGATGATACCCCGGAATGTCCCCTCATGCTTTCCTGAAAACCCTATCAAACAAATAACTTTTGCATCATTCCCAGAAAATCACTAAAGCCAAGCCCATTGAATCTGGCCAAATGTGAGAGAGCAAGTCCCAGAAAATGCAAGAAATTGCTGTGCTGGTAGGTTGCTTTCTTTTTATACTAAAAGCAACTCAGTTTGAACACTTCCTCTGACTGGAGTTGTGGCAGGCCTCTCATTAAGGAAGGGAACAAAATAACTTAAGTGCTGGTAAATCTAGGGTTTGTTAAATGCAATTTGAACAGGAGCAGAAGCACCTAAAACAAAAAGACCACAACAGTGTTTTGAGGCTTTTAAAATGTTTTCAAAAGAAATGAAAAGCTCGGTAAACAAAGTTATGAAAAGAAAAGTGTGTTCCCTTGGACTAAAAGCGTGTGTCAAGTCACAGTTAAGCACACACTAAAATGGAGCAGTAATAAAAGCCTCAAAGGGTGTTTTTTATTGAAAATGACAACAAACCCTTATGGATGGTCCATTGAAATATTTTGCAGATAAAATAGCTTTTTGGATGAAAAAAGCTGAAACTTAGACTTCCTTTTCTTTACTATGCTATCTTGAAAACATAATCCAAGGGTAATACAATTACTGCACACCAGGCAGTGGATAATCAAAGGGTCTAATTGCTTGGCATACTGCCACCCACTTTGGTGGGAGGATGTTATATGGAGTAGTGATGAGCAAGTGTTTTTGAAAAAGTTAACATAGTGTTAAGTAAAAAAAAGAACTTACACTGTAAATTAAGCACATAGGTGCTTAAGTGCTATCCTGAACTGAGATGCTTTCCTGAATTGGGAAATAGTTTTAATATTTGAAGGTGTCTGCATAATATCAAGATTGATGCAAACAATTGAAATCTCTTTATTTTGTTGCTTTCACATTAGAAATCTGAGTTATCAAGGTAGCTTGAGTTAGAACTGTTCCTGAAGACTGCATTCTTTAAAAAGCTGTTTAAAAGATGTTACTGTATTGTTTTAGTGCACTTATAAATCAATGGAAAATGTTAAGAGTTTAACAGTTTTTTTGTTTTACCATTTTGAATGCTGGGAAATTATTTTAGTGCTAAAGATCATGAAGTTTATAGTGCAGAAATGTCTTGTGTAAGTTTTTTGGTTCAGCATGGGAACAGTTTCTATTCAGTTCAGAAAAGACTAAAATATAATAATAATATAACATAGAATAAAAGGCAGAACAAAAAACTAAAACTGTCATCTTGGAAGCTAATTAATTAAAATAGTGTAAGATGCTGCATCTGTCTTAGGGTATATCTTTACTTCCTAAAGACTGACCAGTTCAGAGTCGATCTCCTGGGTTTGATTTTGCTCGCCTAGTCGATTGTGGACCCCTGCACTCCTCAGTCTGGTGAGGAGCAGAGGAGGTTGATAGGAGAGTTTCTCCTGCCAACCTTCTTCCGTGAGAGTGGCCAGCTAAGTTGATTGTAGGTAAGTCAATTCCAATCATGCAGTTGCCATAGCTGGAATTATGTAGGTGCAATCAACTTTAAGGTCTAGTGTAGACCTGGCCTTATTGTATTCATCCTACTAATTTAGATATGTCTGTACTGCTCAGTCCCTCCAGTGGTATGCAAAGTACATGCTGTATCACACCCAGCCCCAACCATTGTCTGTGCTGAGTCCCATTTTAGGTGGGTAAAGATGCACCTACTTGTGGTAAACAGTCTGTTTCAGCTTTCAGTTATCTAAGACACTAAGTATCTTTCCCAGACCTGAAGAAGAGCTCTGTATGATTTGAAATACGGACGTGAAATCCGATTCAGTTAGTTAACTGGTTAAGTGCTAGGCTTAACCAGTTAAGCCTGTGGTGTTCAGTAAATTCACCACTTGCCACATGTGGCAAATGGGACACCACTATGTGGTGATTCTGGGCTCTGGAGCCACATATGGTTTTTTGTGCCTTTAAATGTGGCTCCTCAGAGCTGCACATGTGAGTGTCCACTGCCTGCTCTGTGCACATGCCCCACTGCTTGATGAGACAAGTGCAGGGCAGCAGTGGCTCCTGCAGTTCCTGCTGCTGTGGTCAGGCCCTGGCGCAGCTCAGGCCCCCATGCAGCTCCTGCCTCCTGCCGCCACATGGTTCGGGCCCCTCTGCAGCTCCTGCTTCAGGCCCCCTCTGCAGCTTGGGCACTCGTGTGGCTCTGGCCTCCTGCCTCCGCGGCTTGGGCCCCTGCGTGGCTCCGCTCTGGTGCAGCTCCTGCATCAGCGGCTCTGGTGACTTTCCATGCGTGCGCGTGTGTGTGTGTCTGGCTGTGGGAGTGCCTGGCTCTAGAAGGGCGGAAGAGCATTCAGTTAGAGTGGTGGGGAACTGGGGGTGCCTAGTTGAGGGGGAAGGATGTTCAGTTAGAGTGGGGGAGGCTGGGGGAGCCTGGTTCTGGGGGAAGGCATTCAGTTAGAGTGGTTGGTGGGGCTGGGGGTGTCTATCTCTGGTGGAGGGGGAGGACATTCAGTTAGAGCGGTGGAGCAAGAGTGCTGAGGGTGCCTGGCTCCTGGGGGAGGGCATTTTGCATGGAGCAGAGGGGGCCTTGGGGAGCCTGGCTCTGGGGAAGATGGAAGGTATTTCTTTAGAGTGTGGGAAGTGGCAAATATGGAAGGAGGACAACCACAAGTATGGAGATCCTTGAATTACTATTGAACACCACATGGGTTAGTCAGTTAAACAAGTTGGAGGGAGCTGGAGAGACCACACCAGCCTGGCTGGGCTGGAGCAGCCCTGCTTGCCATGGACAGGGGCTGCTCTGGCTGGATTGGAGCTAATGGCGTGCTGGGGTCTGGGGCTTCTCCGGTCCAGCTGAGTGTCCCTTCCTGTGGTGCTGCTGCGGGCTGGGGGCGTTTCATTGTGGCCAGAGCAGCACCTGTCTGCAGAGACCCTGACTGGATCTGCCCCCAGTCTGTGGTGACCCCAAGTGTGCCGTGGGGCGGGGAAGTTTCAGTCCAGCAAGATCAGCCCGTGCTTGCAGCAGGGGAGGCTGCTCTAGCCCAGCCTGGCATGAGTAGCCCCCCCAGCCTTCTCTCCCCTCTTCCCAGCCACCCCTCTGCAGCCACTGCAGAAGGGAGCTGCTCCAGCCCTGTTGAAATGCTCTTGCCCATCATGGTCCCACGTGTCAGGAACAACCCTCTCCCTGTGGTGGGCAAAGGGGGTGTTGTAAACCCTCATGGTTAACTATAGCAGGTAAGCCTCAGCTGTTTAAGTGGAGGCTTACTAGTTAAATGGCTATTCATTAACATCCCTAATTTGAAATAGTGTCTGGGTCCGATAAAAAGACATTACTTCATCCACTTTGACCCTTTGGGTAATTGGTCAGTCTCTGTGTAGAGTAGGCTTGTTGTACAAATATTGGTTTATTGACTTTCACAATGTAGTATGTTGTCCAATTTCTCTGTGTCTTAATTCTTTGCTTAACTTTAGCCAATGTTCATTTTTCCTCACCTTAATAAAATCCAGAACTACAAAATTAGCCAATGTTTGTAAGAGTTTTGGAAAGTTGTGCTTTTAGTGTGGGCAGCTTCTTTTGTAATACGGGACATTCTGTTACTGTGACATCAGAGTTTGTGCAAAAATTCATTGTCTGCTGCTATTTTATTCGATAAATTTACATGAGTTATCAGGATTTTCATGATATATATGGTTATGTATGTAGTGCTTTTGATTTGGAAGTTTCTACAACTTACTGAACCTTTTAAAATGCCTATCCTAAAATAGGGATGAACAAAGTGCTTTGATAAAATGAGTATGTATCTAATTACCCGTCCAAGAACTGCCATTTTAAAGGGAATTAGGATTTTTTGGTAATGCTTAACTGTCTGTATTAGAATATCAGGCAAGATAAGGTAAAGGCACATTCCACTTGTGCAGGGTGTGACCAGTTGCACACTTTTTGTTTTGTATAGTTCAGTAATATTAATCAAATGTTCTTTTTTCAATTGGAAACCGAGCCCCAGTAGTTCTGGCTTTTAAAAATGTTTTCTGGAGAGTTAATGAGAATTATCTTGAGCTTTTTCTTGTGGTCTCAAATGGGTATTCATGTGAGATTTCAGCTTGACAAGTCTGATTAAAAATGTTGTATGCTGTTGCAATGACTTCTGCAACTTAATTGGTCAAATTTCACATAGTTCTTTATGAAAAGAATCATCCAAGAGCAGCCATAGGAGATGTTCACCTGACTAATGTGGATTCATTTGCTACAGAAACAGAAGCAGCTAGGAGTTTATTGTGCACATGGTGGCAGAATTATTGTGGTCAAGACAAAGCTGCCACAATAGATGCAATCTTCTGTTATTAAAGTCTAAAGAATTTACAACATGGGCCTCACTGGAAAGGACCAGGGATAAAAGTTCCAGCACCAGGGATAAAAATATAGTGAAAAGTTCCTGTCCCACTTCCCCTTTGCCGTTTAGCTTTTGGGAGGTAAGCATAATGTCAGCAAGCATTTTGTAATTAGTGTGGCAAAAACATCTAATCCAGCACTACCCATGTCCTGTCTTGTCCTCCAAGTATGATGCCTCCTAGCTTAAGTATGTGGAATGTTGTTACCTCTTTGTCAGAAGAGCAATCCTTTCCCCACAGATTTAAATTATGAGTACCCTCTGGTCATGTTGAATGAGACTTGATTCTGGCTTTGCATTGACTCCATGGCCTTGGGTAACTCAATTAACTTCTCAGGCATTTTTCCCTACTTGTGCAATTGAAAGGATTAATTTATTAGTATTTGTACAGTACTTTTATGATTTACAGTAGTGCTCAGTAATCTTTATCACTTCATGGCACACTTCAGCGCTTCTTATAATTTCACAGCACACCCAACATATATAACCCAATCCCCTCCCCCAGAACCAGGCACCCCCAGCTCCTTGCTATAACCTGATTCCTCTCCCCTTCTCCAGAACCAGACATCCCTCCCCGCTTTAACTCAAAGCCAGTGACTCACCAGAGCTGCTGCTGCTGCTGTCCCAGATGTGCCATGACCTCTACCACTGCACTGCCCATGCGCTTTTCCCCTCAAGCGGAGGGGCACATATGCAGAGCAGTGGATGGCATTCCTGGTGCATGGGTCTGACTCACATTGGTTGTGGAGCACTGATGTCAATCACTGTATGAGTGCTAATTATTAAAAACAGCATCTAATCAAAAAAGATGCTGAGTAAAACCTGCCATAAAATACAATTTAATAACTTATGGTGCCAGCTATGCCTATAACACCATGCATCCTGCCATGCATTACGCTATGTATCCTGGCAGGGTCTATTAAAGGTGTGACCGGGTGTGGTCACTGAACTCCCCTTAGCATTGTTCCCCAGTGTGTTGATCATGCTATTGATCCCTGCCTTATTACTCTCTGAGGCTCCCCACCACCCTGTCCTGCTTGAACAGGTCCTCTGGTCTCTCCTAAATAAGGCCTGGAATTGGGATTAGCACCTCCCTCCAGAGCAATGCAAACACTGACCCACATCAGTTCTGTGAGGACACAGTTCTAGGGCACAGCACCCAGGAATCCAGCTCCCAGAAGGGATCAAACTCCCAAATAAATTTGTCTTTCTCCTGTCAGGGATTTTTCATCCCTCAGGCATTATTGTCCCCGTGGGCCAGGGGAAACAAGCCTTTGAGCCATTAATATCACCACAGGGGCAGGTAGACCCTAAAAAGTACATAGGCTGCCATTTTGCGCCCTTAGTAACGGTCACTCTGTGTCAGTTGGTTTTACCGGTAACCTGAACTCACAGACATTTCAAATCATGAATTTCAAAATCCAGGCACCTCATTGGTCCAAGGTGAGGTAGCTCCTGGAGAGGGACCTGGTTGAGAACAGGCCCCTCAGAACGTTCATATGATAATGAACTCATGAATAATTCATAAGTATAGGACATATAAGGCGGCGCCCCGCAGCACTGGGGGGTCAGCCAGCCAGTGAGTCAGTCAGTCAGCCCAGTCCAGTCGGCACCTGCTCGCCCAGTAGAAGACTTTGCGAAGAGCTCCTGAGCTGAGGAGAGCTCCTGTCTCCTGAGCCTGCAGCGCTGCAGCCACCCAGCAGAGTCCGCTCTGCTGAGACAGGCTACTTGAAATCACTTTACTTGAAATCACTCTCACTAAAAGAGCTTAGGCAGTGTATTCTGAGGTGATTCAGGTGAGGGACGAACTGGCTTCACCCTTAGGGTGAAGTACTGCGCCCGCACCCTTTAGCACCCAGAGACTGCCGAAGAAATCACTGCGGCATCTTCGATCCAGCCGCCGACAACAGGCCGAGAGCGGACGGGGAGTGGGGCGAACTGGCCCCATCAATAGGGTGGGGTACTGCGCCCATTCCCACTGAGGCCTAAAGCCTGCAACTCGCGCAGCACCATCGACCTCGCTGTCACCGCCTCAGCCTTCCATCACCGGACGCAGCCACTTCAACGGACCAAACTACAGGACACGTAAAATCCCCACGCCCCAGGATATTAACTTTATAACTTAAACCGGGCCACGTGGTATATTTACCACAACATAGCTTAAAGCTAATTTCTAATTATTATTCGGGGCTGCACACCTGCTTAACAACCCCATAGTTGAAAGTTTGTTAGTTAGGATTTTATTGTTATACTCTCTCTCTCTCTCTCTTTATAACCCTTTCTTCCCTGTTTCTCTCTTTCCCCATCCTCTCCAATCCCCGCTGAAAGAATCAGTGGGAAAGGAACCTTGTCAGGCTGGTCCGCAAGGGATCCGATAGGGTAACCTAATCAGTTGCCCAGGGTATATGAGGGGGGCAAACTAAAACTTACCCCTTGTAACCCGGAGAAAACAAAAAGAGCTCACTAAACCTTTTGTCCTTGTGTCTAGCAAGGAAAGTCTCTCATAGACTTCATCAATGGAATCCTTAATGACATTTGTTGTAAGTTTTTAAATTATAGATAAGTTAGTATATAGTGTTATAGTTTAATTGTTGTATTGTTAGTTTGACTATTACTGTTTGTGCTAATAAATATAATCCTTGTTTAATTCTACCCTCCTCTCCGTGCTTCACCCTTCCCTTTAGCCAATAGGCCAGCTCCTGCCCTACCAGTGATCAGTTTCCCCCGGTCTCTCCCTTCACATCTACACTGTGCTCCAGGCCCCCCTGCCGGAGGTGGGTGGGGTTGGTCTGCGGAGGGGCGGAGCGGCACACCGCCAGTTGGTGGGGCCTGCTGCCGACTCCTCTGTGCCCTCGCTCGAAGCCCCGTGAGGGATCCGACGGATTGCTGGTGCGGGGTCAGCGGGGGGTCGTTTCTCCCCCGCGATTCTGCCCGCGCTGTCATCTCCATGTAAAAGTTTTACACAGTGAAAGCTCATCAGGTAAGTGCCCTTGAAACAGCGAAAGTGAGGTGTGCGCAGTGATTGCTTCACTCGTGTGACAGTTATTTAGACTGGGCATGATAGTGAACAAAAGTGCTTTTATTAAGTATAAACAGTAGGGTTTAAATGGTTGTAGGTGAAAACAGACAGATCAAAATAGAGTAGGGTCTCAAGATTCGTGAACTTAATGTTTGTGAATTCAATTATTCGCAAGTGGCCGAGTGGCTGCTTCACCCCTCTGCCCTGTGGCCCTGGGCAGGAGCGCTGGCAGCCTCTGCTTTCCCCTGGGGCCCCGGGCAGGAGTGCCAGCAGCCGCCGCTTTCCCCTGGGACCCCAGGAAGGAGTGCCAGCAGCCGCCCCTTCCTTAGGGCACGGAGCGCCGGCAGCTGGGCTCCAAGCAGGGGCCGTATTCGTGAAATTCAACATTCATGAGGGTTCTCAGGACAGAACCCTCACAAATGTTGAGACCCTACTGTAAGTTACTAAATTGAATGAATAGAAAACACAGGTCTAATTCATTAATAAACTTGTTACATGCAAAATCTTACCCTACATGGCTCTTCTTACTTGTAGGTTACTTGGGTCTCCAGCCCTCTTTGAAGTCCTTTGTATCCTTTTAGGTGTGCTAGGAAGTTTTCCATGCCATCTGAAGACAAAGAGCTGATACCTTCCCACCTGCTTAAATAGACTCACCCCCATGTTGGGAATCTTTTGTTTGACATCACCCTTTCCCGTGGAGAAACACAAGATTCAGAATAGGTTTCAGTACCTGGTATGCTCACGTGTTTTTTGTTGCACCAACTACCTTCTAGACTCACAGGAAAAACAAGGCAGTTTACAAGTTGATGAGGTGATTTCCAAGCCATTAGGCTTCCAGGGAACCAGTAATGGCTCTCATTAGTACATTCAGAATTATAAACAGATTCACACTTTATATTTTTAATGTCATATGCAAGAATGATACATGCACAAAGATAGTATCAAAACAAAAAGCAGTCAAGTAGCACTTTAAAGACTAGCAAAATAGTTTATTAGGTGAGCTTTCGTGGGACAGACCCACTTCTTCAGACCATAGCCAGACCAGACCAGACTCAATATTTAAGGCACAGAGAACCAAAAACAGTAAGCAAGGGGGACAAATCAGAAAAAGATAATCAAGGTGAGCAAATCAGAGAGTGGAGGGGTGGGGGGAAGGTCAAGAATTAGATTGAAACAAGTGTGCAGACGAGTCCCTATAGTGACTCAGAAAGTTCCCATCACGATTTAAACCATGTGTTAATGTGCCGAATTTGAATATAAAAGCCAGCTTGGCTGCTTCCCTTTCCAGAATGGTGCACAGAGATAGGATACCCAGATTCAGCAGATCATAACATTTAAAACTGATAGGTTACGTAAAGTGCTTTGTGTAAAGAATAGTAACGGAGAGAAAGCTGTGCTAGTCATTATCCTATGAAAACAAAAAAGCAGTCCAGTAGCACTTTAAAGACTAACAAAATAATTTATTAGGTGATGAGCTTTCGTGGGACAGACCCACTTCTTCAGATCATAGCCATACCAGAAGAGACTCAATATTTAAGGTACAGAGAACCAAAAATAGTAATCAAGGTTGACAAATCAGAAAAATATTATCAAGGTGAGCAAATCAGTGAGTAGAGGAGCAGAAGATGGGGGGAGTCAAGAAGTAGATTAAGCCAAGTGTGCAAAAGAGCCCCTATAATGACCTAAAAAATTCTCATCCCGGTTCAAACCAAGTATTAATGTGTCAAATTTGAATATAAAAGAGAGTTCAGCAGCCTCTCTTTCCAATCTGTTGTGAAAAGTCCTCTTCAGTAAGACGCAGACCTTCAGGTCATTAACAGAGTGGCCCACTCCATTAAAATGCTGGCTGACCGATTTGCGAATCAGGAGTGTTTTTATGTCTGTTTTGTGCCCATTAATTCTTTGTCTGAGAGAGTTTGAAGTCTGTCCAATACACAAAGCATCTGGGCATTGTTGGCACATGATGGCATATATGATGTTAGTTGAGGAACATGAGAATGTGCCCGTGATGCTGTGAATAGCCTGGTTAGGTCCAGTGATGCTGTCTCCAGAATAGATATGTGGACAAAGCTGGCAATGGGCTTTGTTGCAAAGAAAAGTTCGAGGACTGGTGTTCCTGTGGTATGGACTGTGATTGTTGGTGAGAATCCTCATAAGGTTGGGAGGTTGCCTGTAGGAGAGAACAGACTTGTCAACTAGGGCCTTCTGGAGTGTGGCATCCTGATTAAGGATAGGTTGTAGGTCTTTAATAATGCATTGCAGTGGTTTGAGTTGGGGGATGTAAGTAATGACACCACTGGTGTCATTCAATGAGGTGAAGCGTTATGGTAATGAAAATGCAGAACAGTGATGGGGAATGATGCAGCCTTGCTTGACTCCTGTTTTGACCTAAAAGAGGTTGCTTTGGGATCCGTTGTTGCTCGATGCTGTGGCAGTCATGCTGTCGTGAAGCAGCCTCAAGATGCTAATGAATTTTTTGGGGCAGCTGGTCTTTGACAGAACGATCCACAGGGCACTACGACTGACTGAGTTGAATGCTTTGGTCAGGTCCCTGACACTCATGTATAAGGTTCAGTTTTGTTCACAACATTTTTCTTGCAGTTGCCAGGAGGTGAAGATCATGTCCACTGTTCCTTGGAATGGTCGGAAGCCACACTGGGATTGTGGGTGAATTTCTGCTGAGTGTGGCAGGACTTGGTTTGCAAGATTTTCCCAGCCATTGCCAGGAGGCAGAGTGCATGATAATTTCCACAGTCTGAGTTGGTAGCCTTCTTGAAAAGACTGATGATCAGTGTGTCGCTGGAATCTCATGGCATCTGCTCCCTATCCCAGAACTTCAGAATCTGGAGGTAGAGTTGTTTGTGGAGCTCTGACCTGCTTTCTTTGAAGACTTTGGCAGGAATTTCATCAAGTCCGGATGCCTTGTTGCACTTCATCACTTTGATGGCAGCCTGGACCTCACCTAGGTTAGGAAATGTTGCAAGATCATCCCTAGAGAGTTGCTGAGGGATTTGGTCAAGGGATTCTAGTACTACAGTGGGGCGGGGGGTGTTCAAGAGCTCATTGTAGTGCTCCCTCCAGCGAAAAGCAATGGCTTCATTGTCTTTCAAGTGTTGGGCGGTGTTCTGCGATCTCAGGGGATTGATTCTGTGGTTTCTCGGTCCATAAACAGCTTTGGCAGCATTGACAAAACCTCTTGTATTGTTGATGTCTGCAAAATGCTGGAGTTCTTGCACTTTCTCAGGAAAAGTACAACAGTATTCCATCTTGATTGTACTTGAGTATCCTGAGATAAACTGTAGCCACCCTACTATTGTTGACCACCTGAGTTATCACTGGGAACCATTATATATATACTTATATAACCATTATATATATGTAATATATATGATCTATATCTGTGTGTGTATCACAGAATCACAGAATACTAGAACTGGAAGGGACCGCAAGAGTTCATCAAGTCCAATCCCCTGACTTAATGGCAGGACCAAGCACCAACCATATCATCCCTGTAAGATATTTATCAAACTTGTTCTTAGATATCGCCAATCATGGAGATTCCACAACCATTCTAGGCAATTTATTCCAGTACTTAAATCACCCTCACAGTTAGGAAATTTTTCCTAATGTCCAAACTAAATTTCCCTTGCTGCAATTTAAGCCCATTATTTCTTTTCCTATCATCAGAGGCCAAGGAAAATATTTTTTCTCCCTCCTCCTTGTAACACCTCTTTAGGTACTTGAAAGCTGCTATCATGTCCCTTCTCAGCCTTCTCTTTCCCAAACTAGACAAACTCAGTTTTTAACCTTCTCTCAGAAATTATATTTTCAAGATCTTTAATCATTTTAATTGTTCTTCCCTGGATTTCTCCAGTTTTTCCACATCACTCCTAAAATGTGGTGTTCAGAACTGGACACTATACTCCAGTTGAGACCTAATCAGTGCAGGGTAGAGAAGAAGAATGTCGTCTTATGTCTTACTCGCTACATTCCTGTTAATGTATCCCAGAATCAGGTTGCCTTTTTCTTGAAACAGTATCGACTCATATTTAGCTTGTGGTCCACTCAGACCCCTACACCCCTTTCTGTAGTACTCTACTCTAGGGAGTCCCTTCCCATTCTGCATGTATGAAACTGACTGTTCCTCCCTACATGGCGTACTTTGTATTTGTCCTCATTAAACTTCATCCCATTTACCTCAGAGCTTTTCTCAAGTTTGTCCAGATCATTTTGAATTTTGACCCTATCCTTTAAGGGAGTTGCAACCCCTCCTAGCTTGGTTTCATCTGCAGACTTGATAAGTATACTCTCTCTATGCCATATCTAAATCATTGATGAAGATATTGAACTGAACTGACCCCTGTGGAACTCTGCTTGTTATTTCCTTGCAGCCTGACTCTGAGCCATTAATAACTATGCTCGGGCTGTGGCCACACTAGCTCCTCCTTTTGGAGGGGCTATAGTAATGTGGCATTTCAGGATGTGCTAATGAAGCGCTGCTGGTTTTGAAATCCATGCCGCCCATTTAGCTGGGGGGGGCCTTTCAAAATGACCCCCTGATTTTGAAATCCCCTTATTCTCTTCTGGACATGGTAGTGGAGTAAAAAGTACAATGTTTTCTTAAAACCGACTTGAGTAAAAGTCAAAGTATCACAAAGATATTTTACTTGAGTAAAGTACAAATACTAAAAACTTTACTTTGAGTGGTGTAAATAAGTATTTTTGCTAAGTTACTTTCCATTCCTGGTTATAAAACACATGCTCGAGTCTGTCTTGCTAGTGATTGTCAGATGACTTTTCTGACCTGACCTGACTTTCTAAATTAGCAAATACTCCTCTGGAAAGTAGCTGAAAGATAAAGAACTTGTGTCCTTGAATGTTGTAGACTCTCAGACTGTTATGAAACCAAAGCTATTTTCACTTTGATTTAGAACATGGGAAGACTGAATTCTGAAAATAAACTTTTTTGTTTTGTCTTAAAAATCAGACATTTTTATGTTAACTGCCTTATCAAAAAAAATGTTTTTTTTTCTTTTGCTTTAGACTACTCACAGAATTTTTTTTTCCTGAGATTAATCGTGAAATTGAAGATTTCTTTATAAGATCTGATTGGGTTAGTAGTTTTTAAATATATTCCCTCATAAGGGAACCCAGCTTATACTCTGGAGGCTTGTTTATATCAATGTTTAGTTGTGGCAAGCTGGGGTGTAAATATACCTCTCACCAGCACGCCACCCATTTACTATCAATGTTGAACCTGGTGCCATGACCTAAAATTTCCCAAGTAAATTTTCATCTACTTTTCTTTGAAATGGAGATTAAAGTGTATTAAGGAAATTTTAACTCCCAGCACTAGGGTTGACACAGACCTAATGTGTGTCAGGCTGGTGCAAGGTAGGTTTACTCCCCAGCTTGATTCAAAGTAGATATTTGTATGGACTCCTGGTCCCCAACCTTTCAATGGTCAAGACAACTTTCTGAATTTCAGGGGAACCCAAGATCTACCCTGCCCCTTCTCTGAAGCCTCGCTCCACTCACTCCATTCCACCGCTCTCTGTATCTTCTTCTTCCCCACCCTCACTTACTTTTATTGGGCTAGAGCAAGGGCCTGGGGTTCAAAATGAGATGCAGGATGCTGACTATGGGTTGGGGATCAGGGCTAGGGCTTGGGGTGCAGGAAGGGATATGGAGTTATGGCTCTGGAATGGGACTCAGAAGGAGGTGCAGGATGCTGGCTCTGGGGCAAGATGCAGGAAGGGTTGAAGGGTGCTTGCTGTGGGACTGGGCTCAGGGCTAGAGCTTGGGTTCAGGGTACTGGCTCTGGGCTTGAGGCTCAACATAGGGCTTGGTTGCAGAAGTTTGTGGGGTTCTGGCTATGGGAGGGGGGCTCAGGGCTTGTGGGGCAGGAAGGGTTATGGGGTCCTCAATCTGGGAGGGGTCTCAGGGTTGGGGTGCTGGGGGGTACTGATTCTAGGAGGGAGATTAGGGCTTTGTCAGGGGTGCAGGCGGGGGTGCTGGCTCTGAGAGGGGGCTCGGGTGGGGTTTGGGGTGCAGGAGAGGTTTGGGGTGCTGGCTTCAGGACGGTGCTGGGGGTTGGGGAGTGGCCTTCCACTGGTGGCATTTGCTGTGGGCAGTTTCAGATCAGCCGCACAGCAGGTCTGAGGCAGGCTTCTTGGATGCCCTGGCCCCATGCTTCTCCCAGAAGGAGCCAATGTGCCCTTATGACCCCTGGGGTAGGATGTAGTGGGTGTGTGGCTCTGTGAACTGCCTTTTTCTGCCAGCAGTGCCCCAGTCAGATCCTATTGGGTACAGTTCCCTGTTCTTGGCCAGTGAGAGCTGTGGGGATAGTGCTTGCCAGCTGGAGCTACGTGCTGAGACTTCTGCCCTCCACATAGTCCTCTAGGTATTCAGTCAGCTCCCAACCCCTCCTCCCAGCCAATCCTGTTGCTGGTGCTGCCAAGGTGCCTGCACTCAGTACCGGCAAGTACTGGCATGAAAAAACAATGATCATGATAGACTGTGAGACTCCCTAGGATCAACCAGTTGAACACAGTTTACCAATTGGGGACCACTGGTATAGACAAACACTTATACTGGGGACCATTACTGTGATCCCATAATATGAAACATTCTGTTGTAACAGTCACATAAGATAAAACACTTTTAGGAGATGAAGCCAGTGTGATCCAATGTACAATAGATATGAAGATGCTGACAAAGATCTTGGTAGCTTTTGAAATGGGAGTTCAGACCTATTTCAGGTTGCCATCTAGTTTTTCTTCAGTGCTTTTATATTTCTTCCCTCTCTGAGGATCTCCTTTTCTAGTCCCTGTCCTGATGCCAGTTATCAGGGAAGTGTTCTCTTACCTGGATGAGTGTGTGTACCAGAGCACATGCTTTGCTACACCCCAGGTGCTTGGCTAAATGGACCATGCATTATAATACAGCACTTAGTATTTTAAAACTACTGTATACTTGTCTCTCTCCACACGCAGCTTGGTGTAGCTGCATTTTGTTTGACAGTCACAAACTTGTGTGTAGGCCCTGCCTCACTTGGTCCCCTGTACAGGTTCTGCTGCCAGTTGGTGTCTTTAGGCCTAGGGTTCTAAACATAAGTTACTCTTTCGTTAGCATCAGAAATATGCAGATGTAGACAATGTAATAACACATCTGTATACATTTTCAGTTTCCTCACCACTCTGGAGAGTTCTTTAGTCTTAGGGCTGACTCTTCTGGGGACTCCAGATTTCCTCTTCTGCACTTGGCTTATGGTGTCTCCCTTTCTTCCTTACATTTAGGTCAGTTTGCTTGCTTTCTACCGTGACTGGTCCTTTAGGTAAAAGAATAGCCCTGTTATGAAAGCTTGCCCCATCTCTTGCTCAAGCTTTATCCTTGTTTCCTTGAGTATTCACTGACTCACACAGCTGCTGTAGTTTTTAAATGCTGGCATTAACACATTTTCCACTTCCCACTTTTATCAACCTCTTTGCAGAGGATGAACTAGTTTCCCTGAACTTAAGCAAACCCATTGCCCAGAGCTGCTTCCATCGTAACATGTGACCATTAGGGTCTAATTACCCACTCTTGTACCTGGTCTGGGACGGGTTTGCTACAGCTGTTACAGCATAATTCCACATCCACACTGAGATATTCCTTGATACAAGAATTTCATAATAACTTCATATCATCAACCAGAATTTCTAAGCTGCTTGTACACAGATTCCACAGGTTGTTATGGCACTAGAAAAATAGAATATTTAAATAGTATCTTTAACACAGAGATCAAACTATTTATATTAAAAGAAGGTTAAGGAGGGAAGAAGATAGCTTCTATACATCCCAACAGGACTTGGGAAGTGAGATTAGGGAAATACACATATTGTCAGAAGTTGGATGTTATAGACCAGTCTTATGGTCCCTAGTCAGTTGTATTCCTGTTTAACTTTCACTGAGGCTTGAGCCTCATAAAAGTCTTTAGACTGTATGGTTATTTCTGAAGAATCATACACATTCTGATTTTTAATACTGAAATAATTTGCTATGAACAAGAATTTTAATTAATATTACTTCTACTGCCAAGGAGGTGGTCTGTGCTGAGATCATAAATTTTTTTATACACAAACATACATACATACTCAGCGTTAGGCAGATTGTCTTATAATAACAACATGTTAATGAAAGCTAGCTTTTTGTTTAAGATTGCATAGCATTAATTAAAATAGATATTACTATGTATGAAAGTGGTTTCCTTATCTGTTTCTTTAAATTCCATATTCCTTCTGTTGTCTCCAGGTTCTGGGACTGGTTGCAAAGGCTTTTTATTCAAATACTGTTTTTATATTAATCTGTGAACTGAGGGGGTTGTGCATGATCTTCCTTCTTCCAACAAACATTGCAAATCACTGGTGCCAAAGTCTCATTCTCACTTGCATTCTAAACTAAAGTAATATTTAAAAATAGAAAACTCAGGCACTGACTACCTGCCTTCTTAATGAGAGCCTTGTTACTCTTATCTGTAGTGAATAGTAATAACTCTTGCACATAGTAGCTACAATATGTGATTAAATGTAAATGAATATTTAGTGCAGTGTACAAAAACTTGTCAGGGTATTAGGCCATCAGACTGAAATGATGATAAAAACAAGCCAGGGGGCATATTTTCAGTACAGACTGGATCAATGGGCTGTGAGCAATACAGTGGGGGTCAATTTACTGTATCTAGACTAATTGATCCATCAGGGGTCAATTTAGCACGTATAGACTTAATAAATCAACTGCTGAGCTATCTTCTTTTGACTCCATTACTCCACCAGAACACGAAGAATAAGCGGCATCAACAGGACAGCATCATCTGTTGATTTAGCACAGTGAAGATTGCAATATATTATTCATGTAGCTAAAGTTGCTTAACTTAGGTCAATGGTCCATGGTAGTATAAACAAGGCATGAGTTGTCTGAAGAGCTGGTTCTTTCTGTGTGATATAAGATTCAACTGTTCTTTATTGCGTGCTCTGTGTTTTTATTCCCAACGATTTTCTTCAGCTTTGTTATGCAAGTTCCCACAGTCTTGGTCATTTTAATTGCCCTTCACTGTAGCATCTCTCTCACTAATATCACATTTCTAACATCTGTTTTTTTAAAAAATCCAGATGTTGCCTCACCTTCCCGTAGTATTGAAAAATCATTGCTGGCTCACTTTCAAGTGGGGCCCTACTTAGCCATATGTCTACTTGTTAGCTAAGGACTGTTAAACATTACTTTTCATTTTCTGCTGTGGCCATGGTTTCCAAGTTACAATGCTTTAGGAAGTGCTTAGATACCACTATGAAGGGTGTAGTATAAAATTGAGGTAGCCTTGTTTCTGCGTTGGAGTCTTTCAGCTGAAACATACATCATAGTCTGAGGCACTGGACAACTGCCATAAGTATAATTCATCTAAGCTGAAATGCTTTGAATAATAAGCAGTTCTGTGGCATCTTAAAAACTAACACATGTATTTATTAGGGTCTTACCCACGAAAGTGCATTACCTGATAAAAAAAAAGTCTAAGGTGCTACAGGACTGCTTGTTGTTTGTGACTCTACAGACTAACACGACTACCCTCTGAGTTCTTAAATAAGTGCACGGAACTGAAATGACGATAAATATATTGCATTTGAGTTGAATTTTCTTGCTTTTTGTCAGGGGGAATGGCCCTGAATCTCTTTATGATAGAGCTCTTGCTTTCTAAAATAATTTTCTTTTCTGTGCTTTGTTTACATGTTTGAAGAATTGTATTTTTGTTAGGCTTCTCTGAAATTAAGTAACAGAAAACTCCTGGCTTTGGCATTTGTAGAATGACTTTTGATAGCGTATTCTCTTTGTGTGTGGGGGGGCGGTGAGGGGTGGGAAGGGTGTTCCCATAACCTGCACATTTGTTTCTCTGTTTTCTCCATATCATTCTGCATTTAGTTAAGAGTTCACTCATTATTGCATAGATTCTTGTGGGTTGTTGGTGTAAGCAGCAAACAAAATTAGAACTAGCATTAATACAGGGGGTCCCCTTTATATATCTCCCCGATGCACATTGTTTCGCACTTATGTCGTGGGCATATTGAAGGCAAAGATGTAAAAATTCCCCACTCTAACATCGTCACATGTGCATCTTCTGCCCAGCGTGCTCTTCAAGGCTGAGCTGCTGAGCTCTTCAAGACCTCCAACTTCACCAGCTTCATTCGGCAGCTCAACCTGTACAGCTTCTGAAGCTGCTGGCTGGAGAGCAGGGAGCCTGCAGGTTCCCCGGGGCTTGGGGAGAGCATGGCTGGCTGCCCCATCGCTGCTGTTTCCTCGGGTCACCGGGAAGGCAGCGGGGAAAGCGTCGCAGCTGCTGTGTACCTGCTGCTTCCTCGGGGCTCCCGGGAGTGCTGGGGGCTGCTGTGGCTGGGGACTTGGGGAGGGTGGGCAGCTACTGCCTCCTTCCTGGCTCCCCAGGGCTTCCAGTGCCTGCTCAGCACCTCGCTGCACTGGGAGCCAGTGGTGCCCCCGCCGCTGCCGCTGGCACCTGGCAAGGCCAACAAGCTGCCCGGTGAACCTGAGGGGCAGCCCCAGCGCACCCTGCAGAGTGGCAGCTCACCAGGAATGTGGGAGGTTCCTATCCCCCTGTATTTATATATAATCTTAGGGGGGGAAATTTCCTTTTATAGGTCGTTTCGCTTTACATTGCGACTTCACTGTCCTGAACCTCAACATATAAAGGGGCCCCCGTACTAGTTGCACTCCACATGATGGCTGCAACTGAGTGCTATGGTATTTGAATTTTTTCATACCTCTGTGCTGTGTCTGTTGACTTTACAGATGCTATTTGTAAGAAATGGTGGAGGATGGGCCACTGCTTTCTGCAACTCCTACTGGCTAGGAGCAGCAGACCCCAGCCAGTGGTTGCTATGAGCAGCTGTACCTGCAGACACATAGGTAAATAAAAGGTCTGGCGAACCTGCCGGGGGCTAATCGTGGTGAGCTGTGTTCAACTTACAAGCCACGTGTTGCCCATCCCTGCCATTGAACTTCACCCACTTACCCATGTATTGACCTGGTAACTCATGTTTGGGTAAGTATATCCTCCAGAAAGGCGTTCAGTTTTGATTTGAAAACAGCAAGACATGTGAAGGGAAGTGGTGAATTAGTTCTGGTTGTCAATACCATCCTGGTTTCAAAAATGTTTTCTTTTTGTTTTTAATTTAAATTAGTCTCATTTTAAATTCTAGCTATTGCTTTGTTACACCTTTGCTTGATAGATTAAATAGCCCTATTGTACCTGGTATTTGCTCCCCATAAATTAGTTATACACTGATCAAGTCACCTTTTGTTCATGATTATCCTAGATCCACCTACTGTGGGGGTTTTGCACTTTACCTTTGAATCATTCTATTCCAGCAGTTGTCAGACAATAGACAGTACTAAGTGAACCACAGATCTAATCCAGTATGGAAATTAAAAATTGGTTAAATAGTTCTAGAATATTTTTTGGGATTTTAAGGTGTTATACATAAATTTAACTTAAGCACTTTTATTGTTTCCTGTATAGAATCTTGTGACTGTTTCAAACAAACTTACCTTTCTGAGCACCAGTACAAACCAGATTTTATTGATATTCATTTCTGTATCTTTTTTCTAATCAAAATTTCCAGTATCCTCTTTATGAATCTGTGACGTTTTTAAAATCACGTATTGTGTAAGTGATCTTGCACTTTCCTTTGACCAGTCTTCGCTGCAATGCTAGAGTTAAGAGTGAGATGACACACACTCATTCTCACCTCCTTTTTTCAAATGCTCCTTATGGGCTGAAATGTCTCAAGATCACTGTTTGGGGAAGCAGGAAAATAAGCCTAAGATTAGAATTGTGCTAATAGACTGTGTCTCACAACTTCTCTTGCCTTATTTGTTATTTCCAGAAGCAAATTTGCTTGAGAAATTATAAATAATCTGTTCAGCATTTACTTCACGCTAATGTTGGTAGTTTAAAAATGACAGGGATTTAAAAGTTCAGAATAGGCATATGTGTTCTATAAATTTGGTGTGCGTTAACACACTTACACACCTTACTTGGGAAAACCGTCTACTCTTGAATCAAGTTACATGTGTAAGCCATGCTGCCTTTATTTATATATAAAACTACAGGTTTCTGATGATACACCATAACTACTATCACCATAACCCAACTCACCTTGGAACCTATTTTCCTCTTCAGACAGAACAAACTGAAAGCTCTCTCTAGTTTAACCATTGACCATTTGAAAACTAGGACAGAAGGTTTAGGCCCCTGAGAAGGGGTTAATTCCTTTTCTTAGAAAGGTACCATAGAACCCTGAAATATGTGCACTTGAGGTTTGACTATCTTGGATTAATGTGACTCTAAGTGGTGAGCAGCTGGTGCCTGGCTGCCTACCACTCCAGGGAGCCAGGAAACTGAACATTGCTGCTGTGCTACTCAGTTTCGCAGCTCCTGTGAGTGGTGGGCAGCCGGGAGCCAGGCACCAGCTCCCTGCCACTCAGGGGAGCAGAGAAGCTGACCAGTGCTATTGTCCTGGTCAGTCGGGCGGCAGCTGAAAGCCTGACTCTCGGCTGCCGCCACTGACAGGAGCAGCTGCTGCCACTGACAGTACTGAGGAAGCCATTCCTGTCAGGGGTGGCAGCCTGACTCTTGATTGCTGCCACTGACAAGAAGAAGGAAACTGACCAGCGGTGCTATGCTGGTCAGTTTCTTGTCTCCCCCATTATGCGAAATTTGACTTAGGCTGGATTGTGCAAGAATGCAACCCCTGTGTAAGTCGGGGGTCTACTGTATAGGCTTATGTTCATGATGTTCATAGTCTGTGTCTATTTTTCTTATGTGGCTTCAGTTCCTGTCATAGAATCATAGGGTTGGAAGAGAGCAGGAGCAATCACAACTGCTAAATCATCCCAGCCAGAGCTTTGTTAAGCCAGGACTAAAAAAGCCTCTGGGGCAGAGATTTCACCACCTCCCTAAATAACCCATTCCAGTGCTTTACCACACTCTTAGTGCAGTAGTTTTTCAAATATCCTACCTAGACCTCCCACACTGCAACTTGAAACCAGTGGTCCTTGTTCTGCCATCTGTCACCATTGAGAACAGCCTCTCTCCATATTCTTTAGAAGCCCCCTTCAGATAGCTGAAGGCTGCTCTCAGACCCCTCCCCCCTTGAGCCAGGTCTGCAATCGATTTTAGATATGCAATCCAGTTACAAGAATTGCATAGCTGGAGTCGATGTATCTACAGTCATTTTTGCCACTGTCCACACTGGGAGATGAACAGGAGAAACACTCCTGTTGAGTTTCCCTTATCCTTGTGACAGCCAGGAGTACCAGGGTCAACAGCAGCATCATATTAGTTTGATTTAGCACATCCACACTAGGAGCGGTAAATTGAGCCTCAGAAAATTGAGGTTGATCTTCACCTAAGCAGGCTGATCTTCACCTAAGTCTTCTCTTTGTAGACTAAGTAAGCTGAAATCCCTCTGCTTCTAATGCTGTTCCTTATTGCTGTCTCTATGCCTAAACCCTGTCCAAAATGTAATACTTGCTTACTGCTCATGTCCATTTGGGAGCAATCTTCATTTGGAATCTTTTAGTCTGTTTCTTCTTCCAGAGAAGGGAACACAACCCAATTCCAGAAAGGATACTTGCCTTTAATGTTCTAAGTTTGCCAATTTTATGCATATATGAGAATGTCACCATTGTATCTCTTAATGCTTTGGGGTTGCAAGTAGCTGCTGAACATCTGTCAGATATTGTTTTCAATACTTAGTTTGTTACATTTTCTGTAATTCTATTAACTATTAAATGGATGTCTACTATTGTTCAATAGCCTGCAAGTAGGCCACTGAGGTTAGCAAAGTTATTTGGAAATAACAGCTATTATTCTGAAATAACTAAACATTAAACTTACATAACACTACTGCTATTTTAAAATAATTTTGAAATAGCAGTTGTCTTATTTCAAAATTGGTAAATTTCATTCTGTGAGGAATAGTACCTATTGAAATAGGTGCTCTTAAGAGTGGGAATAGAGCCTATTTCAAAATAAGCCACAGTGCACCCTATTGTTCTATTTCAAAATAGGCTCCATGTGTGCAGACATTGTATTTTGAAATAGCTAAGGGCTATTGTGTGTAGCAATGTTATTTCAAAGTAAGCTATTCCAGAACAGCTTATTTTGATGTAAGCCTGCAGTGCAGACATACCCTGAGAGACCCATCAGAGGTGTTTTTTTTTTGTTTGATTATAGGTACCTTTGCACCTCGAAAAAAGAAAACACAAACCATTCTTTAGTTTGTCAGCATTAAATTAAAAACATTTCAGTTATTTACTTTACTGTCTTTGTAGCAAATACAGTTTTCATTTAGCAGTTTCCCAAAAGAAATCACAAAACTATTGTATTTATATGGTAATTCTGATTTTCAAAATTCCTTCCCCAGCCACAGCTATATCTTAATACTATTTTTGAAGTAGTTTCATGATCATCTGGGCAGTAATGAGTAATTGTTTTTTATAGATGTAATCTGCACTCTGTCTTCTACCTTGCAATCACTGCTTTCAGCAGAAGCAGCCACAGCTTATTCCTGTTTATGCTGCTTATGCCACTGGAGAATTTTTTTTTTTTGCTTTCAGAGGCTCTATTGCCTCTTTGTTGAAGTCATTCCAGAAAGGGAACTTAGCGGTAGAGGTGGAGCTTATCCATTTCTAGTTACAAAGGTGAATTTGTACCCAGGGATATACTGTAACATGACATATTTACCTAATGGTGTCACTTGCATTTTTGGCATAAGTAAAAATAACTGAAGAGAATTCTTCTGTTCTTTGGTAGTGACAGTTTATTTACTAGTAGATAAAGCTGTCAGAGCTGCTTCTTCTATTATTATAGTTCAGATTCCGATAATATGACTAATATAGCATGGCTTCTGTATGTGTTGTGTGAGGTACAGTCAGAAATACTACAGTAAACAATTGGTAAGTAGGTATATGTGGAGGTGAGTGGCAGGGTGGGGTGGGGTGAGGAAGCATGGGGGAAGAAATTGGTGCTGAGCATCCACCAGCAGCTCCCTACCAGAACCTTCCTGTAACACCAGCATCTTTGCCAGTCAGCACCTCCTCATTCCTTCCAGTGCCTACTGGCAGCTGTGGATCAGATGTTCCATAGCCTCAGGAAGTGCTGGGACAGAGGGGAGAAGAGCAAAGTTGCAGGATGCTCAGGGGAGAGGTAGGACGAAGGTGTGAAGAGGCAGCATATGGGAGTGGAACGGGTGGGAAGAAGCAGGGGAGGTGTGGTGTGGGAGTGGGGTCTAGGCAGAGCACGGGGTGCACTTCTTAGAAGATTAGAACTCAGTGCCTGTGTCGTGGGCCCCACACGTTCCTATTGACTTCATTGGGTAGCATGATATAAAGGGTCTTGCCTTTATATGTAGTGTCTTTCAAACCCCCTTGAAAAAAGAAAGAAAAACATAGCATTGTTCATGGAGACTATATGCAGATATTGCCTTGTCCACTGGAAATGATAGAATAAAAAACTGATGGAAAGCACACAACATATGATCCTATTTCAGGACTAGAAAAAATATTTTGTGGAATTGGAGCTACAGTGAGGATTTAAGAATAAAGGATCCTATAACCTGAATTAGAATTAGATGTTCAGAATCACTGGGATCAACAGCCAGTCTATTTTCAATAATATATTGGGGATTTTTAAGGTCTGCAGTTGGTCAGAGTCTCTTATGTTTTCTGAGATACAGATGCATTAGGTCATAAAGGAAGTTGTACTTACCTATGAGTTAGCGAATACACCCTTGATTTAATGCTTTTAATATTTGTCTCATGTCTGAAATATATAATTGATTGGAAAGGACTGGAAAACATGCCTCATAGAAACTTCCCAGGTGCTCAGATCTGTTTAACTGAGAAGCTTAATGGATAATTTGATCCCAGAAATAAAGATAAATTTCTTCTTGACACCAGGTATCCACAATTAGTAACACAGCTACTCCTAAGACATTACAGACTGCTTGCCTTGCTGCTATGTCAGTCATGTGACTGATGAGGTTAATAAGCAGAAAATAAACATTAATTTTAAAATAATTATGATTTCAAAGTGACTATTCCACACATCAAGGAAATAAGTGAATTAATTTAACGAATGGGAATGGGAACTTGATAGGGTAGGAATCTACTCAGTTTCTTGATGCAGAAGAATTTAATTGATTTGATTTAGGGGAGAACAAAATGGAGGAGGGAAAGGATTTTATGATAGGACAGTTTTAGGAAATGGGGCAATAAAAAAGAAAAAGACTTGGAGCATCAAAAGCAAGTTTGAAAGTAAGTGATTGGGAGTGGTGGGCTTTGGGTTTACATATTGGTAGGATGAGGTGAAGAGAGAATCTCTGAGGATAATAATGGATGTGGGTAACCGGAGTGAATGATCATAAGAGACAGATAAAAGTTAAAGTGTGGAGTGGAAGAGTGAGAGAGAATCTGCAATTTGTAGACTAGAAACTTACTTTCTTCATATAGAGAAATGCAGCCTCTTCCATAAGGATAGTATTTTGGTTACGTCTGTTTAAGACTTTTGGGTAATAGGCATTATGTTAGGTGAACTGTTTTAAAATTTGTTTCAATTGCTGCTTTATTATAAAGGGACTGGGTTGTGGTTATGGGGTGTGGCTTCATTACAGAGTTGAGATGGGTGATTGGCATGGGATTATGTGCAGCCACCATGCAAGACCCTGCTCAAGTTCCCTTGCACTCACTGGCAATGCTGAGTAGCCTAAAAAAAGGTGTGTGCGCCGGGGGGCGGGAGAGGTGAAGCATGGAGCCATAGTAAAATTTGGTGCACTTAATACAGACAATTCATACTTTTTCTGTATTTTACACAATAGCATGCACTTTTTAGTTCATTAAGTTTTTGTACTTACTTATGATTTTTTAAAAGAAGCAACAGGCCTCATTCACATTGTTAAAACAAAATGTTATCCCTGATTTAGGGGGTGGGAATGTTAGGAAGTTTAGTGAAGTTCAATAATGGTTTGATGTTTCTCTGAGAATATGGAGATGAGGAATACTGAGATTTACTGGGGTAGACTGGGAGTCTCTCTAGAGTTTAGGACTTTTGGGATTGGGGTATCAGATGTGGCATTGAGGAGGGATGGTCATATTCAATGGGACTGGGGGTAGTGACAACTGTTTTGAGGTACCTGTAGAGGCAGTGTGATGTGACAGTGAGCTTGGGAAAGTCTGATGGAACAGTGAGTTCCTAGGGCCCATCTCTGTGGTGGTGCTTGTCCTTTCACCACAGCCCATCTCTCTTGCACCGTGCCCCATATACAGACACAGTAAACACTGTTCACTGGTGCTGCACACACCCTTGTTTGTTGTTATGATTCCTGGGAGCATAGCCTCGTGTTTTTTGCCCCGCAGATTGAATGTGAAACATTTTGTATGTGCTTGTGGGTACACTGGGAAACTGTTGGAAAGTATTAGAGAACCACCAGCATTCAATGATTTTTATCTACGTTCTCACTGCAAAGTGGGCTGTTTACCAGCCTAGATGAGAGAAGCACTGGTTTTATCAGGGATTTCTCAAGACTTCCCCTGGGAGGCATGTAGACTACTCCTCAATTTCTCCAACACCCTACCAGTTGTCAAATAGTTACATTGCTGCTTTCTCCAAGTGATCTGTTTTGGCTGCTATTGGGTTACAAAGAGGTGTGAAAATAGCTTAAATTTCTTATTGACACTGTTCTATTCCATCTCTCTCCCAGGGGCTCTGAGGGCAGGTTATGTATGTGTGTGTGTGTGTGTAGGGGGGGTGTTTTGTGATGTGACAGTACCTATAGGAAATGTAAGCGTGGGATGGAGTGCAGGGAGCTCAAGGCACGGTATTGGAAAGGTCTGAGTATATGGTGTGGTTCAGGGAAGAGGTTAAGGATATGTGGGATTTTGGGAATCAAGGTTGGGGGTGAGGAAGGGCTCAGGGCAGGGGCTGGGTATGTGGAGGGGTGCAGGAGTCAGGGTAGGGACTTGAGAGTGTGATGGGCTCAGTGGAGCAGTGTGGGCACCTCCAGCACATCCTTTTCACCTGCATGGGCTACCTGCTGCTCCATTCAGCAGCTGCAGAAGAGCCCCAGGAGCCCGGCTGTAAGCATGTGCCATGTGCCATGTCCTTCTGCAGCCAGTCACCCCAGCCAGCGGGCTCCTTCTTAGCAGAGTGGTGCATCAGCTTACTTTCACCTCTGATTACAAATCACTTGAACATGCCATCACGCGGTTTGTTTCTGTTGAAATGCACTAGCCAAGCAGGGGGTTCTGATGCCAGGTCCCATTTGTAGGAAGGGGTGGGGACAGTTGGTTTTGCCTGATGGTGTATCTAGGGTAGGGGTTGGCATCCAAAATAGCAAGATTCTTTTTTAAAATTCAGTTAAAAACCTCAGTAATTCAAGAGCTGCAATGCACGTGAATACGAGATAGTCCTTTATCGATAACGTCAAAGCATGCTTTTTGTAATCCCTATTTTAAGAACAGTACACACACAATGATTTATAATGTGATATGCGTTTACTGCAAGACATTCGCCTTCTAATAAAAAATAATCAGAAGGTGTTTTGGTTTTATTTTTTTTTTTTATTTTTGTATTTTTTTTAGCTTTGCAGTTTTAGCATCAGGAGCCACAAAGAAGTCCTTAAACAGCCACAGGTGGCTCTGGAGCTGTGGGTTGCAGACTTCTGGCCTAGGGGTATATCTGCGCTTCTACTTGATCAACAAAACTTTTGTTGTTCCTGGCTGCTTAAGCCCCTGCTCTCATAAAGGACAAAGTTTTGCCACAGCAAGTGAAAGTGTAAATGCTGCTTTGTCGGCAGGAGCACTCTGATGTTAACAAAACGAAATGTCAACACAGCCCTGTTGCTAAAAGCTGCATAGTGTAGATGTATGTTAAGAATAATAGGTACTTGTTGACTGACCCCTCTCCACTGTTTAAAGAAAGCTGATTAGGCTCCATAAATCTTCTTTTATTAAGTGACCACTAGAGCTGAAATCACTGGTAATCAGGTCTAAATGCTTAGATCTACTGTGGGTCAGTGTTTATGTGGAAGAGATACTCTTAACCTGCACAAGCAGTGAGGTTCCTCTACTGAGAGCTGGAGCCTCAAGAAACCAGCTTGCAGATGTCACAGTGGTGGGTGGCAGCAGAAGGTGCTGGTGCAGGGCTATAGGGATCAGAATGGTGGAATGAACAGTGGCTAGAGTGAGTGGTAAGCAGATGGAGAAACAAGCAAGATGCCTTCTCTCTGAACACCTTTTGGTAAGTGAATTCATGCAGAAGCACTTCTGAATTCTGAATCTCCACTGACCAAGGATAACAAGAAAGATGGGGTGTGCTTTAGTGGCTTTGCTTCAAAATGCTGGATTTGTGACTGGGAAACTTACAGAAATAGATGTTTCCAAGTAGGCTGGCATTTGAAAAATGCATCATTTGCCAAGGGTGTTATCTCGCACCATTGCTATCTTAAAAGGTCGTTATCTTGGAGAGTTTCCATACTAAAACTTTTATATTATTGTAATTAATTTTTTGCATGAGAATGGCCAGATTGAGTTAAAACAATGGTCCATCTAGCCCAGTATCTAGTCTTCTGACAGTGGCCAATGCCAGGTGCTTCAGAGGGAAAAGAAATGAGCAGAACAGACGATGAATGATCTATACCTGCTGTCCAGTGTTAGCTTCTGACAGACAAAGGCTAGAAATACTGGGAGCATGTAGTTGCATCCTTACGCATCCTGGCTAATTATCCTCCAGGAAATTATCTAGTTCATTTTTGAACCTTGTTATAGTTTTGGCCTTCACAGTATCCCCTGGCAAAGAGTTCCATGTGCTGACTGTCTGTTGTATGAAGAAATATTTCCTTCTGTGTTTTTTAAAACCTGCTGCCATTAATTTCATTGGGTGACCCTTGTTCTTGTGTTATGTGAAGGATTAAATAACATTTCCTTTTTTCACTTTCTTCATACCAGTCAAGATTTTCTAGATCTGTATCATATCCTCACTTCGTTGTCTCTTTTCCAAGCTGAAAAATCCTAGTCATTTTAATCTTTCATGCTCTTTCATATCCTTATCATTTCAGTAACCTTTATCTGTACCTTCTCCAATATATTTTTGGGGTATGGGGCAACCAGGCTTTACACACTATTCAAGATATGAATGTACTATGAATTTATATAGTGGTTTTGTGATGTTTTTCCTTTCCTAATGGTTCTTAAAATCCTATCAGTACTACTTAGAATTTATCATACAGCCCTCTTTCGTCATCACAGTCTCAACCCTTGTTGGCTCTGACACCTCTCCCACTTTAAGGGGAGGAGGAATAGGGACAATAGATAAGTTAAAAACCCTGCAGTGACTATATATGATTACCAATGAATTTCTGGAGAAATTACGAGGGCATCAAGAAGGCATTAGGACCCACCCAGAAAAAGATGGCACCTCTGAAATCCAAATCTGGTGAAGTCATCGCTGACAAAGCCAAACAGATGGAACGCTGGGTCGAGCACTACTCTGAGCTGTACTCATGCGAGAACACTGTGGTTGATACAGCCCTCAATGCCATCGAGCTCCTACCAGTAATGGACGAACTGGATCAGGGACCAACTCTGGACAAACTGAAGAAAGCCATCGACAGCATTGCAGTAGGAAAGGCCCCAGGCCAGGATGGTATATCACCAGAGGTAATCAAGTGTGCCATGGACACCCTCCTGGAACCCCTACGTGAGCTACTGTGCCTGGGGTGGAGAGAAGGAGAGGTTCCACAGAATATGCGCGATGCTAACATTGTAACCTTGTATAAGAACAAAGGAGACAGAAGCAACTGCAACAATTACCATGGAATCTCCCTCCTAAGCATCACTGGTAACTGTTCACTCGCGTCATCCTCGGCAGACTCCAGAAGATTGCTGAGAGGGTGTATCCCGAATCACAGTGTGGATTCCATGCAGAGAGATCTACCGTCGACATGTTCTCCTCTCTGAGGCAGGTGCAGGAGAAATGCAGGGAGCAGAGGAAGGCACTCTATATTGCCTTCATCGACCTGACCAAGGCCTTCGACTTGGTCAGCAGCGATGGACTGTTCAAACTGCTCCACAAGATAGGCTGTCCGCCACGGTTACTCAACATGATCCAGTCTTTCCACAAAGACATGAGAGGAACCATCCAATATGACGACACATTATCATATGTTCTCAGCATCAGGAGTGTCCTTGCTCCGACATTGTTTGGGATCTTCTTCACACTCCTCCTGAAGCACGCCTTTGGATCTTCAACAGAGGGCATCTTTTTGCACACAAGATCTGATGGGAAACTGTTTAATCTTGCAAGGCTGAAAGTGAAATCTAAGGTGCGGGAAGTCCTCATCAGAGATATGCTGTTCGCAGATGACTACTGTAGTGTCACACACAGAAGACCAGCTTCAGAAACTGCTGGATCAGTTCTCCAAAGCATGCAAGGACTTTGGGCTTTCCATCAGCCTAAAGAAGACAAACGTACTTGGTCAGGATGTTGCTGAACCTCCATCAATCAGCATTGACAACTATAAGTTAGAGGTCGTCCACGAGTTCGTTTACCTCGGGTCCACCATCACTGACACCCTGTCATTGGAGACTGAGCTAAATAGGAGGATCAGAAAAGCAGCCACTACTCTCTCCAGACTCAGCAAGAGAGTGTGGAATAACATCAAGTTGTACACCCACACCAAAATGCAAGTCTTCAGAGCCTGCATCCTCAGCACCCTCCTTTACGGCAGCGAGTCTTGGACCCTGTACGCCCGCCAGGAAAAGAGGCTAACTGTTTTCCATTTGCGCTGCCTCAGGCACATCCTTGGAATATTGTGGAAGGACAGAGTGTCCAACACCGCTGTCCTTGAGCAAGCTGGAATCCCAACCATGCACACCCTCCTCAGGCAGCGTCGGCTCCGCTGGCTTGGCCACGTCCACAGGATGAATGATGGAAGGATCCCAGAAGACATCCTGTATAGTGAGCTAGCCTCTGGCAAAAGATCTCCCGGATGCCCCCAATTGCGCTACAAAGATGTTTGCAAGAGGGACCTCAGGGAGGTAGACATCGAGCCGGACAGCTGAGAGGAGTTAGCAGATGGAGGCAGGAACTACACAAGAGCCTTCAGAAGGGTGAGATGAGGATCAGACAGCTAGCAGAGAAGAAGCAAGCCCACAGAAAGCCCAGTAAGGACCTGCCAGACACCCATTACACATGCAACAGATGCAGCAAGGACTGTCATTCTCGTGTGGGTCTTCACAGTCACAGTCGACGCTGCAAATGATGATCCCAAATGGAACCACGAAGGGCGCGATCTATAGTCTACGTAGACTGAAGGATGCCTCCTACTACTATCTGGAGAAATTAAATATTGCTTAAATATTAAGTGCTTACCTGGGTTTAATGCATGATGCTTATGTGATTGTGGATGTGTGTACGTTGCAAACCACCCCACTCCACAAAGCAACCTGCAGAGCCAAATATATAGACTCTGGCTCACAGGGCTTGCCCTGTGTCATTAAAAGTAGCTATGCTGATGATCCTGTTCAGGCTGGAGCTTGGTCTTCAAAGTCTAGAAGTGGGGAAGGGGTGCTACAAAGACAAGCTCCGGATTAATTGGGTATAGCTACAGGGCTATTTTTCGCACCAGAGTGGGTGTTTGAGGTTGTAGACCTGGGCTCTGAGACTCATTGCTGTTCATGGGTTTCTGTGGTATAAATGAACCCTGTGAACTGCATGATTTTTGATTGTCATAGTAGTCTGGATAGGCAAATTGGTAATGGCTTGATACATTAACTATTGGAATGAAAAATGTTTGTGTTGTTTCCTTATTTTACTTCTCATTTATAAGGGAAGGGGGGAATGGTTTGTCCTGCCTACTCATGTGCCACTGGTGTCTCTTATTCTTCCTTTGAAAATTAGTAGGCTACTACTGACCACAAATGACTCTTTTTTTTTCCTCAGTGACTCACCACTGAATTATTTGTTGTTCCTCACCTGTCCCCATGTAGAATCTTTCAAAGCTGGTTACTTAGCCAGTTGATGTTTTTCATTCTGTCTCAGAAAAAAAAAGTTATGATCTGGGGGAGAGGGGTGTTCCCCACCAAAATGAAACTTATGTCAGGGACTGGTATAGTCAAATAAAACCAGCTTGCAGTGTGGAATCAGCAGTGGTTTTCCTTCTGTCTCATTGGAATCCTCTGGTTAAGAGTCTGAATATGTCTACACTATGCAGCTTTTAGCCATAAGGCTATGTCAACATCACCTTGTCGTTAAAAGTCAGCATGTGTGAACACTGTTTGTCTCTTTCGTTGACCAAATATTTCCACGCCAATGATCAGGTTTCATTCCTGCCAACAAAGCTGCTTTCAGATGTGCACTTGTGCGACAAAACCTTTTTGTTCACAGAGCCTTTTTAAGCACCTGTGAATGATAAAACTTTCATCAATTAAGTGTATGTGTAGACATATCCAGAGACAGCTCACTTCCTATAACTGTAACTCTATACAAGCCCACCACGAGTTGATATTCCTGTGATGTAGACATCTCCCTAAAACAGAATATTTTCCCTGTAAATGTATAGTTGAAAGGAAAACACGGCTATGTTAACAAAAGTTGTATGGATAGGTGTATGTTAAAAGAATACATCATTTAACATTAATAAAAGAGGCTTCATCTACGCTATAAAATACATTTGAATTTATCAAAGTTGACTTTGTAACACTGGGTTTTATAAAGTTGAAGTTGAGCGTCTGAACCTCCTGACAAAGTCAAAGTAGTGCATCCCCACTAAATTGCCAATGTTTGACTGTTGCAAGAGTGCATTATAGGAACCTATCCCACAGTTCCCTCAGCCCCATAGCATTCTGGGTTTTTTCACAGGTGCTCTATGGTTTAAAAAAAAATGCCCTGCAAGTGTTTGTGGGTGTGTGATATCATCTACCCACACTGCACTGCCCTCATTCCTCTCCCTTTAAAAACAAACGACCATTTTTCAGAAGGAAAGGTAGGGAATCCTAGAGCGCATTGGTGTCTAGTGGTTAGTGTTACTGAGAAGAAGAGAAGGAAAGACAGAATGCCTTGGTTTCTAGTGGTTAACATCTTTTCCCCCAGTGAAAATACACTGAACAGGCTTCATGTGACTATGGAAGGACTTCATATACTTCTCAAAGAAAAAGAAAAATGTGTATCTCCATTTGTGTGTGTCTTCCCCGGGGCTCTGGGCAGGAGCACCCACAGCTGCCGCTTCCCCTTGACTCTGGATGGGGAGCGCCGGCAGCCGCCGCTTCCCCATGACGGGGTGTGCCGGCAGCTGTTGCTTCTCAGGGCTCTGAGCCCCTGCCCCCATTTGTGATGACCAACATTCGCGAGGGTTCGGGAATGTTGAGACCCTACTGTACGATGAAAAAGTGGTAGTGTAGTGGTAGTGTATCTGGCTGAAGGAGCCAGGTTTGAATGGGGGGAGAGAGAACTCTGTGAGTTGTCACCACAGAGAAGTGAAGAATGCTCTAGGTCCATTGCACTGATTTATCTAACGTGAGGTGAGGAGACCCTATTAGCTCCAGACTCATTATGAATTCCCAAGACTAAATAGAAGAGAAGGAAAGAATGCCAGAGGGCTTAGTTGTCTAGTGGTTGCTGGAAGGAGCTTGAGAAGAGAAAGGAAAAGGGAGGGAAGCATTAGAAGATAGAAATTTTGAGGAAAGAATGAAGGGATTCCCTTGCCTCTTCTAGTACAGAAGCACTAGTGCCAGCAGCTGCCTGTGTGTGAGAGGGAAGGAAAGCAGAGAGAGAGCCTGCAAGCTTCATTCTGTCATAGGAAACCCTTCTGCAAGCCACATGATTTGGGGAAGGGGTGTGTCCTCCAGCTGACTGTGCCACATCAACAATCTTCCCCCCAGTGAAAGAACATCTTTCCCAGGGCAGCACATCAGGGAGCTGTCAATCCCACGTACTAGGGCATCTATGCCATATCAACAGATACCTCAGTTTTCCCCTGGTAAAAATGCAACAAACAGGCCACTGCTGAGATTATGGCTCCCCCAAGCTATATGCTTTGGGAAGGGAGAGTTACTGTAGTGGTGTGCCGACGCAGAGGGCAGGGGGTGCAGCCCAGAAAATTTATGCTGCCCTCTGTGCCTCCCGCCCCCATAACCTGTTGACTTTACTCAATCACTTGTGTGCCTAGACGTAGGGGTCCTGCCCCAAAAATAGGTGCGGCTGGTGCCAACCTCCCAAATAAGCTCAACTGGCAGGGGCCAGCTGAGGCTCCTTTTGTAATGGAGCAGTCAGCTGGTTTCTTATTAGCCATCCCCTGCCCCAGCTCCTGTTGCATTACAGGGGCCATCCAGAAAATCTCTGCCATGTGGGGAGACATCCCCCTGGCAACAGCCCCCCAAAATATTTCCTGCCAGGGAAGCCATACCTCCCCCCCAGCACATGTTGTCTTACAGTGTCCAGCCAGCCCCCGAAAATCTTAGCTGTGGCAGGAGCCAGCCCCACGGTGCTTGGTGAGCCCTCGTGAAATGTGCAGCACAGAATCCTTCATCTCACGCAGGCCAGGACATGCTGCTCTCTGGAAGCATGATCCACGCTGCACCACCGGCGCGTGTGTGGTGGGACAGGAGCTAGTCTGCCAGTTGCATAGTGCCTGTAGGGGAAAGGGGATGCCCAGTACAAATGTGAAGCACAGAAAAGAAGCTTCTCAGCCTCTCCTACAAAATGCCTTCACAATGCCAGGCTTCCTCTTTCCTACTTTCTGCACACCTGGTATACGTCTACACGTGAAGCCTACATTGAAATAGCTTATTTCGATGTAGCAACATCGAAATACGCTATTTCGATGAGTAACGTCTACACGTCCTCCAGGGCTCGCAACGTCGATGTTCAACTTCGACGTTGCGCAGCACCACATCGAAATAGGCGCTGCGAGGGAACGTCTACACGCCAAAGTAGCACACATCGAAATAAGGGTGCCAGGCACAGCTGCAGACAGGGTCACAGGGCAGACTCAACAGCAAGCCGCTCCCTTAAAGGGCCCCTCCCAGACACAGTTGCACTAAACAACACAAGATACACAGAGCCGACAACTGGTTGCAGACCCTGTGCCTGCAGCATGGATCCCCAGCTGCCGCAGCAGCAGCCAGAAGCCCTGGGCTAAGGGCTGCTGCCACAGTGACCATAGAGCCCCGCAGGGGCTGGAGCAAGAGCGTCTCTCAACCCCTCAGCTGATGGCCCCCATGGCGGACCCCGCTATTTCGAAGTTGCGGGACGCGCAACAACTACACGGTCCCTACTTCGACGTTGAACGTCGAAGTAGGGCGCTATTCCTATCCCCTCATGGGGTTAGTGACTTCGACGTCTCGCCGCCTAACGTCTAAGTTAACTTCGAAATAGCGCCCGACGCGTGTAGCCGTGACGGGCGCTATTTCGAAGTTAGTGCCGCTACTTCGAAGTAGCGTGCACGTGTAGACACGGCTCTGGAGAGCAGAGAAGGTGAAAACAGACAGAACGTACACCTATGGGGCATTGTGGGATACCCATGGGACACCTATGCAGGCCAATAAAATCAATTTAAAGTAACACTGTTTCTACACTGGCATTAATACAACCTTTTAAATTCGAACTTGGTGTTACACCTCATTGGATGATTGGTGCAAGAATGTCAGCCTTAGCACTCATTAAATTATGCCTAATGATATTTTCAGTGAAGACAGTCACATTTTAAAATTGAGCTAAATGCCTTAAAATTGGCTTTATGCTATAGTGTAGCTCTAGCCAGAGGAGCTAAATGATGCATGTGTGTATTTCAGACTTTGTTTCTGTAAGTTACTCTGACCTTCCATCATGTAAATTCCAAAATTCTGCAGGGTGTCTTTGAATCTTTTTGCTTCCCTCAGTGCACTTTTGTGGCCACAAACCCACTCAAACTCAGCAAGTCAAATTCCACACATTTCTCAGCTGCTTCCCTTCTCCACATATTCAAAAGAAATGTCTCTTCTACTGTCTAAAGTTGAATTCCAACTGACTTCATCTCTGGCTTTTGGTAAATTTCCACCCTCGCTCCTTAACACAGCATCACTCTCCCTCTGTCCCAAAAGAGCTACTGTGTATCTGTGTAGAGGGAAGGGTGTGGGTAGTAAAAGAATTCAGGAGTGGAATCAGCTGGTATTCTGTTCAAGTATCAGGAGAGAGAATCTCAACATGACTCAGAAAACAACTGTGGCAAGTGGAATGTGTCTGGGTGTGAACATGGGTGTAGGCCACAGGACAGTGAGGAGCAGGTCAAGGAAAAGTGTCAGCTCACTTTGACTTTAATCCTAAAGCATGGTACTTGATGGCAAAATTCCACCAAAACATTTTCTTATCAGAGCATTTGTTCCAGTGTATTTATCCAATATTGTATGACATGGTGGGCCAAAATTATTTTGCTACTTTTTGCTCTTACACTTTTTTGATACTGAACCTGATACAGATTATAGATCTGATTTGCCATGTCGGTAGGGGTGATAGAGATTTGATACATTTTTTAAAAATGCCTTCTTTATGCAAGCATGTTCATCTTTGTAGGTAAGGTAGTGTGTTCAATTCCTGCAGTGAAAATTTTTCCTGTTGGTTTTTTTTTTTTTGGTCATTGACCAATATACTGACGTCCCAAAAGGCGAGGCTAGTGTCTGACTTGTTCTCCAACTGTGTACTATTTCTCTTCCCTCTGCTAGTTTGCAATAGAGAAAGTTCCTGCTATCATTTGACTGCTGCCATTTCTGTGTGCCACTCAAATGTCATTTGACTAAAGAAAAGGGAGGATAAAGGGCAATTGGCTGTTATGGTGCTAGGAGGCCACATAGGCAGATACTATAGTTTGAAATATGGGTGAGCAAAATGCTCCTAAATTCTAGGACAAGGATTAACAAACTTTCCAAGGTGGAGTGCCAAAATTTGACCTTTTGACCTCTATATATGGCCTGAGTGCTGTGAATACTTTTCAAAGTCACTAGTAATCCTATTTACAACAGCTTCATTAATAAATAAATAAAGATGAAGGGCTTTACCATTTTGGTGGTTATTGATAGCATTAGCTGGTCTTTTTTTAATCTACAGGCAAGGTGGCTTTGAGCAAACTTCCGACTGCAATGAGGAGGAAGAGGGCTGGAGCTGAGCTCCACCTCGCATACCAATGAAAACCAGCTCGCGTGCCATTCTTAGCATCTATGCTAAGGGTCAGTGACCCCTGTAGTTATCCCTTATGATATTTTATCTCCATTGGAACAGTTGAAAACATCTGTCCTTCAAAGGCAATCTCTGAAGTCAACAGAAAAATGATATACACAGTAAAATGAATAAAGGCTGTGTGCATGGGGAGGGAGAAGGGGGTGATTCAACTACTGCCGAAGTACTAAAATACTGCAATATTACTTTTTGAAAATTTTAAGATAAAATTTTTTGGTGACAAATTTGTGGCTGTTATCTATGCTTCAGCTGGTCTCAGAGATGAGGGCTATATTTACACATGATAACATTTTAATGAATAAGCTCTTTCCGTTGCTGTTCTGAACTTTCAAAAGAGTCTTGTACAGCTCACTTTGTATTTGGAGCACTCTGTGGTTTTTGGCATATTTTACTCTATCAAGTCAGCTCTTTTATGATTTGTCAGCTCAAACAACTTCTATTAGAAAACCAAAGAGATTCTACAGTGTTGAGGAGTTAATTAGTAGGAATTATAATTAGTATTAAATACCATGCTCATCATCGTATTCTACAGCCATGTCTACACTACACTTACTTCGAAGTAACAGACTTCAAACTTGCTTGTCTACACACAAAAAGCTGCCTGCCCTTACTTCAAAGTAGGGTCCTGGTACTTCAAAAGGCAGCGTCTACACACCAATAGCCCCTACTTGGAAGTAAGAGGCCAGGAGATAATGTGGATGGGGTCGCATGGCCTGCAAGCCCTTCGGGGATCACAGCCAGTTGCTCCATTAAAGGGCCCCTCCCCATGGCCCTCACCCTGTATGTGCTCAGGGCTGCCGGGCTGTATACAGTACAGCACACCCTTTGCAAGCAGCAGAGCCACTGCAGGGTCAGTCATGGATCCTCAGCAGCTCCTCGAGGGGGATCTCCTCCAGGTTGTGGTCAGCCGGCTGGCAGTATTGCTGGTGGCCGTCATGCAGGAGCAGCTCAGGGCCAGCTGCATAGCCCTGCTCCTGTAGGCCCTGTGCCAGGGGGAGTGGCTGCACCCATCCCAGTAATCTGGTGATGCTGGGGCTTTCCCACCAGCACTGACTGGTGGCACTGCATTGTGCTGGGAGACTAGGATGATGACCAGTGGCTGCAAAACTTCCGGATGACCCAGCAGATATTCGAGGAGCTGTGCCACTGGCTTACCCCAGGCCTCTAGCACCGAGACATCAGCATGTGTCTTGCACTCCTCCTGTGCAAGAGAGTAGCAATCGCCGTATGGAAGCTGGCCACCCCTGACAGTCACCAGTCTGTAGGACATCAGTTTGGAATGGGCAAGGCCACTGATGGGGCAGTCCTGATGGAGGTAAGCCGGAGCCACTGTACGTGTGCCTTCCTCTCCCCCCGCCCAACAGCAGCATCCAAGCTGGCGGCGACTCCAGGGGAAAGAGGCCTGAGGTGGGGTGCCGGCCTCCTGGCCCTCACTGGCTGAGGCCTGGTCACAGGCAGACCTGGAGTGGCTCCCAGATGGCAGGCCTGTGGAGACAGTAGGTTGTCCCCCATCCCCTATCAGTCATGTGTCCTGATCCTGTGGCTCAGGGTCCCCACTCCACCCACCCACCCATTTTTTGGTGATCCATGGGCCCCGTGGAATACCGGGTGCAGGAGGGTCCCTGCACGGTGCGGCTGGTGCCAGATATGCTGCTCCCCCTGCCCTGGTTAATGCCCTGTGGAGCTAGGCAGGGCTGTGGGCGATGTGCATCGGCTGGTCGCATGGCCCCGGGCCAGGGGCAGGGTCCCCCTCCCTGGGGCATCCTGAACGCCCGGTGCCTACCTGCAGGTACCTCCATGCACTTGGGGAAGCCTGGCTGAAGGGACCCGGCTGGACAACTCAGAAGGGAAACTGATGATGAGGGAACCATTGCTGGAATCCTCATCATCGCTCCCTGGCTCGGTCCCCTGGTCTCTTGGGTGGGGGATGGTGTCTCCCAAGGCTCCTTGGCTCATCAGCGGTCACCACCTCCAGCCCTGGCTCCCCCTCCATCTCAAGCGGAAGTGCAGCAGTGTCCACTACATACTCAGGGGGTTGGACCTTCTTGGGCCCCAGGAGCCAGTGGAGCTGCTCATAGTGGGGGGCACTGGGTGGGCTGTACCCCTGAGCAGCTGCAGGCGTCCCTTGCCCAGAAATACATCTGCCAGAGCTCCTTCATCTTAATCTGGATGCTCTCGCCAGTCTGGACGGGGTTCCCCCAGGAGGCAAGCCCCCTTGCCAGGCGCTTGTATGCATCAGCATTGCGCTGCCACACCACTGTCTTCAGCAGGACCTCCTTGTCCCTCACTGTGCGAGGAAGTCCTGCACTCTGCGTTGCACCACGAGGGGCCCCTCTTCTGATGTCACTTCGCTGGCTGCTGCAAGCCCTTGGGGAACTTGCCAGTGGGCTCCGGGGGAGAGGAGGTCAGGGCACTCTGGGGAGGATGCCATGGCCAGCTGAGAGTGCAGGTGGCAGTTGAAGCTTCGAGAGGGGGCCATGCAGCAGGAAGCTCGTGGTCCTCCTGCTTCTACCATGCTCTCAGCTTCCTGTCTGGGGTTGCTGGGTAGCTGCTTCCTTCAAGTGGTCAGCAGTGAGCACAGAGCCCCACCTGGTCTGGCCAGAGTGTCTCCGGGCTCCTGGTGGCAGCCACCCTACCTGGAAGTAGCGGGTGCAGAGTGTCTACATGCACCCTACTTGGAAGTTAAACGTTGCTGGGAATGGAGTAAGGACTCCAAAGTTAGGTTCCCTTACTTCGAAGAAAATATGTGTAGATGCTCTGCAGACTACTTTGAAGTGGCCCCTAATTTCAAAGTTAGCTTTGAAATAAGTTCCTAGCGTAGACGCTCCCTATATGTCTGATCTCCACGTGACTTAGGCTGCATCTACACTCCGAGGTAAATTCAAATTTCAAGGCTTTAGCTCGATATTAAAACATGACTGTCTTCACACGTAATGCTGTTAACTTGATTTATTGAGCAATAATGCCAATTACAGAATATCGATATTAAGAGATAGGTATAGCATCTATCTCAAAGTTAAAATCTCGAACCAAGGCTAGTGTGGAAGCACCGTGTCCTTAATTCGAATTTGTTAGCCTCCAGAAGTGTCCAGTATGTATCACACAAAGCTACGTGGTGACCCTCCAAGTATGGGTGCTACATTGTGCACTGCTGTCAGGTGTTAAGGAAGAAGGTCAAAGTAAGCCCATGAAGTGTGGATTGAATTTGATTAAAAATTTGAATTGGAATTTAGCAGCCCAGCCCTACAAATAAAAGGGGTGTCCATTATGGAAAAAATCCCTTTGCCTATTGCATTGCACCACATTAGTAGCCATCACACCACATAGGTAGCAATTATCAGTAGCCCTGTACTGCAATCATGAGCACTCAGGGTAGTGATCTGACTAGTACTTCTCAGGCTTGCGAGAGAGCTCCAGCTTGGACCCACCAGGAGATTCTGGATTGCGTTGCCATTTTGGGAGAACGATAGGTGGCGAAGAGACTTCAGACGGTTAAGAGAAAGGCAGCAGAGCCATCCACTCTGTCCTGTGCATCTCCTAGGGTCACAGGCTTTCTGAGGAGATGCGGACAGATTGCATGGGCCACTTCCATCACCATGGACCCGACTGTAGATCTGCCCACCCCAACTGATTTGCCATTGACCGGTTATTGTCAGGGTTGCAAACTTCCACAGTGCAATTGCCACTCGCTTCTGTACTATTAAATCCTGCCTCATTTTGGTGTTGCTGTACTTCACGGCGGGCGCCAGCGCATCGCATCGCAAAGTTCCAAAAAGGTGGACTTGCGCACACAAAAGTTTTGCACCCATTGCTAGTGGTGCCAGGACTCCAAAACCAATGCGATCCTACCAGTGTGCGCTAGTCTCTCGAGTCCAAAAACGCTGTTCCTCTGTCATGAATGCATTCATGCCAGTCACCAGGTCAGTGGTCTGCAGTTGGCACAATTGTTGTTCCTAAACACCATCCTTGTCATCATCATCATCAGCAGCACCACTAGGATAGGTAAGTGCCATCGAGCTTTGGAATTGAAGGACAAATTGTGTGACAGCTGCTGTGGTTGCTGAAATGATCTGTGCTATGATTTGGAGCATTCGTGGATCCATGCTTGTGCTGGAATGCTGCAGCAGAAAATGGCACAACCTCCAGTTCTTTTTTTTGTGTGTGTGTGGTTACTGATGCAGTGAATTATGGGATTCAAACATGAAACACCCACAAGCAACCGGGGCTAAGGCACTCTGGGATAGGTTCCCACAATGCACTGCTCACAGTGTCAGACTTGCATGGGATCATGGGAGTGCTGAATCTTGACATGGATAAAAGGTGGGTTGAATTTCAAGAAGCTTTGTAGACATTTCATTTGAATTCATAATATTGAGGTTAAATAATCAAATTTATTTCATAGTGTAGACATGTCCTTACAAAGATGAACATAAGTGACACTTAATGGAGTCTGGGGGAGGCTAAATCTCCTCAAAGCTCCTGTTGTGGCGGGAGTTGTAGCAGATTTGGAGACTGTGGGAAAAATCTTCCCACGCAATGGTCTCAGGGCTAAAGGGGCTTGACGCACAGTGCTCTTCTTGTTTTGGGGCAGCAGTGAAGGGCAGGGGAAGTTAGTGAGCCCGGATGGTACCTCAGGAGAAGAGGTATGGTGGTGGGCGATGGGCCCATGGGTAAAGGGCAAGAAAGGGATGTGGGACAAATGGGGGCAGGTTTGCAGGGAAAGGTTCAGTAGTGGGCCTGGGGCCATGGTGAGAAGCAGTGGTGGGGGGAGGGGCTCCAGCGAGGGTTGAGAGGATTGGGCCTTAGCTGGAAGAGGTGGGGCTAGCCTCTCCAAAGGGACACTTCCCAGAATATAATAGAATCATAGTTCTCTTGGGAGTTCTAACACCATCTGCATCACCCCTGACAGATGTTTTTCTAACCTGTCCCTAGGATTGAACTCGCAAACTGTGGGTCACAAGGCTAGTGTTTTAGCTATAGAACTATTTCTCTTCCCAGTGCTCTATATGCAGGTTTACCGACTGCTTACGAAGATGAACATTATTTTTACTTCATAGTGTAATCAACTGAAAATGGTTGTGATTTGCCTGTGATCACAAGTTCTTTTCTTGACTATGTTGCTAATTCAGTTTGCTTTCCAGAATTCTTGTTCCCTGGTCCAGTGGCTACAGTTGCTGTATTTCAGTATTGTATCTCTGTTATAACTCAAGACGTTTTAAAGGTGTCTCCTAGAAGAGCAGCCAGCATTGGTTGGTGCTGGTTGACTCATGGCATGGAAATAAATTAATTAGTCAGCATTATAAATATTTATCAGAATATGTATTGATTTGTTCTTGAAGATTTTCACTACAGTTTAGATTTAATAATGACACACGATTGGCACCACTGTTTGTCTTTAGTACATAGAGTGTTTTCTCCTTTAAGTACAGGGACGACAAATACGTTATGCGGCAAATCAAGTACTCAAAACATTTTTCAAAATATCTTTTAATTAATAATCTGAGTCATGAAATATAGTTGTGATAAATAGAATTAAAACAGTTCATGTATATGCATATTACTAGCTATTTGGTTCTACCCAGGGAGACGAGAATTTGTTTTCTAATTCATGTGCATTGGCACACACAGTAGAAGTGACAGATGTATTTTGGGCACGGAAATGAAACATTAGGGGTCCTGGCATGAGCAAATTATGCTGAGGCTATTCTGCACATTTTCTCATAAATAAATAAATAAATAAATAAATAAATCACAGCAGTTTTATGTTACACTGTGGTAGATGCTGTCTTTTGAAGTAAAAAAACTTTATACACATAAAAAGAAATTGAGATCCATGCTGCTGCCTTTGTATACTTGAAGAAAGGGATCTCAATACAAAAATGAGAAATCCATTTTTAAATACAAATTCTGCAGAGCTATGCTAATCATACTACAAGCAGAATATTATATAGTTTTCTTGCCATTACACAAAATATGCAGCCATTCCACCCCCTACAAGAAAAGTAAGTTAATTCAGTTGCCCTGCATGGGTTTAGAGTCCCACTTTGCTAGGTGCTGTCCATTGCAGTAGAAGTGGCCGCTGTCCTGAAGAATGTGATATCAAGGGTGAGCCGCACATGAAGAATGGTGGAAGAGGAGGAATCCCACAAGTTTTTTCATATGTTCTTCGACTTAAATATACTTGTGCACATTTGAATTGTATAATTCTTTCTTGCCGTTTTTATGTCACTAGGTTTCTCTCAATGTAACCTTTCCTGTGCAGGGACCATGTCTTTATTTCTATTTACTGTGTTACTACTGTACCTAGCATGGGAAAGGGCAGGGAACTGAGAGAGACAGAGGAGGGAAGTGAGGGAGAAGAAATAAACAGAGTAAGGCCTTGGTCTACATCGTAAAGTTAGGTTGACATAAGGCAATTTACATCAACCTAATTGTGCACATCACCACTTAAAATTTAGCACCTGCTGACGTAAATGATCTGCTTTGCAGACTTAGGACATAGGTACACTAGCAAGTTTTGTCTACCAAAAGAACCATCCTCAAACAAGAGACATTTCAGTGCCCATCAGAGTGGTTTCTCAATGCCTTGCTGTTGTTAATGACAGCCATGTGGGCTCCCCTTACAGTCCTTGGCTACGTTTACACATGCACGCTACATCGAAATAGGCTATTTCGATGAATAACATCTACACGTCCTCCAGGGTTGGCAACGTCGACGTTGAACGTCGACGTTGGGCAGCACCACGTTGAAATAGGCGCTGCGAGGGAACGTCTACACGCTAAAGTAGCACACATTGAAATAAGGGTGCCAGAAACAGCTGCAGACAGGGTCACAGTGCGGACTAGCGCTTCCGGGGCAACAGCTAGCTGCTCCCTTAAAGGGCCCCTCCCAGACACACGCAGCCTGCACAGCACGCAGTCTGCAGAGCCATAGGCGCACACACCTCGAGCGACGCAGGCATGGACCCCCAGCAGCAGCAGACAGAGGTCCACACAGCCGCCCCTGTAGGAGCAGTACTTGCCCTGCTCCATGCCATGCAGGAGGCAGCTGAGCACATCGTTGCCACGGAGGAGGAGCTGCCCACAGGGGAGGAGGACGCAACCCCCAACCCTGCAGCGCCTCCCGCCGCACACGCCACCGGCTGTGGAGCTACCCCACGAGCACCGACTGGTGGGAGCGGCTGGTGCTCGGAGAGTGGGACGACGACCGCTGGCTCCAGAACTTTCGCATGAGCTGGCAGACATTTCTGGAGCTCTGCCAGTGGCTCACCCCCGCACTGAGGCACTAGGACACTGCCATGCGGCGTGCCCTCAGCGTCAAGAAACGGGTCGGCATCGCTGTCTGGAAGCTGGCCACTCCAGACAGCTACCGATCCATGGGCCAGCAGTTTGGCATCGGCAAGGCCACCGTCGGGGCTGTCCTCATGGAGGTAAGAGGACCCACAGGGGGAGGGGGAGGCAGCCTGGGGAGCGGAGGGGAGGGGACGGGGGCCCTGGCAGGGGAGGGCCACACACACCCTGCACACCCCTCATTTGTGCTCTCCCATGTGCTTCCCCCTGCAGGTCGTCTGCGCCATCAACGCCCTGCTCCTCCACAGCCTTGTGATGCTTGGGGACCTGGATGCCGCCATTGTGGGCTTTGCCACCCTGGGCTTCCCCAATTGCTTCGGGGCTCTGGATGGGACTCACATCCCCATCCGCGCCCTGGAACACAGTGGAGGACGCTACTTAAACAGGAAGGGCTACCACTCAGTGGTCCTCCAGGCCTTGGTGGACAGCTGGGGCTGTTTCCTGGACATTTATGTGGGCTGGCCTGGCAGCACCCACGACGCCTGGGTATTCCGGAACTCGGGCCTGTGCCGCCAGCTGGAGGCGGGGACCTACATCCTCCAGTGGGAGATCCCTGTCGGGGACACCACCATGCCCCTCTGCGTCATTGCAGATGCGGCATACCCCCTCCGGCCCTGGCTCATGCACCCTTACGCGGGCCATCTGTCAGCCAGCCAGGAGTGCTTCAACCTGCGCCTGAACCACGCACGCCAGGTGGTGGAGCGCACATTTGGCTGCCTCAAAGGGCGCTGGAGGTGTCTCCTCACCCGTCTTGATGCGGGCCCCACCAACATCCCCCAGATTGTGGGCGCATGCAGCGCCCTCCACAACCTCGTAGAGAGCAAGGGGGAGGCCTTCTTTCAGGGCTGGGCTGTGGAGGCCGGCAGGGCCGATGTGCAGCCACCCGCTGCCCGCAGTCGCCAGGTGGACCCCGAAGGGACCCGGGTCCAGGAGGCCCTGCGGGCCCAGTTCGACGAGGCCGCGGAGTGAACGCTGGCAGGCCCCCCACTGCCCCCGCCATCCTCCACAACACTCCCTGCCCCTACGCCCACACCACAGAGCACCCAAGAGCACACCCCCCCACTTTTCTTGTAAATAAAAGCAGACAGTTGTTCGTCAAATCAAATATCTGTAGAACTCTTATTATTATTATCAAGACCAACTATTTACAGGCAAAATCAAACTTAGATATATATATGTATTATAAATAAGGATAAGATGAAAGGGGAAGACAAGGAAGGGGAGAACTATGTACATGGGGGGGCAAGGATCAGCATAGCAACAGGGGTCTAATATAAAAACTATTTACAAAATAACACAAAACTGGGGGGAATATATACAAAGGGGGAAGGGGGGCAACGTCCTGGGCCCCACACTCCCTTATGTCCAGCGCTGGGGGTGGGCGGCCGCGACCCACGCCTCGGCCTCAGCCCTGGCCGGGGCTGGCTGGGGGCCGGGCGGACCGGTAGATACGGCCGGCGGGTGTCAGCTGGCCCCAGGTCCCCCTCGGCGGAAGGGCCCTTGGTGGCGGGTGGCGGTGCGACGGCGGACGGTGCAGCGGGTGGCGCAGCAGGTGGAGCAGCGGGTGGAGTAGGCAGGGAGGGTGCAGCAGCGGCCGGTGCGGCATGGGGGGCCAGGTAGTCGGTGATACGATCGAAGGTCTGCATGAAGGCCCCCCATGCCTCCTGGCGCCAGGCCAGAGCCCGCTCCTGCAGCTGGAGGCGGCGCTTCTCCACCCGCAGCCGCTGCTTGGCGACCTCCCGCTGCCGACGGTGGAGGGCCAGCAGCTGGGGGTCCGTCGCTGTTGGGTGGTGGTGCTGGGTCCGCCGTCTTCCCCGCCGTGGGGCTGGTCGGTCCTCCGCCGAGGGGCTGGCCTGGAGTGATGGCCCCAGTGGGCTGTCCGCGACCACTGACACCTCGCCGGCGCTCTCCGGTCCTTCTGATGGTGCAGCTGCGGAACACAGGAGGGGGGGAAGAAGAGTGGAGACAGCCGTTAGTGTGGGCCCCGAGTCGTGGCCCTTGTCCCCCCACCCCTCTGCTACATGTTCCCTATCCCCGTCCCCGGGAGATGCTGCTGTGATGGGGTTCAGGGGTCCCCCTGCACTGCACCCTCTCCACTGGCAGGAGTGACTCTCACTCAGCAGGTACAACAGGAGGTTTATTAGGCAACAGGTGCCCAGTTTCTCACAGAAGTGACAGTACAGCAGTCAGAGACAGTCCTTCCAACCTGTCCTGGGGAGAAGACCCCGAGGGGTGCCCCTCTGAGGTGTAGCTTTCCCCCTCCTCAGGCTGGCTGCCTTGTAGCTCTCCCTTCCCCTAGCCTCTAACTGCCGTCCCTGATTCAAACCCAGCTCGGCTCCTCCCTCCTCTTTGTTCAGGACAGAGGTGTTACCTGCCAGTTGTAGCCCCAGGGTCATCCTTAGCCACTGGGAGCTATTCTGCTTGTTTCCCATATGTAGCCTGAGTCTCACATTTGCACTCCCCCCCACTCCATCACATGCTGCTGCTGCTGCTGCTGGGTGTCCCACCCCCTCCCCCGGGGGACCCTAGAGGTTCCGCTCCCCCCAGCCCCAGGGATGGGGCATGGCACTATCGTGCTTGGGGGGCAGGGGCTGATGCACTCTTCTGAGGGACATGCCATTGCTGTCCTTGGGGCCATGGTCATCTGGGCATGTGGAGGGCCCTGGTCATATCTATTACCCCCGCCCCTCAACCCCGGGGGTGTGCACCGGGGGGTACATACCTGATGGTCCACTCCCACGGTCGGGGAACACCCGGTGGGCGGATGCCCGGCTGGAACTCCTCGAGGGCAGCATGATCCTCAGGCCGGCGTCGCTGGAGGAGGACTCCCCCTCCTCCTCCTCCGGTGCCCCGGGGGTGGGCTCCTGCGGGGGCGGGCTCCTGTGGGGCCCCCGGGGTGCGGGGCTTGCCTCTGGGGCGGACTCTGCCTCCGGGGCCTGCTGGGGCTCGTCGGCCGATGTATCAAGCGTGGCTGGAGGGGAGGAGGTGTGCCGGGGGCCCAGGATGTCCCTGAGCTCCCTGTAAAAAGGGCAAGTGACAGGGGCAGCCCCAGATCGGCCGGCTGCATCCCGGGCCCGGGTGTAACCCTGCCGCAGCTCCTTCACTTTACTCCGGACATGATCCGGAGTGCGGGCAGGGTGACCCTGGGCGGCCAGCTGAGCGAACGCATCCACGTTCCGCCTCTTGCTCCCCATTACCTGGAGCACCTCCTCCTCACTCCAGAGCCCCAGCAGGTCCCGAAGCTCGGCCTCCGTCCAGGAGGGGCCCCGCTGCCTCTTCCAGGGCTGGCTGCCAGGCTGGGAGCCCTGGCTCCCCTTGCGGGGGGTCCCCTGGGGGCACTTGGGGGGCTGGGGGGCAGCCATTGCATCGGGTGTGGGTGTCTGTGGCTGCAGAGGAGCGTGCAGGCTAGCCGCGTGGCAATGCTGCTGCCTGCACGCTCTCTCAGCTTCCTGCACAGGAAGGCAGGGGTTGGGGAGCTTTAAGGGGCCGCTGCACACGGCCACCATCGAGCTCAGGGGTTGGAGAGAGCGTCTCTCAACCCCTCAGGTGATGGTCGCCATGCAGGACCCCGCTATTTCGATGTTGCGGGACGTGCAACGACTACACTTTCCCTATTTCGACGTTCAACGTTGAACGTTGAACGTCGAAGTAGGGCGCTATTCCCATCCCCTCATGGGGTTAGCGACTTCAACGTCTCGCCGCCTAACGTCGATGTTAACTTCGAAATTAACACGTGTAGCCCAACACGTGTAGCCGTGACGGGCGCTATTTCGAAGTTGGCGCCGCTACTTCGAAGTAGGCGGCACGTGTAGACGCGGCCCATGTGTCTGGTTGCTCACACTGTGCCTCAGTTCTCCACCCATGAGCATACATTTCATCCTTAGTTTCACACAGAGTATGAAACAACAGCATGGCTATGTGTACACTAGCACCCCCCTTTCGAAAGGAGAATGCTAATGAGACACTTTGGGATATACTAATGAAGTGCTGCAGTGAATATGCAGCACCTCATTAGCATAATGGTGGCCACAGCACTTTGAAAGTGCTGCTTTCGATTGCGTGGGGCTCGTCTACAAGGTGTCCTTTTTGAAAGGACCCTTCACACTTTGAAATCCCTGGTGGGGAGATGCAGGGAGATGATGGGGACTGGCAGAGAGCCAGCAAACTGTGGGGAGCCTGTGGGGAGCTGGTGGGAACTGTCAGAGAGCTGTCTGGCAGCTGGGAGAGAGCTGATGAGGATTGACAGGGAGCTGGCTTATCTTTTTCTATTTTATTTATTTGTCTGTCTGTCTGTCTGTTATTTATTATTCTTTATCAATTTATTTATTTCTGTTTATTGGTTTTTGTGGGTTATACGTACATTGTATGTACCACCCCTGTGTGAACTGTGATGTGTTGGGAATGGATCTCAAGTTGATTGCATTATTCCTTATGGATATTAATTCCCCTGTAGAAGTCATTTCACTGTAAATTGCATTATTTAGGGATATAACCTGGATTTATACCGAGGACTCCCATATCATTTTTTTTGTTAATAAACTTTGAGAGATGAAAAAGAAAAGTATAAATGTTGTTGACTGGATTCTTTTCACTGTTATAGACTGGGAGATTTTTATAACAGCAGTTGATCATAGTTGCCTGTATGTATGCGATTACACACCATGGCTACATTTACCTGGTGTGCTGCTGCTGGCAGGATCATGCAAATAAGGGCACTCTACAGTGCAAAAGAGGTGCTCATTTACAAATCACGTGCATCATTTGCATACTTTTAGGTGATCACTGTCCCAGCAGAGGCTTCTGTTGCCACAAAGCAAGCCGTATAGATGGGGGGTCTGTTGACCAGCCCCGCCCTTTGTCAACAGCCCCTTATCCCTGACAAAAATCGGGGATAAGGGGCTGTCAGCAAGGTGGGTTCTGGTTGACAGGCCTTTGCCTACATGGCTTGTTTTGTGCTGACAGAAGCCTCTGCCAGGACAGCAATCACGGAAGAGTATGCAAATGATGCATGTGATTTATAAATGAGCACCTCATTTGCATTGTTGAGTACCCTTATTTGCATGACCTTGCTGGCAGCAGCAAGAAGTATAGACATAGTCATACTGAATAAACTACCATAGTAGATGCCTTCTGTGGTATATTTTTGTGCACCTATGGGAAAATGAACCAGTGTTTGTCATGTAACTACTATGCCATAATAGATGACATATCAATGTTTTACTCCAAACACAAACTGTAACTTGGAACATTGGAGCAATATGTTTTTATTGATAGTTTTTTTTTAAAGTTACTAAATAAAATATAATTGTCTTTCCTTTTCAGATATTGCTTTGTTTTTGCTTTGGGATACCTCACTATGTGCCAAATTACTAGAGTTTATATCTTTGATTATGGACAGTATTCTGCTGATTTTTCTGGGTAAGAAAAACATTATATACCTCATTTTCCGCCCAACAACATGTCTGATGTGATATTGTATTTACTCTTATAGTAAATTGTTGGATTACTCACTTGAATTTCAGTTATTATTAAGTTTCCATCACTATCTGCAATATTTTGGGCAGCAAGAAAATCCAATAAGTGATTTTACAGCAAAATCATTTTTGCAAGACACAACTTTGAAAAGCACTAATTCAACAGTGTTTGCATAGTAATTTGTTTTGAAAGCGTAAAAGTTGATAACATTGAAAGCAATATTCTCTTGTGGAGTCCTTGGTTCTGACTGAGGAGACTGGTTCCTGTTCCTGGTTCTGCTGGTGGCCCTTTTGGTGATGGTGAGTAAGCCACTTTCCTGCTGTATGCTTCAATTTCTCCATCTGGGAATTGGCATTATCACCCAGGCTTCATTTAAATGCTTTGATATGTACTAGTGAAAAACACTATTTAAGAGCTAGTTGATATTATGCTATTTTTCTTTCCAGATTTCTGAACTTTAGGTCAGAAAGCAAAAGGAAGCATACAATGTATAGTAAAATATTTTGTCAGGAAATACAGAATTTACACTGAATAATTCACACAGTGCCATTTGCCCACTCTATATAAATTACACCCTTCAGGTACAGAATCATAGGGCTGGAAGGGACCTCAGGAGGTCATCTAGTCCAAACCCCTGCTTCAAGCAGGATCAACCCCAGCTAAGTCATCCCAGCCAGGACCTTGTCAAGCTGGGACTTAAAAACCTCTAGGAATAAAGAATCCACCAGCTCTCTGGGCAACACATACCAGTACTTCACCACCCTCCTGGTGAAGTAGTTTTTCCTAATATCCAACCTATACCTCTCCCTCTTCAACTTCAGACCATTGCTCCTTGTTCTGCCATCTGTTGCCAGTGAGAACAATTTCTCTCCATCCTCTTTAGAGCTCCCCTTCAGGAAGTTGAAGGCTGCTATTAAATCACCCCTCAGTCTTCTCTTCTGTAAACTAAATAAACCCAAATCCCTCAGCCTCTTCTCCTAGGTCATGTGCTCCAGCCCCTTCATCATTGTTGCTGTCCTCTGCTGAACCTGCTCCAGCACATACACACCCTTTTTATACTGGGGGTCCCAAAACTGGACACCGTATTCCAGATGTGGCCTCACCAGTGCTGAATAGAGGAGAACATTCTCTAGATCTGCTTGCAATCCTCCTCCTAATGCATCCTAATATGCTATTAGCCTTCTTGACTGCAAGGGCACACTGTTCACTCTTATCCAGCCTTTCATCCACCATAACCCCTAGGTCCCTTTCCTCTGTACTGCTGCTTAGCCTGTCAGTCCCCAGCCTGTAAGAATGCTTGGGATTCTTCTGTCCCAAGTGCAGGACTCTACACTTGTTGAACCACATCAGTTTTCTTTTGGCCCAATCTTCCAATTTATTCAGGTCGCACTGGATCCTATCTCTGCCCTCCAATGAATCTACCTCTCCCCATAGCTTAGTGTTGTCTGCAAGCTTACAGATGGTGCAATCCAGTCCCTCATCCAGGTCATTAATAAAGATGATGAACAACATCAGCCCCAGAACCAAGCCTTGGGGGACTCTGCTTAAAACTGACCACCATCCAGATATTGAGCCATTGACCACTATCCATTGGGCCCGACCGTCAAGCTAGCTTTCTATCCAACTTATAGTGTGTACTTCCTCAACTTATGGGCAAGGAAGTTGTGGGAGACTGTATCAAAAGCTTTGCTGAAGTCAAGGTATATCACATCCACTGACTTCCCTATGTTCATAGAGCCTGTTACCTTGTCATAGGAGTTAATCATATTGGTCAGGTAGGACTTGCTGTTGGTGAATCCACGTTGACTACTCTTGATCACTTTCCCCTCTTCCATATAGATGTTCATCCAAAATGAGTGAAAGCTTCCTGATGAAGTCAGTGGATTTTGGATGAAACTGATACTGGTTTGGGAATCTGAAAAGTGACCAGCATTTTTGGCACAATTTGAATTATTTACAGCAGCTTCTGATTAAAACGTGAACGTTTATCAGGAGCTTCCAGAACTATTTGAAATGGTAAAGAATGCTGTTTTATCCTGTATCCTAATGTGATAACTTTTGGAATTTGAGGCACATTGATTTCAAAATTAACGTTTACCAAGTTTTACCAGCTTTACAACACATATAATTCGACATGGCAATGTCTACACCAGCCAAAAACTTCAAAACGGCCATGCAATTGGCCATTTCAAAGTTTACTAATGAAGCGCTGAAATACATATTCAGCACCTCATTAGCATGTGGGTGGCTGCGGCACTTCGAAATTGACGTGGCTCGTCCAGACGGGGCTCCTTTTCGAGCCGTGCAGTGGTGAGCTGCGTCAATTTCGAAGTGCTGCGGCTGCCCGCGTGCTAATGAGGCGCTGAATATGTATTTCAGCGCTTCATCAGTAAACTTCGAAATGGCCATATCAATGGCCATTTCGAAGTTTTTGGCTAGTGTAGACACGGCCCATATGTTTACTGGGAATTTGTAAGCTGGTGGAGTGTTTCCTTAGAAAAATATACAGGCAGTTAGCATGTCTTTTATTTCAAGAAATTGCACTACAACCAAAAAGGAAAAGATGCTTTAAGCAGGACGGGAAACAAAATTTTGCAGACTGGGGCCATCCTAGTCAAATGACTCTGGATGTGGAGCCTTATCCTTCTAATGACATCCTCTTCTTCCTAATCAGCTAATTCATAGACCTTCCATGATCATTTATGGATGCTAAATTGAGACTCCTTATTCACCCAGTGAGTGCCTCCATGCTCGAGCACGTAAATTTTACAGACTAAAAACATACATTTTTGGGGGTAGTAAAGCAAATCACTGTTAGTGAGAAGAGTGGCAAAGAGAAAAAAAATGTTTCTTGGGAGGGAAGTTTGAGGTTATTACAGATCTGACTACACACATTCCCTATCAGATCTGTGGTATCCTGGTCATGTCCCTTTTGCATAGAATCTTCTTCCTGATAAACGGTTGAGGGTACAAGAGCATATGAGAAAGAGAAGCACTTGTATTTTGCAAGATACAGCTGAAAGAATTCTTAGTGGATCCCTGATTTAAATAACAAGCAGACCTGTGGTACCTTAAAGATTAACAAATGTATTTATTAGATAATGAGCTTTCATGGGTAAGACCCACTTTGTTAGACCTACTGATTAAGTGTTAGTCATAGAATCATAGGACTGGAAGGGACCTCAGGAGGTCATCTGGTCCAGCCCCCTGCTTTTAGCAGAATCAACCCCCACTAAGTCATCCCAGCCAGGACCTTGTCAATTCGTGACTTAAAAACCTCGAGGGATGGAGAATCCACCATCTCTCTAGGCAACACATTCCAATGCTTCACCACCTTCCTGGTGAAGTAGTTTTTCCTAATATCCAACCTACACCTCTCCCTCTTCAACTTCAGACCATTACTCCTTATTCTGCCATCTGAGACGACTGAGGTGCCATGAGGGGAGGTAGAAATAGATGATGAAGTTCAGGCTCTGGTGATATATCTGTGGATCTTTTGTAGGGGGCTGTTGCTGAAGTCATGCAGTTCAAGGCAGAGCAGAGACCAGCAGATCATATAGAAACCTTGAATTAGTTTCCAAAGAAGCAGAGTCTTTCAATTACAGTTAGTTAATATTTCTTTTACCTTAAAATCACAGTTCCTGATACCTTTCTTAAGATGGAAGGCTTCAAGCTGTCATGGCTGAGAAGAAAAGCTTAAATATGTGTATTCTGAAGCCTCGAAAACTTGAAGGCGAATATATATTTATATTTATATTTTGAATCTAATTATTTTAAAGCCAGATTTATAACTTTGGGAGATCTGACTTGTGTTATGAATGCTCAAGATTGGCAATTCTGACATTCATGTATGGACAAAAACATACTTAAGCTATCATATGGATCCAGTCCTATAATTTTTTTCTTATCAGTTATTTGTCGTTACTTGATACAACTAGTAAGAGTCTCAAACAGAGTTTGAAGTGTGATGGAATGGGCCAGCTTCATTCCAGATTTAATTCCAGATTTAATTCCACTGAAAACAGTGAGTTTATATCAGAAATTAATTTAGGCCCAGTAGATTTAGTTGAAGTAGGTTGATGGTCTATCTCTTAAAAATACATAATTAATATAAGAGAATTACCAGTCCAAAAATTTATTCCAGCTCTTACCTTAACTCAGGGGGTACTTACTGTTCATATGAAATTACTGTATTTTTTTGCTCGGAGACCAGGGACTTTAAGCAACTGCTCATCTGTAAACTGTTACCACGGGGCGAAGTGAGAGTGAGTTTCTAGCCCTGCACAGACTTCTTAAAAAGTAATACAAAATTCAGACACAATGAAGACTTCAACCTATAAAAGATCAAGAATTCCTGGCAGGCTACACAGTGATCGTTAGGGCCAATGAAGTGCAGACTAAGCTGCTTTGGACAGAAGCATCACTCTGTAAAGAGTAGAACAGGCAGTTGCAGTGAAATACCCTGTATATATTGCAATTTTCATTTCACACGTGGTTTACCTTCCAGGCTCTTAGTTAGTTGTTTGGTGATTACTGGTGTAATCATGTAGTCATTAGCTACCATGTGATGGGCATACTAGAAATGTCCAGTAGATATTCAGTATAGCAGCAGAATATCATATCAGACAAATACTTAATTCAGAACGCACAACACAGATTAAAAACACAACAAACAGCATAATATAGAAGCTGAGTAGGTTACTGTGTGACTAAAATGGCAACATGAAATCGTAAGTCACCATGACCTAAGCAACATCTAACTTCATATTCTTAGTTTTCTTTGGAAGAGCGTTTTAGAGGTTGGGTATAAAAGAGCAATACATCAAAACATTCAAGTATATGAACAGAGGAGAAATAATCATCAATAGTACTTTAACAGTGAATGTCCTGCGTTTGTAATGTTTGATATTGTGACAGCTGCAACATCTTTGTAGCTGGCTTTTTTAACCCGTTAGCAGTTTGGTGGCAGCTACACTGCATTCCACTTTCAGTAGCGGAATGCAAATGAGTGAGGTCAGAGATGCAAATAGGACATATTTACATATCCCATGCCTCATTTGCATATCCTTGCACAGTTTTGCTTCCGGAACAGATTTTTCAGGATGCAAAAACAGCCATGTAGATGTGTTCCTTCCAAAGCAAACCCCTTTTTTGAAAGAACCCTTCTTCCTAAAACAAAACAGGAAAAAGGGTTCTTTTGAAATCAGATTCCATTTTGGAAGGAGCCCCATCTACACAGCTGTTTTTGCTGCCAGAAAAGGCTCTTCTGGAAGCGAGATCACACAAGAATATGCAAATGAGGTGTGAGATATGTAAGAAACATTGAGGTGTGAGACCTGTTGTCATGGCTCCTTCCCCACTCTAGCAAAACAAATGCAGAAGTGGGGGCCAGCAAAAGTACCTCCAAAACCATATCTACCAGGTTTTGGTATAAACTCCCCCCCACAAATCCTAAAAGCCTTAGATTTTGGGGATAAAATTCGTTGCCACCACCCAAGTAATAATAAGGAAACCAGGGAGAGACTACTTGGGAAATCTCAGCCCCAAAAGTAAAAAAAACAGGACACAAACAGTAACCAATACCAGGTTAATAAAAAGAAAAAGAGAGAACTTTTATTATTACAACAATATTCATATTGCAAGCCTCATGACTAGATGTAAGAGTCACAAAGTAAAACACATGGGGAGTCTCCACCATGGGCCTAGAACTTAGCTATAAGGAGAGTAAAAGAACATTTCTAAAAAGTGCACAAACATCAGATCCCACTTCCCAAACCATAAAACAATAAAGCCTAATGGACTTATCTAAACTTTACCTTACTTACAGAAGATTGGAGGGCCTGTTCTTGGAGGGAGATATTCTGTGTCTGTCTCCCTCATGACTGGACAGAACAAGAAGGAACAGAGGACAGAAAAAAGGAGGAGCCAAAAAATTCAATTCTTACCTATATTCTTATAGGCCAACCCCACCTTTACCAAACAGCTTAACCAAACAGCTTAAATCCTGCATAGTTTTAGATCTTCGTTCTTAGGTGGACTGACTTTCTGTATTTAAGGAATATTTTCTCTTCACTGTGTAAATGAATGTAAGACCAAGAAAATTCTACAGAGCTAAGAAGCTCCAGCAGTTACACATTTTGTCTTCTCCTGTTGATCTTCAGCTGGGGAATGGTAGTTTAACATTTTCCCAATTTTAAATGTGAAATTAAAATATGGATATTCTTATTTAAAATATCTTTATTTTTTCCCTTGTAACAGCCCAATGATGATAATTACACAGAAGATCACTAGTTTGGCTTATGAGATTCATGATGGTAAGACTTCTTGAAATGCATTCTTCACTAGTGTATTTTTTTTATAATTTTCCTTCAGTTTATTTTTCAGAAAATTAAATCATGAGTTTTTGCTGTGAATATTATAATCCTGCTACACATTTTGGGGACTAGTGGGAGAGATTTGTCCTTTTATCTCAATAGTTGGTTCTTTAACTGTTTGTCATGGGGCCAGTTCAGCAGCAACCATGGTAGCTTGCACAGAATGCAAGCTATGAAAATAAGTCTTACTGTGCAGAAATAACCATATGTCACCTAAAGATTGAACTGGGGCCTAGCTCCCTTATGACTTACCCAAACAGAATCCCCACATTCAGAGATCAGTGTCAGATTGAAAAATTGGTAGAACAGATTCTAGTTGCTATGACTTTATATGACATAATACTACTTTTACTAATAAGAGAATAAGTAGAGAAGAAAGACTTTGTACTTTTTTCTTCTTTTCCTAACTTTGTTCTATTCTATGTTTAATTATTATGTATGAGTTTCTGTGAATTTTATTGGATATAGTATCAATAAAACTATGTAAATTGAATATTGCTAACATGTTTAGGTATAAACAGAGGCGGTATTGTTATATTGATTTCTTAAATGCTTAGAGAACAGTTGACAGGAGGTGAACTGTCACAGTGTGTGACATATGCAAGTGAGTAGAAAGGGTGGAATTCAAAGAAATGATTGATATCAGGTTGTTTTATGGTCCAATTAGATTTCTTGGTCATTTTGAGAAATAAGAATGATAGTCTGAACCAGTGTTTACTGAACTTAAAACATTTGCATACTCCTTGCAGGAGTTTGGCCTTATCGGCATACCCCTTCTCCCAATGCCGTCCCAGTGCTTATCTTCTGATTTTAAGTAATTTATTTTCTTCCATCTTCTCCTTGAAGTCCTTTATGTACCACTGGTGGTACGCGTGCCACACTTTGGGAAACACTGGACCATTAATAGAGAGTGACAATGTGTCTTCAATTCACACTCCGTGTTATTTGGGAAGCTACAGATTAACATGGCTAACCCCCTGGACTAATTTTATTAATTTTAAAATACTGAGAGACAGGATTAATTATGGAAAGGATGATTTCTGGGTTTATAGCCCCAAACTGCTAGAGCACATTATCTGTTCCATTGAGTCAGGCAGCTATATTTGTGTTTATTAAAATTACTATCCATTGTTTTTAAAAGCTTTGGTTAAAATGAACTAAAATTGCGGCTGAAAAAATCTTTTGTTATTTCAGATTGTTGTGCATCATATCGTTTTTGTTGCACTGAAGGTTGCTTGATAAACTCTGTGATTGTTTCCCCTTGGGAAATTCATGAAAATATGATATGTATCTCATGAGTCTATCTATCTCAGCGAGAAAATATTTAAATAAATGCATTTGTTATGGAATAATTTGGATTTGGCATGCAAATTGTAAGTCATCTAATCTGTCCTAGTAACGCACTATAATGGTATCTTCCAGTCTGGGTTGTCTCACTGGTATTGTATTGTATTGTATTGTATTGTATTTTAGAAGGCTGCAGGAATTAAATATTGCTTCAGCCCTTTGTATGCATATCTCTTTACGTGCATAACCTACCTAATGTTGACAATGTAAGAGGGAGAGGAAAGAATGACCATGACTGAGTTGGCCTTTCTCCAGTTAGTTCTATATTTATACTTTGTGAGGGTAAAGCACAATGATTTTGCTCCTTCCACTTGCTCAGTCAGTTGGTGTTACCTATGACTGTTTCACTTCAGTCTTTCAGAATACAAAGAGACCTATTCAAAAAGATGTATGTGTAAACTATTCTTACATCTATTACAATCCTAACAATAAGGCAGTACCCTTTAAAATGTCTGTTTTAAAGTTTGTAGTTTGAATTCCAGAATTCCTCAAATGAATTTTAGAAAATTCAAATTAAGATACTCACTGGAATTCCTCTGCATCATAAGCCCTGGTGTGTACTGGTTCAGTGACTTTCACTCTTGTCTTTAGCCTCTCTTTGCTCGAAAACAGCAAAGGCAAAATTTTAAAATGATCCCATTTTTTCTATCATTTTTGCACTGTGGTGTAGAAATTAGCTTGTCACACTTTTCTAAATTTTTTAACTTATAAAATAGACATTTGCTCAAGGCTGAGATATGGCACAGAACATCTCAACTCATTATATTTTATTTCAGTATCATATTATTATAGGGGAAAATGGGTGTTGAGTTCTATTCATTGAAGGGGGTGGAATACAAAATATGTACGGGACACCAGAGAAGGTGATGGTTAGCTGAAATCTTTCAGAGGAAAATACATTCAAAAGTATTTCACAGACTATAATCATGATTACTAAATACCCAGGGTTTTGAAGTCTAAAGAACTCAGGGTGATCCTGAACCTTCTTGCTGCCAACTGGTTGAGGCACAGCACGTGCATTTTACAATAATATCTTGTGTTAGATATTTGCATAATATTTTAATGAACAGTGCCATGTGAGATCTCTATTCAGCGCCAGTAGCCCACAGGTTGTTGTAACCACTGCAAAATATATGTGTGGATAATATCCTTACTGAAAATTATGTTGTTAATATCTTGGAATTAAGGCAGCCACCTGAGCTGACATGTTTTGGAAATGTTCCTTGCAGGTGGGAGGTAACAGACATGCCTGAAAATGTATGCCTGTTTGCATACTTAGCCAGGGGCTAAATAAGAGATTGTAAAGTCAACAAGAGAGGAAGACTATAAACAAAAACCAGCAGGAGAATGTCCTTTTTACAAATAAAGACAAAACATTTGTCTATTACAGAGTTTCTTAAACTTTTTGAGACAAAATGTGGAACACCTAAGAAAATTTTCTTTAAAAAAATTGTTGTCAGACGAAAAAGAAAAAAACAAGCCACCAAAACCAAACAGCAACATACACAACAAAAGCAAAATGAAATAATCACGTATCAGCGATGAAGAAGTAACGTTGCATCTGATTTTAATAAAAGAAAATATATACCATCAGTGTGTGGTAATCAAAAAAGTGTCAGATGCTCATGCATACCTGTGAGTAGTTATGGACCATCAGTGTTCCATGGAACATAGTTTAAGAAACATTGGTCTAGTATCTCTTGGCATGCAGAAAAACACATAGAATCCTTCACCTTGGAGGCAACCTAATATTATGCTTGTATTGTGAAAAGAGGGTTATAACCAGCCAAACAACAACATTCTGCAAGGACTTTGGTGAGCAATAATTAGTTAGAAATGTGAGTGACTTGTTAACCAAGTCTAGGCTCTAGAATGCTTATTATGATCTTATTTTTTATGTAACTGTTTCTAATATGGTAATTTGCTACTGTTTAAATCTGTATACTTTATTTAAAAAAACACCATAATTTAACTATAAACATATTGAAGTGTTGTGTGTTAAGGGGAGCTGTGATCTGAGGTGGAACTGGTAAGCTAGAAAGGTCTGTTTCTTTGGAAGCAGCAAATCTTTGAATACTCCAGGTGTCCCCGGATCCAAGGTCTGGATGAAAAGTCGAAGAAGCTGGGAGTGGTACTGGTGGCACACTGGAGGTTGAGCAGTTCAGATTCATGACTACAGTAGCAAGGTTACAGGGCGGGGGTGACACAGCTACTTACTGGTTTGGATTGCATCTGATATGTCACACTCATCACATTGCAGATGCAACTGGGTTTGGGAAGCCTGCACTTCACTTTAGTAATATGTGGCCAGTGATATCAATCAAACACAGTATTTTTGTGTAGTAGCTGGAACAAAACACTAGAGAAAAAAGGTTTTTAAAACAACTTAACAACACATTAACTGTCATCTGATGCTTCATATGATATAAGTTATATGTGCGGACATTTTAAGTTATCAGAACAGAATAAATTTATCTAAAGGAATCCCAATCCTCCTATTTCTCTCCCAGCTTGTTGAAGTCAGCATGATGGAACTTTGATTTCTAGATTTTGATTTTGAAATCCTTTTCCTTGCCACCAGAACCCACATGTCAGGCTCTGGCCATCTGGTGGTATCCTGGGGATATGTTTTCCTGGTGACATTCTAATGAAGTTGAGCTTTGTACGGAAACAGTGTGGAACTCTGAGTTCCAAACCCTGAACTTGCCTATATGATTAGTTGGTGACTTCCAGACTGGAGATAAAGAATAGGTAGATGGCAAGAAAATTATGGTTCTAGGGAATTGTGGGTAGACATTGGAGGATTACTACTGTTTGAGTGGCACTGCCCCTTAGAATTCTCTGTTAGTGGATGACAAATTGTGCTACCTCAAATTTTGGCCAATGACACCTCCCAGAGCAGCCAAACTGAGTTAAAAGCAGCACTGACAGTGAATTGGAATTGAAGAGTTTTTGTGTGTTGACAGGTACTGTGTTATAGTTCAGGTTACCTTTGCAGTGAAGTCTCACCCTTTGGGATTCTTAGTCTGGATCTGTCAGTCTACTACATCTTGTTCAAACTGCTTGCATTGTTCCCTACCACCATAAGGAACACTACTCATTCTAAAATTATCTTTTCATACCCCTTCAGTGCAAGTTTTTTGACTATTAGACAGGGCCTCTTTTGCTGTGTAATTAAGCTCTGCGGTCTGACATATTCTGAGGATGAAATATCCATTGCCATATACAATACCAAGCCATCACACCAGTAACAGAGGCAGATACCTTACTGGTAATTATTAGAGTATTGCTACATTTGTTACAATCTATATTTGCACTTTCTGTGAGCCTAGTGTGCAGTCTTTTAAAATGTCTCTGTGTGCTCATTTTTAGTGGCAGATTTGGTAGGGGCAAACCCTTGGATTGTATGTATTATAAAATAGCATAGAATTTTGCACTCTATAGTTAAATCTTAAACTTCATTCTTTTGCATCTTTGGTATAACACATTTCCCTATTTAAAGTTTGAGTAGTCTTATTCTTTGTCGCATAAGGAAGTCTTAGACTGTGTCTACATTGCCACTTTCAGTGCTAAAATTTTAATTGTTCAGGGATGTGGTACTCCCTCCGCCCCCCAAAATAAAAGTTTTAGTGCTTGAAAGCACTAGTATAGACAGAGCTTTATTACCAGGAGGCAGACTTCCATCAGTAAACCTATCATCCCTCATTCAAGATGGGCTTTTTATCGCTGGGAGAGCTCTCCCCTGGTGACAGAGTGATGACACTGCCCATATCACAGTAGTATGGGCAGTGTTGACATACCTTTAGATGACCCTTGTGATGAAATTTTGTATGCTTGGGAAGAAAAGGACAGTCCAGCCTTGAGGGCTGTGTGAGTAGGAACAAAGGTGACTGTATAAATGGACTGAAAATAGGAAATCTGGCTTATACAGGGGCACAGTCCTCAAATGTATTAAATGACTTATTTCAGTAATATACAAAACAATCAGTACATTGAAAAGTTAATTTGTATTGCATTCTTTGTACTAAAAGGCCCATTATGTGGGAGGTAGAAGAATATTTTCATTTGAATAAGGTAGTTACAAAATGGCAGAGATTTGGTTTCGTTTTTAAAAGCATCTCTTGTATAAAGTATGTGCAGAATAGAGGAATGAAAATTATTTAGTGCTGAGTGTAAGATATCAGAGAATAATAAGTAACAAAATGCGGAAATGAATAAACAACAGACTAGGCCGAGTAGGAGACTCTGAGTGGATATCAAGGTAGCTAGTTGCACAGCTGGATGAATGTTAGAATCGGTTAAAGTTGATTCTTTTTGATGCCAAAATGTTTCTCATATTGCTGTATAATTTTGTATGACATATTGAATATATGTAAAAAATATTCTCCTTCTCTCTCTGGTCCTAAAATGAAAACAAACATCTATCATGCCATTAACATCAAGTTTTTTATAAGCTGTAGACCGTGGATAGCAAAGCAGTCCTTATTGAGGGTGCAGCCATACCCAGCAAGAAATGCTTTGTACCAATGTCATAAAATTATTCCTATGAGTGAAATAAGTTGTTTGACAGTGTGTAGCACAGTGGGATCTGGTCTTTGACTTTGCTGCCCACAAACTTCAGGAAAAGTGCAGCAAGCAACATCAATTGCTATGCATGGCCTTCTTTGAACTCATGAAAGCATTCTACGTAATCAGTAGTGAAGTTTTGTGGAGAATTATTAAATGTGGATGCCCACCCAAATTTTGTTGACATCCTTTGACTTTTCCATGCTAACATCTCTGTGATGGTTATCAGCAATGCATCCAAAAATAGACCCTAGTGCAGATAGGAATTAAGCAAATATGAACGTCAATAAAATGAAAATAATGGTATTTGGAGATAAGGAAATAGGAAAGAAGATCAGTGTAGACAGGATCGAACTAGAGAATGTAGAGAAGTTCACGTATCTGGGGAACAACATGACGTATGAGCTAGACTATAAGAAGGAAATATCAACTAGAATAGTGAAAGCCAGGGCAAGTTTGAAGGCGATGGATAAGATCTGGAAAAGCAAAGCTATTTAGCTTACGAACGAAGCTGAGCATCTTGAAAACTTGTGTATTCAGCAGCATGTTGTACAGATGTGAGACATGGATGATAACAAAAGATTCTAAGAGAAGGATGTTCATGTTTGAGAGGAGTTGTCATAGAAAGATCCTGAGAATAGGGTGGATGCAGAAGGTCACCAATGAGGAATTATATAAGAAGATACAGCTGAAAGAGAATGTACTGCAGAAAGTTATACAATGGAAGCTATAGCTATTTGGGCATATCTGTAGCATGAACGATGAGTAAAAATCAATATCCTGGTATTCGGCATGATGGATGGTTTGAATCAGAGAGGAAGACCCCACAGAGAGTTAGGTAGATATAGTAGATTGGTGCGGAGCTAGTCAACAGAAACTAAGCCACTCCACACCAGATAAGGAGAAATAGTAGGAAATAGTGAGAGGTGCATCAGACTCCAAGGGGCACTGAACCATGGTTGTTGATGATGTGTCATCACTCTAACCCTTTTCTCCATCTTCTTTGCTATCATCCTCCTCGAGGTGGAGATGCTCCCCTCTGGACTTGACATTCAATACAGAATGGATGTCAAGCTCTTCAACCTCATTTGTGTCTAATCCATGATAAAGACTATTACTAAATCCATCATTGAACTCCTGTATGTGGATGACTTGGCCCTATGTAGCCACTTGGCAGCCTCACGCTTAATAACCAGAAAACCTGATGCTGCTTTTTAGACTGATAGAAAGACCCTGAAGAACACTGAACACTTTCTTTACCTCAACAACCATCAGTCACAGAAAACTGACATTGAAAGTGGTGTTGAATTTCCTTGTCAATGTGCCAGTTCAGCTTTCAGACACTTGAGAAAACATGTCTTTAAAGTTCGTCACATTGGGAATCAAAGTAACCTTCCCATGTACCAGGCTGTTGTATTCTTGTTTTTTTTTTAATGCTGTCAAAACCTCAGTCGCACATAATAGATGTCTCAAGATTCTGGACTATGATCATTAACAGTACTATTGCAAAAACTTCAAAATCAAGAGGGATGGGTGACACACCAATATCAGTGTTCTGTTCCAAAGTGGAACCTTTAGCACTGAAGCAATGAGCACCCATCCCCAGCTCTAGTTGCACTGGTCATGTTCTTTCAATGCTGGAATATTGATTCCCAAAGCAAATCATGTTCTCACAACTGAGCCATGGCTAATAGATTTGGGCAAAAAAGCACTTAAGACACCCTCAAAGCCAACATGAAGAAGTGCAATATTAACATAAACTCATGGGAACCCAAGCCTTTAACTGATCCAAATGGAAAAAAGACCTTGTGACAAGAATCTCAGTATTTTGAAATCCAACGTAGACAACAGGAAATAGAGAACAAGGAAAAGAGGAAAGAATGTCATGCAACCCAACACAACAATCCAGATCTACCCTTTCCATTGGGAAATGCTTGCCCCAGTTGTGACAAAATCTCTGGATAGTGGCTCAGTCTAATTAGCCACTTGAGGATTACCAGTGATAGCTAGCTGTCATTTTCTGAAAGGAAAGTGAGCTTCAAGAAATCACTGATGACAAGCATAATGAGCTCCTGAACTCTGACTAGGGTCTTGGTCTGTGACTAGAGCTTCTAAATGCCATAGTAATAATTAATAATATACTGAAAAACTTGTGGTTGATCCTGTATAACTGCATCTTTACTTAGACTTTCTGCCAACATGACTAAGTTGGTCAAGAATCACACCTTTTCACAGCACTTACTGGCATGAAGTGTGTTGTGCAGATGTAGCCGGACAAAACTGGATGTACACTGAGTGATTGGGCAGCAAAATGGCAAATGAAATTTAATGTGGGTAAGTGTAAGGTAATGCACATTGGAAAGAATAACCCAAATTACATGTAGAACATGAGGGGGTCAAATTTAGCTACGACAGATCAGGAAAGGGATCTTGGAGTTATAGTGGATAGTTCTCTGAAGACATCCACGCAGTGTGCAGCGGCAGTTAGTAAAGCAAATAGGATGTTAGGAATTATTAAAAAAGGGATCGATAATAAGACAAAAGATATCATACTTCCCCTATATAAAACTATGGTACGCCCACATCTTGAGTACTGCGTGCAGATGTGGTCTCATCACCTCAAAAAAGATATATTGGCATTAGAAAAGGTACAGAAAAGGGCGACTAAGATGATTAGGGGCTTGGAACGGGTCCCATATGGGGAGAGGCAAGAGAGACTGGGACTTTTCAGTCTGGAAAAGAGGCGATTGAGGGGTGATCTGATAGAGGTATATAAAATCATGAATGGTGTGGAGAAAGTGAACATAGAAAAATTATTTACCTTTTCCCATAATACAAGAACTAGGGGACACCAAATGAAATTGATGGGTAGTAGGTTCAAAACTAATAAAAGGAAATTTTTCTTCACAGAGCGCACAGTCAACCTGTGGAACTCCTTGCCGGAGGAGGCTATGAAGGCCAGGACTCTATTAGGGTTTAAAAAAGAGCTCGATAACTTTTTGCAGGTTAGGTCCATAAATGGCTATTAGCCAGGGGTAAAGTATGGTGCCCTAGCCTTCAGAACAAGGGCAGGAGATGGATGGCAGGAGATAAATCACTTGATCATTGTCTTCTGTTCTCCTTCTCTGGGGCACTTGGCATTGGCCACTGTCGGCAGACGGGATACTGGGCTGGATGGACCTTTGGTCTGACCCAGTATGGCCATTCTTACAGGAAAAGAGCAGCAGAGAAATATATTGTTGACAAATGAAAGGTAATTCATACAGGAGTTATGGCAATTATGGAGTCATAGTTGGATAAATACTGATACAGAAATGCAGAAACACTCCAGTGATGTATGTGTGGGGTAACCATGGCTTTTTGATTACCCTCTGTCTTAATATAGGACCCTCCAGCACACAAAAGAATGTGCAACGAAAGTGAAAGGCAGAAGGTCAAAAGTTGAGAGAGAAATGTTTTTCAGTATAATATAATGTCTTAAATTATGGAACTCATTGCTATATGACATCATTGAGGCCCAGAAATTATAGAAATTTGAGTGTGTGTTAGATATTCACATAGGTAAACATTTACTGATTCTGGACAGTTGAATCTTGGCATCTTCTAAGATGAATTGCATGGTTAAAAACTCAAAGAAAAAAATCAAACCTTAAACAGTACAGTTCAAATTGATTAATAGCTACTGGAAATTTGGTTGGCTACTCACCCAAAGTAATGCATTTTGCCATAGAAGAGGTATTTACAGCAGTAGTTCTGGCATCCAGTATTAATACTCATAAATTTAAGTTCTGAAGAATGTGTTTCTTTCCATAATTTTTTGTGTGTGTGTGTGTGTAATTCCCTCCTGTTTTCAATCATCTTGCCTTTCTTCACCTTCACCCCACTGCGAACACTGTGTTTAGCAGAAGAACACCAGCACATCCTTCAAAACCTTCCAAATACCTTTAATATTAGTTTAGCGTGTCTTAAAATCCGGGAATCCTAGATGTAGTCCTCAGTCCATTCACTTTTTTTTTTTTTTAGCAGTCAAGCTACTACTGCACCTCAGTTGTGGTTTCACTATCAACAAATACCCAGAAAAATGATACAAGTTACCAGTCTGAATTGCTGATTGTTGTGCTATTTTTTTTTAAAGTTATACTGACAGATGCAACTAGGATTGCACTGGTCCTGTAGGGGCAGCAGTTGTGGGGTTCTGGAGTCAATGCTAGGGGATGGGAGGTGAGGGAAGGGTCATGGGAACACTGCTGGCATCCCTATGAATGGTGAATAAAAAGTGTAGCATAGTGGGGCAGGGCCAGGGCAGAGGACCCCTTCAGAGGGAGCCCAAACAAGCAGAAGGGCCTGTGGAGCAGCAGCAGGGCAATCACAGGTAGCTGGGTCGCAGGTGGCTCAGTCTAATTGGGGCCAGCTGTCTTCAAGACTGGCGTTATAAGAGGCCTTTAAAAACCCTTTACAGAGGGAAGGACAGGGGAAGAGTGTGAGAGGTGAGTGGAGAGAGGTGGTGAGACCAGAGTAGTGGAAGAGAGTAGGTCTGAGAGGAGCTTCAGCAGCAAGTGGGTGGGCTTCCTAGCCCTGGTAACCCCAGGCTCAACTATAGGCTGGGAAGAACTGGTCACCCAGCCAGAGCAGACCAAGAGGGAGGAGTTGCTACTGCTCCAGCCTGGACAAGGCATTGGGGAATCAGCAGGGTAGGTGGCCCAGGGAGAAGAGCTAGTACGCTACGGGTTAAGAGAATCTGCCCTCCCCAGTAGCAGCCACATTGGGTCCCTGGGCCAGAACCCAGCATGAGTAGTGGGGCCCATGTTCCCCCCAGACCACTGCTCACCCCAGCGAGGGCAACTGGGCCCTTCAGTGGGACCAGTGGGACGAATAGAGGCCAGAAGCCCAGGAGTAAGACACAGGAGACATATACTTTTAAGATTAGCAGAAAAGTTACCAGGTTTCAGGGATTGCTCTTTCTGAAATGTAGGTTTTTCTTGTTTAAAGGTCATAATGCAGATTTTAGGAATTGTATTTTGTTGGCCAAGTCTACTACATATTACATCTCTTTTGTTCATGGACCACCATGAGAAGTCGAGTTCTTATGTAATAAATCTTAGCAGGTTCACAACAGAAAATAGTAGCTGCTTTTCCATGACCTTATTTTTCAAATGCATCTGTTCTGTTTGAATTTGTTTGATTTTAAATAAGTTAGTGAACCTAGATTATTTTTTATTAATTTGATGCTTTCATTATTTCCTTTCTTTTAGTGTATCTTCAACTATATTTTGTAACTTTCATGCAGTTTTTGCTATTGATATTTTGATTAATGCCTCAATATCACTTTCACAAGAGTAACTTCATGATTACAATGCACACCATTTGTTTAATGGCACTCAACTTGTGTTTGTTTTCCAGCATAATTTTAAGTCCAGGTACATTTCTTTGTATTGCTCTCTGAATGCTAAAATTCTGTGGTGTAGCCTGTGCTATTTAATTCCATGGACATCTGTGCTCTGTTTTGCTTTTATTGCTGCCAATGCCATAGTGACAACCAAAACTGTTATCTCTTGACTCTTCTTTTGTACTATAATGTATAATGTTTTACAAATAGCAAGACTTCTGCTTGCGAACCTGCCTCCATTCTGCTCTGTCTGCCTGTGGCCCTGCCCATAGCCCCACCCCTTTTTGCCCCTTCCCCTGGGCCCGCTCGTTTCACCCATGATCTTTCTATTCTGCCCCCCCACCCCCATTGTGGTCCCAGCCACATGTTTGCTCAGTTCTGCCTCCTCCCACCATTGCAGCCCCAATAGTGGAGAAGCTCAGTCCCCAGGCCTGAGGCTGTGTCAGGGAGTGAGAGTTTCTCCAGTCCCACAGCCACAGTGGGGCTTCCCTCAGAACCTCCTGCACTTTTGCAGGGGACCAGAGTTGGGGGTTCTTAGGGGCTTGCCCTGGCACTGCAAGACTTCTGCCAGGGTCAGGGGAGCTAGGGGCTTCCCCCACCCCAGCCATGCAGCACTGCTACTGTGGAACAGTGTCAGGACATAGGGGTTTCCTCTGCTCAACCCGCCCAGTGGCAGATATTTCCTGGGAAGTTGGCTGGGGCCCCTGCCTCTCTCCCCCTCCCTGGGCTCAAGGCTTATCCAACTAGTGGTTAACTCCCCCCTGCCCATTGGGGACACAGCTTTAATTCAGATAATCCTGAGGACAGGAGCAGCAGCAAAGGGAGTCCTTTACAGCTCTGCTGTCATTGTCCCCACTTTCTCATTCTCATGGCATCAGAGCTGCACTGTGCTCCCCGCCTTGTCCAGGGAGGGGAGGGGTCTCTGCTCTGCTATCCAAACTTTCTTGTTATCTGAGCTTCGGTGACAGAGAAAAGATTTACATAATGCAGAGATCTGCATAATAGAATTTTTGAACCTCAGAATTATGCTATTGTTGAAGATACATTTGAACACCTGAAACTGAAAACATACTTAGGAACAGCTGGGCTTGTGATGTGATCCCAACACTTTCTTGTGCTTAACTGTTTCTTTTTGTTAGAAAAGTAACTTTTCCGCTTGACTAGATCATTAGATTTCCTTGAACCCATAAAGGTGAAAAAATTCAAGTAGGCTAAATGGTGGATTGGTAGATATCTCTTTCTTCCACAGTGATGTGAGCACAAAGACCAGGAAACATAATCCCGATTAGATGCTTGGTTTCCTAACCTAGCAGTGTCATGGAAGTGAAGCTGTCCATCCAAGAGGATGGGAGTGCTTAATGCAGCTCTTGTTTTATCCTTTTAGAAGGAGAAGCTGCTTTATGTGACTCTGCTTTAACAGCTGTGCATAGAAAAGGGACAAGGTTGCTCATATTGGAATCTGTCATGCTGAAGTGAACCACAGTAGGGGATCAAAAATATTTTCAACACCCAAATATGTGTTATGAAACGACCAAGTTAAAACTTAATTACAGTATCTGTTTACAACAGGGTCTGGCAGGATGCATTCTGCAGATCCAGATCCATCTTGGCAAGCTTGCCAAACCTTTTAATCCAGACAGTGGATATGGCACCACCTGTGGCAGGGAGCAGCAACACCCAAAGAGGCTGGCTGCATCCTGTGGCTCTCTGCAATGCAGAAGAAGGAGAGCTTTGCACAGTGCTCCCATTCCCAGCAAAATCTCTCAGCTCTGATTGGCCAGAAACCAAAATCCCTTCTGCACCCAACCTCCATCCCAGGCCTCATACCCTCTCCATAGAGAAGTGTGGCCCTTGACCACTTACCAAATCTTGGCATGGCCCTCCATCAAAAATTATTGCCCACTCCTGGTTTTAAAAGAAGTAAGGTATTTTCCTGACTTTGATAATGTGAAAACGGAGGCATAGAAGCATGGAATGATTTACCTAAGGTTATGTAGGAGGTTTCTACCAGGCATCAGAACAAAAGCCAGTTTTTCTGACTTTCAAATTAGTGCCCCATGTTTACATCCCAACTGTTTTGGGGCACTGATGATAACTCCTGAATTACCCTAACTTCTTGAAGGTTGGTGGAACTATAGGAAGTAGCCACACAGTTGTATAAAAAATAAATGGCATATATGAAAATGGGTCAGGTCTTGATCTTGCAAAAAATTATGCACACACTAAACTTCATGTTACATGTAGTCACGTTGAGTTTAATGAGACTGTTCCTGTGCATAAAGCTAAGCATGTGTAACACCTTGCACAACTGGGACCTAAACTAGGACCTAAACTGTTTAGATTTCTGTTCCTGGCCTGAGTTTGCTGTTGAGATTCTTTTACAGCATGAAGATCACCACTTGGGTACGAACATGAATGTTATATTAGGAGCCATGCAATGAATGGAAAAAGGCCAAAATAGGCAGTGTTCATAATATTGTGAGACTGTATTCGTACTATTTAGAGACATATGCACCATGTTCTGATTAGCAGTGTTTGAGTGCAAAATTAAATGTGGTTGTTAAATATATTGCACTTTCTATATAACATATGGAATTGCACAATAAAGCCAAACTCATCAACAGAAATGTAGGAGCTAAAGAGGATCAGAAGTTTGAACACAGATTTTAGAAGGACATTATTTCATAAGGGGGGTGCAGCACAGTCAGCTGCTGGGTGTCAGGATCATCCATCTCATTAAAAATGTTGAAATATGTTACCGTTTTTATGTATGTGTATTCACATAAAGTCTTTTACATTCTGCATACTTATTTTCTTATTTGGATTACAGTAGAGTTTGGTGGTTGGGAGACTGCTAATTGCAGGGACGAAAAGTGGGGCTGGACCTAAAGTTTGCTTGCTCTTAGTCTAAAGCAAGAGAAAACTGGTGGATTCAGACAAACAGAGGGGAAATTAAGACAGGCAACAGACTCCACATAAAAACTGACTATTTAGGAAGAGGGACTATTTCAGATAAATGTTAGGTCTTTTGTTTTGTCATTTGACCAAATATGGGGTTAGAACAGACCAGGAATGCATTAGTAGGTGAGGTAAGATCAAGAGCACTGAAGTAGACTATATAAATATTTTGCATAGATCAGAAAATTCATCTGAGAGCATGGCTGTTATCCCAGGGAAGGCTTGTAAACTTGGGCTAATATTTGCACAATTATCCTTTCTTTTTAGGATCAAAGTTGTCATCTACTTCTGGCTCCAAATTTCTAGAACTGGGTGACTATTGCCTTTGTAATCTACCAGATCTTCTAGGGTTTCTAGTTGCTACTTTTAAGTCACAGAGATTTTTGGATGCCCAATATGGTTCATTGCTACCCCTCTAATCTTGGAAGGTGATGCTGTAGGAACTAGAAAAGTTCTGCCACCATGTTGTCTTTCTGCTCTAACACAGGCGGAGATATCTTCTGATCCTTCAGGTCTTCCCTAGCAACTTCATTCTAATGAAGAGGAACTTCATAATCCCTCATGTTTAGTAGCTAGGGACCTCTGCACTAAAGACCTTATAGCATTTATGGCCGTGAATTGATGCAGTGACTTTAAAGTGGTATGCATTATGTTCCCTCCAGCTGTTGCTTTATGGTGTGTGTGGGTTGGAAGACACTTTCTGTTCCCTTTGTTCATCATAGGTTTTTTTCAGATAGAAGGAGATACTCGATAGCTTATTTTTAATGTTTATTCTGTAATATTTTAAGCTTGAGAATAAAGGTGCTTGTTTAGAAAGAGCTGCGTGGTAAGTTGTAACACTGGAAATTACAGTTGTTGATAGCCCTGTCTCAGGCAGTATGGCTTGTTGGGAATGTTACAGTATGGGCAGGGAACAGTGGAGCATGGAAAATTCCTGATCAGGAGGTAGAGAGCAGAGGTTCTGGGACAATGTTTATAGAGCAAGTTGTTGGAATAAAGTCTGGATACTGTATGTGAAGCAACAAAGGTTTATTACAACCAGCTGGCAGAGTGATTCTGAACGTGGTTGAGTTTCAGAATGCACTGACAGGCATCAAGTTGCGATTGGTTATATAGAGATCTGATAGACAGAGGAAAGGATAGGAGCAGACAGTAAGGAAATGAGCATAATCAATGAACAATCAATGAGCAATCCATGTGAATTAACAAACAATCTGGGAGTTACAAAGTTTCTGTGCACAGTTTACAGAACATTTTATCTACAAACAAGTCCTTTGAAGAATGCAGTCCTCAACATTGATGTATAAAGTGATATCTCGTCTGTAATACACTGATGTGTAGAGCCAGGGGTGTCTCATCTGGCATCCTGATGTAATTTTCGTAGGGACGTGATCATTCGTGTTATCTCTACAGAATCAAAGCAAGTGGGCAATCCAGGATCAAAGCAGAAGTTAGCGAAAGAATCGTGTCAGTGGCCCTTTAACTGTAGTCCAATTACCCTCCCCACAGGGTCCCTTCCTGGAATGTGGCTGCCGAGGGACTTGTACATCAACTGGGATGCCCTCTCCAGATGGCTGGGGTTGAGGGGAGCTTATCAGACTCCATTTTGAAACAGTGGTTCTTAGCAAATATCATGGCCTACTTCAAATTTTTATCCTATACAAGTGCTGAAGACGGAAATAGTGGAAACCATGTATTTGGTGTTTATTATTACTAGTTAAACCAGGGGGCTCAGAGCACCTCCAGCACTCCCACAGAAGAGGTGATGGCTGAGGAGCCAGGAGCCTATGATGGGTGCTCTCAAGGAACTACAGATGGGCAATATAAGTGCAGTTGTACTTATATAAGTTAACTGTGACCAAGAAGCCCAGTATCTCTGTCAAATAAATGGTTAAATAGTGTTTATTTCTTCTCTCTTCTACAGGAATGTTTCGAAAGGAAGAAGAATTGACCCCGTCCCAGCGATGCTTGGCTGTAAGGTAGGCGTTCTTATGCTTATGAGTCTAGTTTCTGTTTTGGATACTTTTCTTGAGGACTTTGTAGCTCTGGTGCAATTCATACTAGATGTTCAGTTATACAGATGGGTCCTGTTTAGATTTCATGTACAGTGTATTTGTTTTAAAAGCATACAGTACCTCTCACCAGTTACTTGTCTTTGAATTACAGACGCATGCCAAGTCTACTGGAATATTTAAGTTACAACTGTAATTTCATGGGTATCCTGGCAGGCCCGTTATGCTCTTATAAAGACTATATTACTTTCATTGAAGGCAGATCATACCAACTGACACAATCGGAAGCAAATGGGAAAGAAGATGTAAAATACGAACAAACAGATCCCTCACCAAATGTAAGATCTATGACTTATTTGCAGTGCTGCTATATATAAAGTCATTGCATGAAAAGCTTGGTTTGCATTGTGCGTGTACAGGCGTAACTTCTTAGCTGTATCTGGAGTTTATTCATTAATGATATAATTCTTTGTTTAAAACAAAAAAAGTCTTCCCCTCTGCCCCCAGAAGGTAGGTGTTCTGCATAGTTTCCCCTTGTTGGGTCTTGTGGACAAAGGTGGATGATCTCGGAGCTGCCTAATAAGCTTATATGGTAAAATACCGCCTTCAGATGAAGCAATTCATGAGTATTTCATTACAAGTACTGCTTCTGAAAGTGAGTCAAAAACAGTGGGAAAAGTGACATGCATTTTGTCCACGGAAATTGAATGGGAGATCTATAAGCTACTTCAAAGTCTCCCAAAATTTTTTGTTGGCTTCTTTCTTTATTTCAGTGGCTAAAACTGCAAATGCACATGTAACAAGCTTCTCTTAATTAGGTCTTTCTTAGGGGAGAGAAAGAGAGAATGCTTTGACCTGCATATAAGAACTTCTTCATTCTTAACTTTTTAATTTAGTTTTTTTGTGTGAAGGACAAGCAGACTATTCTTTGTACAGACGCAATACCACTGGCAGATTTGTGCCCGTTATCAAACTACACTGCAGCCAGAATCCATGCATATTAGAGTACACTCATCCCTCGCTATATGAGCACAATTGGTACCTAACTTTTTGCTCGTAGGCAAAAACTCGTAAGAGGGACACTAGTGCCTATTAAAATACTTGTAAAAGACTGATTGGTTCCAAGTGCTCGGAGGGGCAGCAGGTGACGCTGCTTTTGAAAAGTAAGTGAACCGGAGATTGGGAGGGGGGTAAAGGCAGGGGACAGTTTGGGGCCATGAGCAGGAGGGAGAGTGGGTTAAAACCCGTAGGCAGCTCACTTGGAGGAGGTGGCTGCTTGTTCCTCCTGGTTGTACCAGTGGTATCTGGGGGAGGGGTGTAGGGGGCCAGGGGGTTTGGAACAGAACAGGATGGGGTGGGTGTTGGGAGCGGGCTGGAGGGGGTTGTTTGGGGAACTGTGGGCTGGGGGAATATTGGGAGTGTGGTGGGGGGCTGTGGATTTCCCCGTGCCCTGGCCAGGGACTCCGGGGCCGGTTTGGCTCCAGCTGCGGGGCTGCGGCTCTTCCCATGCTCCGGCCAGGGACCCCGCGGCTGGAGCAGAGCCAGCTGCTGGGCTGCCTCTCTTGCTGGTCCCCGCCCCACCCACACCAGGGACCCTGTGGATCTAGCGGAGCCAGCCACAGGGCTGCTGGACGTCTCCGCCGCCGGGGAACCCTGCTGCTGGAGCAGAGCCAGCCACAGGGCTGCCAGTCTCTCCACTCCACCCGCCTGCTGGGGACCCTGTGGGGCTGCTGAACTTGCCTCTCCACCCCCCACCAGCGACCACGCAGCTGGAGTGCAGCCAGCCATGGGGCTGCTGGTCTTGCAGCCCCACAGCTGGCTGGCTCGTATTAGCGGGGGAAATTCACTCGTCTAGTGAACATTGGTAGCCATGTGTCTCCCTCATTTTAGCGAGTACTCATAAGTAAAGTACTTGTTAAGCGAGGGATGAGTGTATGGCAATTTTATTTGCTCCCTTATCAGAGTGGGGGTCCAAGCAAGTATGTCAGTTGATCATCTGTTGCAAAAGAAATACATAATGATTTTAATTTAAGATCAATGTCTACTGACATTTTGTACATTATCTTTTTAAAAAACTGCACAGTTTTTCATGAAAGATGCTGAACATATTTTCCATCGTCTTACACATTAACTCATCTGACAAATATATATGTACACACATTTGAATTCTAGTCCAAGGTACAGTTATTACCTCAACAAAGAACAGAATTAAGTTACTTTGGAAGAACTGGAGCTATTCAAATATATTGCCTCCCTAAATCTACCTCCAACTTCTCTTTTCTCTGCTTAACTTCGAATTTTATTTCTGAGCAAGTAGTTGGAAAGAGAAGATGAGGCTTGTGTGCTTTTCTGATGTAGGTATTCTTGTACATACACCTCAGACTGGTACTAAATTTTACCATGTAAGCTTGCTAGTCAGATCTCAAGCATCTGAAAGTCACAAGGCCAATATATGTATGAATCTATAAAATATTGTACCTTCAGAATACTCTAGCTGTAGGTAGGCAATTTCCCTTAAATTGTGTTGCTCATACAGTGCTTGACTTTTTTTTTATTTGTAATTTATGCTGCATTAGCTTTTTGACATTAAGATTAAGATTAAGAGAAGCTGTCTGTGTTCCGATACTTTACCTCCCAACTGGTGTTTGACAAATCTGACTGCATACTATAACACCAGTGAGTGTTGCGTGCTTTTGAAAAAAAAATTAGGTTATATATTTGTTTATTGCATTTGCTGCATGAATTACGACCTTGATTGTTTTGTTATGATTCATGTTTGATCCTGTTACCTTAATAAAATGCTTATCTAAAGCTATTTTCCTAGATTGTCATATTAATTTTATTTTTAAAGAAAAATAAATCATTAGGTAATTAATCAAAATAAGAAACTTAACCAGGATCAGCAAATGTTAATGTCTTAGGTGAAAAAATCTTTCAGCTATCTTTACTATAAGCTTCCTTTCTTGTCAATTTTTTCTATAACATTAAATGTTCATGCCAGCCTTCTCCTGTACAATGTGTTAAGTGCATGATATGAATTTAGTCTATCATTTTTACTGTGTTAATTGCATGTTAATGAAATCTAGTCAACATTTTAAAATGATTTATTTCATATCTCCCTCCTATTATGCCTTTTTGCAAGCTATCAATTGTTGGTGCTCAAAGTGGTGTCAACAGTCAGAAATTAATATCTATCTTCGTAAGTTTATTTTTATTACAGCTTTTAGCTATCCTTAAAATACCTGTGGAAAAAGTCACCTTGCTTTTGGCATCTACTTAGACTATTTTTAGATATTGAAACTCTTGCTAACTGCTCACAGTTTTTAGCCAACTGATTGTATAGTAGACTGAAATGTAGCAAGCTTTATTATAGTTCACCAGATTACTGAACTAATTTTTGTTTGTGTATTAGTCAAGAAGATTGAAAAATTAATCTATTCCAATAGAAATATAAAAGTTGGTCAGGAAGTTATAACTGATTAAAGCTGGATCCAAAATTCAGTGAAGTCAGCAGCAGTCTTCCGGTAGATGTCAATAGGCTTTGAGCAGGACCAAGGTGCTGAAAGGATAACAAGATTACCCAGCATGATTTTTTGTAAAGCTTGGTGATCTCATTTTTCCAAATTCATAAAGAATTAGAATTCTGGCATTCTGCTTGGTTAGTCTGTTACTTCACATGTGAGTTGTCAGTCATTTGCTGAAGCAGCAAAGATCATAGGAAGCTGAAACTTTGTGGAGATCAGGGCCAATGACTACAAATTGTATCCATTGATCTGAATGACTGAACTTTTTTCTGTAACCGTGAAGGTGTGGCAGGGTCTGAGAAGTGAAATATGGTCTCTTAAACTGCTTTGTGTTTAGGTAATGAACAGATCAGATAACTTTTTAGGGAAGTGTATTTCTAGTCGATGCTGCAAAAAGAAGCTTTCCTGTTAAAGACCTACAACCTATCCTTAATCAGGATGCCACACTCCAGAAGGCCTTAGGTGATAGGCCTGTTCTCTCCTACAGACAACCTCCCAACCTTATGAGGATTCTCACCCACAGCCACAGTCTATACCACAGGAATACTAATCCTGGAACTTTTCCTTGCAACAAGGCCCATTGCCAACTTTGTGCACATATCTATTCTGGAGGTACCATCACTGGACCTAACCAGGTTACTCACAGAATCACGGGCACATTCTGATGTTCCTCAACTAATATCATATATGCCATCATGTGCCAACAATGCCCAGATGCTTTGTATATTGGACAGACTTCAAACTCTCTTAGACAAAGAATTAATGGGCATAAAAACAACACTCCTGATTCACAAACCTGTCAGCCAGTACTTCAATGGAGTGGGCCATTCTGTTAATGACCTGAAAGTCTGTGTTTTACTGTAAAGGAACTTTCATAGCCATTTGGAAAGAGAGGCTTCTGAACTCTCTTTTATATTCAAATTTGACACATTAACACTTGGTTTGAACTGGGATGCAAATTTTCTGGTTAATTATAGGGGCTCTTTTACATACTTTGTTTTATCTAATTCTTGACCGCCCCCCCGTCCTTCTGCCCCTCTGCTCTTTGATTTGCTCACCTTGATAATACTTTTTCTGATTTGTCAACCTTGATTACTTTTTTTGGTTCTCTGTGCCTTAAATATTGAGTCTGTTCTGGTATGGCTATGGTCTGAAGAAGTGGGGTCTGTCCCACAAAAGCTCATCACCTAATAAATTATTTTGTTAGTCTTTAAAGTGCTACTGGACTGCTTTCCTTTTACACAAGGATTTTTTTTAAATTGGAAAGTGTTACATAATCATTTGTAAATGGCAGATGTTAATAATAACTTCTCATCAGCTCTCTTCTAAATTGGAAGTATAACTTTTAGAAAGGATTACATGTTTTGATCGACTAAAATTAAATATAACCCGGCTTTTCTGATACAGGTTGAACCTTTCTAGTCTAGCACCCACAGGATCTGACTGGTGCCAAATGAGAGAATTTGCTGCACCATGGCAGGTCAACATGGTCTAGCAGCATTACCAACATTTCCACTGCTTATTGGGCTCTTAGAAGACATTTATGGGTAAATTAGAAATAAATTACAACACAGAACACTGAGAGCCAGGATGGGTGGCTGTAAATAAACTTTATGGGACCATGGGAAACATGACCACAATCATGGGAGGGGGTAGGGATAGCTCATTGGTTTGCGCATTAGCCTGCTAAACCCAGGTTTGTGAGCTTACTCCTTGAGGGGGTCATTTAAGGGTCTGGGGCAAATACATTTAAAAAAAAAAACCTGGCAGGGATGGTACTTGGTCCTGCCAAGAGGGCAGGGGTCTGGACTTCATGACCTCCCAAGGTCCCTTCCAGTTCTAAGAAATGTGTGTGTGTGTCATCTGGCCAACTAAAATCATGCTGAACCATGGATGTTGCTGGACAAGAGCGTGCCATACTAGAGAGGTTCAACCTGTTCTCAAGAGAACTCCCATTTTTCAAAAGCACTTGCATAGGCAATTGAGTTGCAGCTTCTGTGATGATGGGTGAGGGTCAATATTCTTCTCACACAGTTTAATTCAAAACCTGTATGCAATGTGTTAATCTTAGATTCTATTAGAGGCAGAGACTGTCTGCTCCTGTCTTTGTAAAGTGGTAGAATAGGATCTCTGTGATTTACTGTCATATAAATAATACAGAAGAACAGTAACAAAGCAGCATTATGAACCTATATCAACATACTGAATAAAGACAATAATGTTATGACAAGTTATCATCTTACCTAGACCTTCATCCTAAAATTCACATGGTGTAAATATAATAAAATATTTACACAGGCAGTAATTTTTGGACACATTATTTTCTCACAAGTGTAGATGATAAACACCAGCTTCCTAGTTGTATGATTTAGTTTTTAAGAAGTAAAGTACATTCCAACAAAACTCCCCGTTATCTACATTTCACATTAAAAAATATCCACTACCACCAGCCACCTTTGAAATAGGAACTTTTGTTTCCCTTGAAGGAGTCACTAAATTTCTATTACAAAAATTCCTCACTTATCCAGAAGAAAAGTTAAAATTCTTCATAGGCTATGTCTAGACATAGAAGTCGACCTCATATATTCAATTTTAGATACGCCAAATTATTAGCCAGTGTGTCCGTGGTCAACTTCCATATCTGTCCACATGGAGGAAGATTGATGGGAGCATTTCTCCCATCAACCTTCCTTATTCCTTGCCTCTCACATGGAGTACAGAGTAGTAACAGACAGATAGCTGTGCTTGTCCATATATGATCAAAACAAAAAAGCAGTCCAGTAGCACTTTAAAGACTAACAAAATAATTTATTAGGTGATGAACTTTTGTGGGACAGACCCACTTCTTCAGATCATAGCCATACCAGAACAGACTCAATATGGTTGATGTCAACCCCTGGGAGTGTCATTTTGCACATGCGCAAAATGAAACCCCAGAAGATTGGCCCTCAGCAGGTCAATTTTCTGCTGTATTGTGGCTCTAACCTTAGAGTAAGAAAGACCAAAGTCCAGCTTGTAGTAGAGACAAATATAGATTCAGTTTGAGAAATAAGGTTACTTAGCTCAGAGGGACATTGAAGTTTTATTAATTTTGCAATAGCCCTGTGAGATCTTGAATGAAAAATACTATACAAATGTAAAGGATTAATATTGTTACCAAATCATAAATTAAAGCCACAGTCTCTTACTGTAAAGAGTGAATGCCCATTTTTTGATTATGTATTGGATTTTTAAGTTTAAGTGATCACAACCCTCCATACATATTTGTGAGTACAAATGCCTTGGATGCACTTATGTATTTGCATTGACTATGTGCAGATGCAAATAAATGGTTTGTGTACCCAGATTAGGTATTTGTGTACATTTCAGAGGTAGTATCATGTGTGAATAATTGTGAGTAACTTGTGAAAATTCAGCCCTGTTTATATGACCAGAGAACAAGGGATTAATGCTGTTAAGCTTTTCCCTTCCCTTAAACAGGATCTTAGGGGAAGGCCTAGAAGAGTGGCTGAATAGGAGACAAAGGGAAGAATACTTTTGGGAAATTAAGGTTACCCATCAAGAAGTCTCAGGATGGAGTTGAACATTAAAAAGCCTTTTTCTTCCCTGCATACTTTCTGATAAGTATTTTACTTTCTTGATAAACACAAACCCTTAAGGAAGAAACCTTGCTGACTTCAACTGCTTTTCTGCTGAATTGTTCAAGCAGTTAATTTAATTCCGTTGGCTGTAAAGCCTTGTTTGTCATGATTCTTTCACACAGTTCTGTGATATATAAAAGTCACCAAACACAACCCTTCAGTGCTCCCTCTGCTTACCAGCTCACTCACCATCACAAAGCACAAGAGTTCATGCCAACAACTATTACTGTTTACACAGATGTGCCATTATCTTTGGTAATCTAATCAAATCTTTCTTTGACAACATGAAGGATTTAAGAGTTGCTTAGAAGAAGAGTAACAGAGAGATAACCATGTTAGTGTATATACTATCAAAACAAACAAGCAGTCCAGTAGCGCTTTAAAGACCAACAAAATAATTTACTAGGTGGTGAGCAAGAAGTGCGTCTATCCCAAGAAAGCTTACCACCAAAGAAATTATTTTGTTGGTCTTTAAAGTGATACTGGACTGCTTGTTTGTTTTGTTAGAAGAAAAGAAGATTGCATGGCAATCTTGCAGGTTTGGGTAGTTCACATGTTTAAGGCTAAAGTATTTAACCAGTTCTCTTGACCTACAGAAACTGTTCAGTTTCCTAGTCTCATTATTTTGCAAAAATGTCTATTTCTGGCATCTGTGTTGTTCTTGTTTAAGGACCACAGTAGGAGTTTTACTAAAAAATTAAGTGTATGTATTTGTATTAGGGTAGCATGTAAGGAGCCCAGTGACAAGTCAGGACCTCATTGAGGTAGATGCTGTGCAAACATGTAATAAAAAATGGTCCCTGCTACTAAGGTTTTATAATCTAAGCATAAGATAAGGGTCACAAAACGTGAAAACAACAAACTGACGGAGCATAAGGAAACAATGAACAGTACTGGTCCTCACGAAAGAACCTTCCAACTACCTTAATCATTTGTGACTTTTTTGTAGGCATTCTAGTCTGGCCTACACAGGTTTCTATACCACTTGCATCATCAAGGTATCTGCATTTGCCTTCCAGTAGCGCTTTAAGAAATATGATTAATATCTGACGCATTTGTTCTTTCATCCTCTGTCCAAAGAAAGTGGAGAATATTGTTTTGATAGGTTTTACTATTGTTTATTTTATAAACATAACTGTTGCTATGTGTTTTGTTAAAGAACCCAAGGTGGCTTGTAGTTAGAGTAAAAGGTAATGAGGTTTATTAATTTCTTTAATTCCTGATGGAATTCTTAACAGTCTTGGACAGTCCTGGAGAAGATGTTGTTTCACCTGTATACAAGCTTTACTCATATTGTTGGGAGTCCCTTCACTCCAGAGGAATGAAGTTATCAACCATGGCTTTTGACTTGGTGTTTATGTAGCCTTTAGATAAATTGGGTTGAAGCCATGGAACATTTTGAAGACTTTTTAAAACTGCTTCTACATTCTTTGGGAAGCCAGTGTAGAGAGTGGAGGGAAGATAGGATTTGTTCACAGTATCCTGTTTTGTAGTGCAGCATTTTGTAATTTTTTTTCCAAGTACAAGCTATTTCAGTTTTAGGTATGTAGCACCACTATAGGCTTGCTAATAGTTAAGAAATCATGAATAACTGCAGCTAAGTCTTTGTCCACCAGGACAGGAAAGTGACTCCTAGCCAACCAGATCCCAGCATCAGTGAGATCAAGAGTATTCCTCAACAACATACTGAATTGACCAATGGCATACGTGAACTTTCTGCCAAGGACATTGCACCAGTGCTGCAGATTCTTCAAAATACTTTCCTTTATGTCTACGATCACCTCTGTTTTGTTTCAGCCAGCTAGCTGGTCTTATCAAAGCACTGGCTATCTGGCAGTGGTGCAATCACAGGTGGTGAAGGGAAGGTAGAGCTTTGTGACTTTAGAATCCATGTTGTCTGGCCAGTTCACCTAGTGATTGAATATTGATGTTGGAAAGGGCCAGAAGGAGAACTGATCCATGCAGAAATCTGCAGATGAGGGGGGATGGTAATGGAGGTGCAGTTTCCTCTCACTATTTATTGGATATGCCCTTCCATGAAGAACCCAAATTATTTTAGTTCATTGCTTTGGATATCTACCACCTCTCAGATGAGTCAGCCAAATCTCCTGGTCAAAAATGTCAACACTGCAGAGAGGAGTCATAGGATGAGAATGGATGTATACTTCTGTCTGTTGACTGGAGATAATCAGAGATGATCACCTATCAGTGACACTGAATCACTTTCATTTCCATGTCCTGTCCTGAATCCACAATACCCAGCATCAGGTGACAGGACCAACCAGAGCCCTTCCTCCCACACTTACAAGAGAAAAAAAAGTCTATTGATAGATCATTATCCTATAGGCTGTTCAGTTGCTTGAGTATTACTAATGACCCTCATTTAGCATGACTCCATTAGTATCACCGATTTATGCATCGTATTTCTAATTTCATTATAGGATTGATATATGCATACAAATGGGATAATTGTATTTAGTAGATTACAACCTTTCCAATGATATTTCACATGAAGTATCTTGCATAAAGTATATTGCAATTATGTCATTAATAATATGTCTAAAAATAATATAGAATATCTTGTCACAACTGGATCCAGGAGTGACCTCCTGTTGAATCCCATTAAATGCATGCTCTTGGTTTGATATTGAACCATTGGAAACTACTCTGTGAGTATGGTCTTTCAAGCAGTTGTGCATCCCCCATCTCCTAATTTCAATTAGATATTTCCCTATTTTCCTTATGAGAGTGTTGCATAAGATTGTTATTAAAAGCCTTAGTAAAAAATCAAGATACATCATGTCTGCTGCACCCTCCTGTCTACAGTAAACTCTTTCATTTCTGGCAGTGCCGGAACTGGGAGATTGCCAGATATTAAAATATTAAACGTAATAGAGAGGTGTACCTAGTAGTGCATAACACTAAAGAAAAATAACATTAGATATTAAGAAACAAATGAAATGCATGCAGAGTACATTATTTACCAACAGTAGTATTATACACTCTACACTTATATTATATTTGCTGTATTCATTTGTATTTAATTTCACTTTACTGTATTTATGGAAAACATTACTAAAATTTACTTATGGTTAAAATGCCAGTTATTTGAGAGTTTGGAATGATAGAAAGCTGGATATGAAAGAGTTTACTATTTTAGGACCTTATCAAAAAGATAAATCAGCTTGGATTGGTATTTATTTGTTTTTGACAAATTGTTTGCTATTGCTTATGACCCTCTTGTGCTATGGTTGCTTATCAACTGATTATTTAATAAAGCGGGGGAGGGAAGATTCAAATCAACTCCCAAAGAAAAAGAATCCAAGAGACTTGATTTGTTAGGGGTAAAAAATCTGTTTCACTTCCTTCCTGCTGGTGCATAGCTTGCCAACAGGTGCTGTTAAGTTAATATGATGTTGTACTGACAAACTGTTGAAAGATACATGGAAGGAATTTAGGATTTTCCTGGTAGGAGTGCACTTCTTGGCCACTCCAGGGTGCACTTGAAGTGGCAGGTCCTCCTTCAGTCATAGTCTCTGCAGCAATGTCAAGAGTTTCCTGGATTCACATATGTTGTGGCCAGCAGCACGTGATTTAATCACAGGGGGGTCATTGGTTACAGAAAGGTTCAAATGTGTCACTAAGCATCTGAATCTCACTTTTAAACCACCAAAGGCGCATTCCACCACCATTCTGTACCTGCTGGGTCTGTGATTAAAGTTTTCCTTGCTGGGGTCCAGGGCTCCTGTGTAGAGCTTCATAAGGCAAGGGAGCAGAGGGTAAGCCAGTTCGCCCAGTATGACAATAGGCATCTCCACGTCACCAATCGTGATTATCCAATCAGGAAAAAATGTTCCATCCAGGAGCTTTCTGTACAGTCCAGAATTTTGGAAGATGCAGGTGTCATGAACCCTCCCTGACCAACCAGCGTTGATGTCAGTGAAATGACCTTTGTGATCTACCAAACCCTGCAACACCATGGAGAAGTATCCCTTTCTGTGTATATACTCCAAGGCCAGGTGATCTGTGGCCATGATGGGAATGTGCATGCCATCTGTTGCCCCATTGCAATTAGAAAAATCCCTGGGCAGCAAAGACATCCACTATGGCCTGTACATCTCCCAGGGTCACAGTCTTCCTGAGGAGACACTGACAGATTGCATGGGCCACCTCCGTGACCACAGACCCCACTGTAGATCTGCCAATCCCAAACTGATTTGCCACTGACTGGTAACTGTCAGGCGCTGCAAACTCCCACAGTGCAATTGCCACTCACTTCTGAACCATAAAGCCGGCCTCGTTGTGTTGCTGCGCTTCAGGGCAGGGGCCAGCACAGCACAAAGTTCCAAAAAAGTAGACTTGCACATGCGAAAGTTCTGCACTCACTGCTGGTCATCCCAGGACTCCAAAATGATGTGGTCCCGCCAGTGTGTACTGATTTCACAAGTCCAAAACCACAGTTCCACTGTCACCAATGCATCCAGGGCAACCAGCAGCTCTGAGTTCTTGGACCACAGTTGGGCGATTTGCTCTTCCAAACCATCGTCGTCGTCATCATCAGCAGCACCATTATGGTACTGAACCATCACTGAGCTGTGTAATTGAAGGAAAAATTGCGTGACAACATGTGCTATGAGTTGAAGCATTTGGTGATCCATGCTTGTGCTAGAATGCCGCAACAGGAAATGGCACGACCTAACTTTGTTTTTGTGTGGTACTGGTGCTCTGAATTCTGGGACAGTGCTTGGAATTCTGGGATTCACACATGAAACATCTGCAAACAACCGGGTCTAAGGCATTGTGGGATAGGTACCCATAATGCACTGCTCACGCTGTCGAACTTGCAGGGGCAATGGGGATGCTGAGAATTGACATGGAAAAATGGTGGGGTGAATTTCAAGAAGCTTTGTAGATGCTTCATATGAATTTGTAATATTGAGATTAAATAATTGAATTTACTAAAATTTGAATTTATCTTGTAGTGTAGACCCAGCCACTGACAGCCAGAAAAATCTTAGATGATCTTCCTTTTGATGGCCACTTGTTTTACTACAAAAATGATAAGGACATAAGAATGTCAGAAAGGCCATTACTGAGTAAGACCAAAGGTCCATCCAGCTTAGCATCCTGTCTGCTGACAGTGGCCAGTGCCAGGTGTTCCAGAGAGGGTGGACCGAAGACAGTAATCAAGTGACTTGTCTCCTGCCATTCATCTCCAACCTCTGACAAACAGAGGCCAGGGACACCATTCCTACCCCCTGGCTAATTAGCCTTTTACGGACCTAACCTGCATGAATTTATGTAGCTCTTCTTTGAACTGTCTTATGGTCTTAACCTTCACAGCCTCCTCTGGCAAGGAGTTCCACAGGTTGACTGTGTGTTGTATGAAAAAGAACTTTCTTTTATTCATTTTAAACCTGCTACCCATTAGTTTCATTTGGTGTCCTCTAGTTCTTATATTATAGGAACAAGTAAATAACTTTTCTTTATTCACTCTCTCCATATCGCTCAGGATTTTGAATACTTCTATAATATCGCCCCTCAGTCTCCGTTTTTCTAAACTGAAAAGTCCCAGTCTATTTAACCTCTCCTCATATGGCACCTGTTCCAAACCCCTAATCATTTTAGTTGCCCTTTTCTGAACCTTTTCTAATGCCAAAATATCTTTTTTGAGGTGAGGAAACCACATCTGTATGCAGTATTCAAGATGTGGGCATGTCCTAGTTTTATTAAAGGGGCAGTAAAATATTCTTTTATTTGTTTTCTATCCCTTTTTTAATAATTCCTAACATCCTATTTGCTTTTTTGACTGCTGCTGCACACTGTGTGGAGGTTTTCAGAGAACTGGCCACAATAACCCCAAGATCTCTTTCCTGATTAGTTGTAGCTAAATTAGCCCCCATCATATTGAATGTATACTTGGGGTTATTTTTTCCAGTGTGCAGTACTTTATACTTATCCATATTAAATTTTGTTTGCCATTTTGTTTGCAATTTTGTTGCCCAGTCACTCAGTTTGGTGAAATCTTTTTGAAGTTCTTCACAGTCTGCTTTCATCTTGACTATTTTGAACAGTTTAGTATCGTCTGCAAACCTTACCACCTCACTACTTACCCTTTTCTCTAGATGATTTATGAATAAGTTAATTAGGATTGGTCCTAGGACTGACCTTTGGGGAACACCACTCATTACCTTTCTCCATTCAGAAATTTTACCATTTATTCCTACCCTTTGTTTCCTGTCTTTTAACATAGTTCTCAGTCCATGAAAGGATCTTCCCTCTTATCCCATGACTGCCTAATTTACACAAGAGCCTTTGGTGAGGGACTTTGTGAAAAGCTTTCTAGAAATCTAAGTATACTATATCTACTGGATTCCCCTTGTCTGCATATTTGTTAACACCTTCAAAGAATTCTAATAGATTAGTAAGACATGATTTCCCTTTACAGAAACCACGTTGACTTTTGCCCAGCAAATTATGTTCTTCTATGTGTCTGACAATTTTATTCTTTTGCTTTTGTTTCAACTAATTTGCCTGGTACTGATGTTAGACTTACCAGTCTGTAATTGCCAAGGTTGCCTCTAGAGCCCCTTTTAAATATCGGCGTTATGTTGTCTGTCTTCCAGTCCTTGGGTACAGAAGCTGATTTAAAGGATAGGTTAAAAATCACAGCTAATAATTCTGCAATTTCATATTTGAGCTCTTTCAGAACCCTTGGGTGAATACCATCTGGTCCCGGTGATTTGTTACTGTTAAGTTTTCCGATTTGTTCCAAAGCTGTCTCTAGTGACACTTCAGTCTGGAACAGTTCCTCAGATTCATCACCCACAAAGGACTGTGCAGGTTTGGGGATCTCCCTAACACCCTCAGCTGTGAAGACTGAAGTAAAGAAATCATTTAGTCTTGCCGCAATGGCTTTATCGTCCTTGATTGCTCCTTTTGTATCTTGATCGTCTGGGGGCCCCACTGGTTGTTTAGCAGGCTTCCAGCTTCTAATGTACTTAAAAGCATTTTGCTATTACTTTTTGAGTTTTTGGCTTACTGTTCCTCAAAATCTTCTTTTGGCTTTTCTTATTACATTTTTACACTTAATTAGGCAGTGGTTATGTTCCTTCTTATTTGCATTTATTTACTATTTGTTGGGGACGTACATCACAGCCCTTAAGAGGTGTCATTATAGGGCACTGCAACAATACTTCCTGCAATATAACAGACAATCTGGATATTTGCAAAGGCAACATTATTGTTGAGGAGGAGAGAGAAGTCTACAGCAAAGGAGTCATCCAACTCCAGCTAAAATCAGTGAGTCTGTCCTCACTCAGGAGTGCCAAAGCAGCACATTTGGCTTCTCTCTCAAGGAGAGTGAAACAGTTAATGATGGTCATCCGCTAATTCTTCCCTATATTGGGACAGATTTTCCCACTTGCTCGGTGTTCAGGAAGCCATAATGGGTCCTGAGCAATGTGAGAGGAGGATATTCTATCCAATTCCTCTCCGTCCATTTTTTCCACCATCTGCCTCATTCCTTTTCAGGGACTCATCTCACATGTCAGTGCTCTTTCAAGAAGTTCAAACTCTGTTCATACTAGGGAGCATAGAAGAACTCTTCCTTCAACATCAGGGCAACATCTACACTACGAGAGAAATTTGACTTTATTAAAATTGATTTTTTAACACTGGGTTTTATAAATTCAAATTTGAGCATCCTCACTTCCCACAGGCTCCCCACAAATTTGACGTATTGCATCCACACACAAGTTGCCAGACACTGACTGTTGCAGCAGTGAATTGTGGGAGCCTATCCCATAGTTCCCTGAGCCCTGTAGCTTCTAGGTATTTTCACTGTTGCAGCATGAGAAAAAAATGTCCCACAAGTAGTTGTGGGTATCTGATGACATCTTCCTACATTTCATTTCCCTCATTCTACTGCTGTGTTAAGCAATGTCCCTTTCTCCCGGTGGGATCTTGCTTGTATAAGTGATTGGATTTTTAGAAGTGAGGGGAGGGGATGGGAGATCTAGCAAAGCAGTTTGAGCATTTGCCTGCTGAACCCAGGGTTCAATGTTTTTCATAAGAAAGTCTTCCCACTCCAGATCAGTGATCTGGAGTGGATTAAACCATAACTCTGAAAATAAATTCGGTGCCCATTGAAATAAATGGGATTCTTTTCATTGACTTCAGTGGCGTTTGGGTCAAGCCCATTCTGAGGTTATTCTAGAGCTAATATCTTGACTTCAGTGGTCTTTGGATCAAGCCCATACAGAATTATTGCTTTGTCACATTTATTTCTTGATGCTCCATAATCTAGAAATATATTACAGTGAATGTCTGCCCTCTCAACTTTCGATGGCGCTTCCTGTGCCTACCATGGTGGAAGCCCCGCTATATCTTAGCCATGGGGGGAGACTTCCCCCCAGGGCCAGCAAGCCCCCAGAAATCTTTCCCACCCTTGGAGTCCTAACTGCATGTGAGCCCGGATATGGTGCTAACTACCACCATGATCAGCACCAAATGGCAGGCATGTCCTCTTATTGGGTCAGGGGCCACCCATGTGATGTGGCTGAGTTCAGGAAAGACCCCAACTGTGTGTCATCTGTGCGGGAGTAAGGGGGGATTGTGCATAAATGTAAACCACTGAGAAGAAGTTTCTCGGCCTCTTATGCAAGCATAACTCCTACAACAGACTTATTGCCACGTTGTGTGGTGGGGCAGTGGCTGGTGCCAGGTAGTGAAGAAAAAAAATATCAAGTGTAGAGACAGAACCACAAACTCTGTGCTGGGGCTATTTGTAATGGGTAGATGTGTTCACAGCACTAATAACAAAGAAAAACATTTCTCCGGCTCTCATACAAACATAACTCCACAGCCACAGGCTTGCTGGTCCCACTGTGAAATTCCTGGTCTTCCTTTTATCTAATTTCTGCACACCTGGAGAGCAGCAGCCAGAACGGAGCATGAAGGGTTACATATGGGACACTGCTGGGGGCTAATGAATTACATTTTAAGACATAGCACTTCTACACTGGCCTTTGATCGAACTTCTGAATTTGAGCTTGACAGACTGAGCCCTCAGGCTGGGCTTTTATAGTCCTGGCCGTGCCTACTGACTTCTGGTCAGATGATGGGGAGGGATTAAGTTCATCCCAAAATGGCTCCCGGAGGGGTTCCTCTGCCTCCAGATCAGTGGGCTTGCCACTCTGCCCCACTACGTGTCCTTATGACTATTCACCAAGTGCATGGCAGTAATAGTGGTGGCCTACCTAAGGATACAAGGGATTTGTGTCTTCCATTATGTAGATGATTGGTTAGTGGGAAGCAGATCCCAGCATCACGTTGTCTGGTACATCAGTTTATAATTCATCTCTTCAGTCATTTGGGACTCATGGGCTACGTCTACACAGCCAGCCACTGTCGACAGAGAAACCTCAGCAGTACCTTTGTCAACAGATCACTTCTACACATAAAAGCAGCTTGACAAAGCAAGCCGCTCTGTTGACAGAGAGCATCTGGACTGTCCTGCCTTCTGTCGACAGAATGGCTGACTGGAAGCTCTGGAGACAGGGCTGACCAGGGAACCAGAAGCCCTCTCTGTTGATAGAACTGTCTACACAGGTACTCTGTTGACAGAACACTGTTGACAGAGGTGTTATATCTGACTGGGGAGAGATATAATGCTGCTGGCTGAACAGCTGAGTTTTGTTGACAAACTCTCGACAGAGCACTTTAACTGTGCAGATGCTTGGAGAGTTTTGTTAACAAAAGCATATTTTTGTCGACAGAGGCTGCCTATGTGGACGTAGACATGTTGAATAAGGGAAACTTCATGTTGTTCACAATGAAGAAGATATTTTTTAAAAATTCATATATTCTAAGACTAGAACGGATCATTGTGATCATCTAGGATGGCTGCCTATGTAACATAGTTGATAGAACTTCCTCAAAATAATTCCTAGAACCTGTCTTTCAAAAACAAAAAAACCCTCCATTCCCGATTTAAAAATTACCAGTGATGGGCAATCTACCAAGGCCTGTAACCAACTATTCCAGGGGTTAATTACTCTCACTGTTAAGTCTATGCTTTATTTCAACACTGAATTTGGCTAACTGCTGTTTCCAACCATTAGATCATATTATACCTTTTCCTGCTAGACTGGGGAGCCCATTATCAAATATTTGTTCCCCAGATAGGTACTTATAGACTGTATGATCAAATCATACCTTAGCATTCAGTCCAGTTAGCTTAATAAAAAGAATTCTTCTAGTCTTTCACAGTTAGCCATGTTCTCAAATCCTTTTATCATTTTCATGGCTCTTCTGTGAACCCTCCTACCCAACTCATCAACGTCCGTTTTGAATTGTTGACATTAGAATGTTCCTCTGTTTATGCATTAGCATTTTGGCCGGCATATTGCACTGTAAGTTTATGTTCAGCTGATTATCTGCCATGATATTACCCTCCTCAAAATCATTTCCAGATGCACTGTTTTCCAAGATAGTCCCTAAGAAATATGTAAGCATTTTTACTCCAGACATGTATAATTTTCCTCATAGTTTAACATAACACCCCCACCCCACACTTTTTTTTTTTTTTATACCACGTATGATGATGTTACGGACTGAACATGCCCACTTTTAACATCCAGTTATGAATTAACGCTGAAAGGAAGGAAAATTAAAACTGTGGTAGCGAAGATAAAATAAAATCTAAATGACAAAGATTTTTCCAGCAGTGCTCTCCTGTTATGCTAAAGAATGGCACTCAAATCCTGCTTAGTTTATCTCTTGTCTAATGAATTTCCTTCATCAAAATCATCAGTACTGTATTGATTTCTGTACTTGGTATAGGTCTAAAAATTGTTGCCTCAGATAAGTTTTTTTGTGTGTATATGTGAAAATTGTTGCGTGTTGTAAGTAGTTTGCACTGTATTGTCCATTGCAGTAATTTTTTCAATCTCCTGGAAACAGTATTACTTCTCGAGTATTGAATGTGGTGAATTCTTCATCAGTTCTCTTATTAATACACTTCACTTTGGTTAGGACATCAAAACAAAGCTTGCTAAAGTTTTGATCTCTGAAGTGCTGCCTGTCGACATGTGAAAGATCAGGATTATAATAATCTTTTGCTGTCCTCTGCACATCACTCAAGCAGGTACACATTTCAGCCTAGGAGACGAGAGAGCAGAGTTGTTGAGCGGGAAGCTGACAATTATATCCAAGCGGGGAAAACAACCTTGATAACTTGAGTACTATATTTTTGAAGTATTTTCATTCATGGTGGTGGTAAAGTTCCTTTTGATCTTAGATCTTTGTAATTATACTATATTTGAAGTAAGACTTTGTCTCTGCAACTATGGGAAAATACTGGAAGCATGGTGGAGAGACAGGGCACTAGTTGCCTCTTATCTGTTCTAACAATTTTATAGCCAAAATCAGACCACATTGAATTATTTTCCTGGCAAGTTTAATATTAGTAGAATTATAATGGTAAATGTGTACAGGTTGCATCTCTGAAATCTGGTACTCTCTCATCTGGCAACTTCTGTGGTCTGGCATGACCACAGATGTTACCAGATGAAAGTAGCAGTTGGTGCAGGAGCCCCTGCAGGGCTTGGATCCAGAGCCCTTGACTGAGCCACAGCAGCACGTGGGGACTGGGGCAGAGCCCCTGATGGACCACAGCAGTGCAGGTGTTGGAGGCTGGAGCCTCTGCTGGGGCCGGAGTTCCCCGCAGGTCCCATAGCAGTGTGGAGACTGAGGCTAGAGCCTCCGCCCCTCGTCCTGCAGCAGCACGGGGCTGGAAGGCTGCCATGAGGCTGAGAGCTGGAGCCCCCTTCTACTCTGTGGCAGCCAGGGGAGCAGAGGTTGGCTGGAGCCCCACAGCAGCCTGGGCTGGGGAGGGTGGCTGCAGGCTGGAGCTGCAGCAGCCCATGATTGCAGGGCTTTCTACCTGCAGAAGCCCTACACCTCCCCTTATCCATCAAATCCTTTTGTCTGGGACCAGTCAGGTCCCAAGCATGCCAGATAAGGGAGATGCAACCAGTATTCGTATTTTAGTCTCAGTTAAAATATTGAGAAAAACGCTGTGAATTCTGAATGCAAGTGGTGTCTAAATGATTGTAGCTCTGTTAAGGATTAACTTGTGCACAGACTCTTAGGTATTTACCCGTTAGTATATCAAAGATACTTCTGCAGCTTACCCACCATATGGAACTTTTTTTCCTTAGTATAGATCAGACTGCATAGTTCAAGCAACAAATGCTATCTGCTTCTGATTTTGTGCACAGGCGCTGAAACAATTTATATAATGGGGTTGCTGGGAGACATTGAACCCAACTGTAGATCATGCGTATGAGGGAGAGCATTTCAAGCCAGGTGGTGTTGCAACATCCCTAGTTTCAGCACGTATGCTTGTGTGCATTTTATAATGAAACCCAATCTACATTTTAAAGAGCAAAAGTACTGGGTGTCAAGGGATTTTTTGGTCATTATCAGTGTGTTCCTGGATAAAGTACTTGACCTTCTTCTGTCTTGGTCATTCAATCTGGAAAACAAGGCCTCATTAAACCAGAGGGAAGAATTCCATTGTAAATCCCAGTTAAGTTTAGAAACTGATTTCAACATTTCACATCTTGTATATAATATTATAAAAGATCCTCTGCAGAGGTGTTCAATATAGTGAACATTTTACACCTTGTTGTGCTGAAAGTTGCTGTAATGGCACTGAAAACAAAATGATAATTTATATAGGCTTGAATAAACTCCAGTTGATGTTTGAATGGCAGCTTGTTAGAAGTGGAGAAGGGCATTGCCAGTGTGTGTTTGTGAGTTCTGTGAGAAAGATGCACTAACATAAAATCTTGATAATGACATCTTAATTTTTTTATCTGTTTAGGTCATTCTTGATGTCATTATAGAAAATCTGGATGTCTGAAGGGTGTTCCCCCTTATTAAAGGGATTTTTCAAGAGTCTTAATTGAGTATCAGGATTTGGTTTATCAATTCATATTTTAAGAATGGATAGTCATAGTATAATCCAGGCAGGAATATTTTCTTTTCTATTATTCTTTTAGCTTGTAAATGTCATTACAGTTTTAAAGTTCATAGCATGTGTTTATGGGGAAGTGACAAACCTTTGTTTACCTGTTTAAGGAAGATTGTAAATTACTTTTGTTTCAGGAAGGTTAATAAAAAAGATGGAGGCTCACAAATTCTCCTGTATTGCACTTTTCAGATAGCTGTGGCACAGAAACTCTTAATCTGTGGGCTCTCCTTATTATTTCATATGACCATTACAAAAACTTTACCTGTGGAATACAACATCGATGATAACTTCAGAGCTACAGGATCTTTACTTATGAGGCTTATCTACCTGTATGTGTCTCTAATGGCTGCCAGACCAAAATATTATTTTGCATGGACTTTAGGTAAGCAACTAAAAATACATGAATTTTTCTTTGCAGATAAAAGTATTGTTTGTTGGGTATGAATTTAAAAGAGAGAGTGCCCTCTTGGGGTCTTAGAAAGAAGCAATTTTAGAACTGAGACTTTAGGCCAGGGACAGTGAATGGGTTTATTATATGGTTAACCATAATTTAATATAAATTTAAGCATAGAAGTGTATTGTGTGAGCTACAGTTCAGGACCTGATGAATAGAAACCTAAATAAAATATGGATTTGATATCTTTTAATGAGAAGGATTATTTGTCACCGCTTTAAAATTGCCTTAAAATTACTTTAATCACACAGTGCATTTTCATTTAAGGCTTAATATTTCACTTTTCATACTAATTTAGTTTCATTTTAATCTGTGCCTTGTAGTCAATTACAAAAAAAAAAAAAAAAAAAAAAATCCTATTTAGAATAACCCAACTGCAAGAATAAACTGCATGGCTCAATATGGATAGATTATAGTGATATAAATATGGTCAGCAATGACTGCAGTATAAGATGCAACTGTTTCCTGTACTGTGGTAAATATTTTGCTTTGCTTTTATTAAACACTTTAACGACCAGCCGAAAAGCAGAATATATATATTTACTATATAAGTATATGTATATATAAATGCAACGTCCAGTTAGTTATATATTTATTCCTTGTTCGTGGCACTGAGTGGATGTTGCATTTCAAACAATACTTTTCCTTTCCAAGTAATTCAGGGAAAATACTAAACTTCCAGGTGTTTGTGCCATGGAAATAATTCATAAGTCAGATTTCAGAAGAATGTTGCCAGTTCTCTCCAGTTTATGTGTTTGTTGAATAACTCTTCATGAAAACTGAGGGAAAGCTAATGCTGTAAAGAGTTTAGCAGAATAGCATGACTCCCTTTCAAGTGCTAGTTGAATTCATGATTGGTGAATAAAGAATTTTCAGCCTGTCTGGGTACAGAATAGTTCTAGGTTTTGTTGAAAAATGACATACTTTGGACTATTGTGCCTAAAAACACCAGTATTATCATCTCTCAAGGACAGTATCTGGCTGAAAAGTACCTAAAATTGCACTTTTGAAGTATCTCCTCAAAGGATTCCTCCTGTACTGCATTTGCTAGCAGAGTTGAACCAGCATGGCTGTGGTAAAATGTGGAAGGACATAAACTTCATTGGATCAATGCTTGATTTAGTTTGCCTTCTTTTGCTTCTACTTCATTGTATCTGCCCTAATGGCCTGAGCAGAATGCATGAGGACTCTGGAGTTTTGCTGAATGCAGTGCTTTGGGGTTTTTATCTATTTGTATTTCTTGCAAATGCTAAAGCTCTTTCACAAATGTGTTAAAATGAATATTGAGATGTATTATATCAGCACAGCTTCTTTAGTTAGGGAGTTGTTATGGAACTGGTGTTTGTGCTATTTCTAAATTGATCCTAGAATGTGTGGCACGGTAATATTTCTCATGTATAGCCTCAAATAGGTCAGCAGGTTTTCTCCTTATCTACAAAACTTAATTTAATACATGTTCATTGATGGAGAAATAGAATATAAAAAATCATTAGGTTAGGTACCTTTTTTAAATATAACAGATTTGACTTGTGGACCAGTAGTGGTCAGAAGCATCTCTTAGGTAAGTGGAGCCAGACTTGTACTTGACTGCTGAATAACTGAGAAAAATGTGTAACCTTTGATGGAGGAAATGTGCTGCACAAATAATGGAAATAGATATGAAAGGGAAAGTTTTAAAACTTGGCATCTGAGAAGAGGGAAAAAATTATTCTACTGACTTGCCTGACATAGTTAAACTTCAAAGTAGGGCACTACTCCATTCCCGGGAATGGAGTAAAGACTTCAAAGTTGGGCTCCCTACTTTGAAGTTAACGTTGAAGTCAGGTGAAATGTGTGTAGATTCTCTGCTGACTACTTTGATGTAGTGCCTAACTTCAAAGTTAACTTTGAAGTTAGTTCCTAGTGTAGACTCACCCATAATGAGTATGGATTAATGAACAAACAAAGTTAAAGTTGCCTTAGAGCAACTGTTAAGAAAAGGGGAATAAAAAGGTTAAGGATTTCAGACATATTCCACAGTACCCATATCTTTAGCACAGTATTATATGTGCAATATTCTATTTTTCTAAATTTGTGTTTCTTGTAGCAATGTAAATATATTGTTTTGTTTTATTCTATACTAATTCTAAACTAACATATTTCAAAGAGGAAAGGAAGGTTATTCCGCTGTAACTAATCATCTTTTCCTTTACCTTGTCCCGTCAATTAGGTCAGTGGTTCTTCATCTCCAAGCATTCTTATAAAACGTGCCATCCAAAATGACACCTACCTTCTTAATGCTTTCCTTCAGCATCCCAAGCCACCTTTTTTCTAGGTCTTTGGCTTATGACTGCTAGGTTTTCTACTCTCTGCTCAATGTATGTCCCATCTTGCCATGTCATGTGACCCAATCATCTCCTCCTGTATTTCCTGAACTTTTCTGTAATGGGTGCTGCCTGCATCATGGCTTAAACTATTTAACTGAATATCTTATCTGTTGTCTTACACAGTGTCCACCTGAGCATTTTTGTTTCAGCAATATGAAGTAGTGTTCTTCTTTCTTCTTCACTGACCAGTGTTCCAACCTGTATTTGTGGCTGGACTAATTGTTACCTTATACACTTGGCTCTTTAATTTGCTTGGCACAGATAATCCCCTTCAACTCTTACTGCTTGACCAACTGCTCTTCATGTGGCTCCTAAGATCTATACCCACATTTTCATCATGGCTCAACACTGAACTGAGGTTCAGAGTTTAACTTTATGCTGTCTAACTTTGATTTCTTATTGTCCATCTCAGTGAAGCATCACATACCTTCTGTCTTTTGTAAGTCATTTTCTTCTGTTGTAACCTGCCATTGGTCTGGATCCCTGTTCAGTTTGTAGTAATCTTCATAATATGACATAATGTCATCCAAAAACACGCTCCCTGGAGCTTCTTCCCTGAGCTCACATTAACATTTCTATTGTAATCAGAACTAGGAATGGAGTTGTTGCTGATCCTTGATGTGTAGACCTACAGCCACAGTAAATGATTCACTATAGCCAATTCTGCTTCTTACTGCTGTTGTGCTATTCTCATACATCTCCATGATAGTTTTAACATACTTCTCTTGCTGATTACATGACCACAGTTATTACTGTAACAGTGCTCTAGAACTCTGTCATAAGCCTTTTCTGAATCCACAAACATTAAGTTTAATCCCTTGTGTTTCTCCCTTTATTTCTGCTACATTTAGGGTGGAAGCACTGTATCCTGTGTTGACATTCCTTGCATAAACCTTAATTGGTGGTTGCTTATTTGATGTTCCAGCTCCTCCTGAAGTTCCTTTCTCGGTAATTCTTGCCAGCCATTTCAAAGTGCAACTCATTAATTTGATGGTTTCTTCCAGGAGTGGTCATGAGGGTGCTCCTCTTTAGGTGTGTGGGTGCACCCCTGCACTTCTAATCATAGATTTATGTTAGCAGTGCTTTTGGTAAGCTGCACACACTGTCAACCTGCGTGCACCATTCAGAGCTTGTGCTGCACATGTGCAGCATACTGTCCCCTGAGTTTCTTCCTAGCCACCTTTGGCTTGGGTGGAACGTAACACCTTCTCACAGGCTTGTGTTAAATAGTTCAATAGTTAGATTCTCTTTCCAGTTTAGTACCCTGTTAGAGTAGTGTTAGTTTGGTTAATAGTTTTTGTTACATTCAAGAAAACAAAACACAACAAAAAACCCACCACCACCTTTTCTCTGGTGGCTTTTCCATGGCACTCATGTCTGGGTCTCCAGGTTGTTAGAAGTGCCTAACCTGCAGACTGTCAAATCCAGTTTATGATGACCATAGACTTTGCTACCCACACTCCTCCTCTCTGCTTCAAAGTACTGACATAGGCTCTGAGACATGAAAGGAACAGAGGAGACGGTAGGCTGGACAACAGCACATGCAGCCTACCAAGGGCACTGCTAACATAAATCTCTGATAAGAAGTGCAGGGGCACATGCACACCTAAGTGCAGCCCCCACAGGGACAACCATCTCAAAAAGCCTCAGTTACTGCCCAGTCTTCTCTTCCTGGCACATCACCTTTACACTTAAATATAGATGTGAATCAATGTGATCTTCCTCCAATCACTGGGCAGTTTTCCAATGCAGAAAATTAAGTTGAAGAAGTTTACCATTATGATCATTCCCTCATGGCCTAATGCTTTAAATTGCTCAGTTCCTGTGTTGGCCTGTCCCACTGCCTCTCCAGTTTGGTAACCTTGAATACTGTCTGAGTCTCCACAATTATGAGAGATCTTGTAAGGTTGTTCCTTGTACATATTTCCTTTAGTGGTGTCTTCACTAAGCAGTCTCACATAAAATGGCTGCCATCTCCTAGTTATATGTATCACCATCTTCCACCAATACTCTTCCATTTTCATTTTTGACGTGCATTGCAATTCCCAAGTTCTCTGTGCTTCTATGCCTATTCTTGGCTAATTTTATGTATTCCTTTCACCCTTTCTTTTGTTAGACGTATTGCTGTCAAGTCTTTAAATATCTCAGCCTGAGTTTCTGCAACTGCTGTTTGTGTCATTATCTTTGGGTCTTGTATTCTTCATAACTTGCCACCATTCTTATTTCCATTTTGTCTCTTGTATATAGCAATGTGCATTCAATTTCCTGTCAGTGTCTGTTACTTCTCTTGATTTTACAGGCCCTATTCCTACATTCGGTAAGCCAAACATAGTCCTTGGTTTCAATTCTTCAGTCACATGTGCCCAGAATATTGTAGCCTTTTTCCAGTTGTGAATCACTTGTGGGGGTGTGCCCGAGTACTGTACAGGTGTAGTCCCTGCAGACCAAGACCCATAGAACATATATACACACCATTTAGAAACTGACTTTCAGGTCTGCCATTCCTGATTTGAAATCAGCATCCCTTCTTGTAGGTGGACTGAACACCACAGCTAATAAAGTCAGTTTGCCTGGAGCAGTGTTGTCATACAGCGTCAGACCTCTGACTTTCATGCTTCCTCTTTCAGTGAAGAACTCTGCCATAATCAAATGGTAGCAATTTAGCTGTTAGAGGCTATATATTACATTGGCTGCATAAGGCATTTGCTAGGCAGCAAGAGCTCAGCCTTCAATCCACCTCAGCCATGTCAGCTCTGTAGGAATACTTGTATTATATTGTCTCTTCAGAGCCATTTTTGCTTCTCTGACTTCCTGTTTTCTTAGTGGGGAGGGGGCTGAATTGTCAAAAAGGAACTATGGGGTGTCATGATGTCTGGACTTGGGCTGTTAGAAAAATATGTTGAGTACCCATTCTAAATGGTGTCTTGCTCAGTATGTGATTTTTCCCCCATTGATTTTTAACAGGCCCTTATTTAGAGCATCACATTTTGGTACGCTACCTGAAACATCATGCAGTGAGAGCATTTTATTTTTGTCTTTGCACATTAAGCTTGTGTAGCTCTTGTATATGAAGGGAGACATCTGATTTCATTACATGCTTTGTAATCTTAAACTGAGTTCAGTGTCCATTCAAAATAGAAGGGATCAAATCCTAAATTTTCACTGCCCTTTGGGTAGTAGCTAATACGATCCATCACAGTGAGCTTGAATGGTCTCCTCTATCAGTTTGATAGAACAGGCATATTGGAAGGCAAAGGCTCCCTCTCTGAAGTAGAAGAAAAGGACAAAATAGAAATAAATGGACAGTGTGGGGAAAAGATGAGTACATTGTGAACCTGATGGTGTATATATTCCTGTTTGCTTTTCAATTTTATTTAAAACAAATAAATAAATAAATTAAGATGGAAAGTAACTTTTCAAATGTATATTCTTGTTTGTCTTATTCTTTTCTCTTGATAGTTAAGTGCCTCTCTGGTGGCTAGTTGCTTCTAAACATTTAAATATATAGCAAAGAGGTACATTAAAAGTACAACAAATCGGGTGTACAAAGCACTTGTCATATGATGTACAATATTTGTAATGCAGGCATTTATAGCTACTGACGTCAATTATTTTCCCTTATGTTTCATTGCAGCAGATGCAATTAATAATGCAGCAGGGTTTGGTTTTAGAGGATATGACAAGAATGGAGCATCACGCTGGGATTTAATATCAAATTTGCGAATACAACATATAGAGGTTGGTTGATGGCTCTTTCAAAAATTGTGCCTATGTAGAAAAATTTAAAGGCATTAAATTGTCTTATACTTTTTTGGCTCCCAGGATTGCAAAGGTGTCACAAAAAGAAATGGCATGATCTGTCTTGGGGGGAAAGAGTGTACATTTTGGATATCATCTGCAAACCAATCAGTTTGTGGGGTTTTCTCGGTAAAATATGAATATTATAAATCAGGGGAGGGTAAAATATTTGGCCTCAGGGCCACATCTTGGTATGGAAATTGTATGGAAGTCTGTAAATGCTCACAAAATTGCAAGACGGATAAAGGAAGGAATATGGCAGAAAGGGATCTAGGGGTTATAGTGGACCACAAGCTAAATATGAGTCAACAGTGTGATGCTGTTGCAAAAAAAGCAAACGTGATTCTGGGATGCATTAACAAATGTGTTGTGACAAGACACAAGAAGTCATTCTTCCGCTCTACTCTGTGCTGGTTAGGGCTCAGCTGGAGTATTGTGTCCAGTTCTGGGAACCGCAGTTCAAGAAAGATGTGGAGAAATTGGAAAGGGCTCAGAAAAGAGCAACAAGAATGATCAAAGGTCTAGAGAACATGACCTATGAAGAAAGGCTGAAGGAATTGGGCTTGTTTAGTTTGGGGAAAAAAGAAAGTTGGGGGGGGGACATGATAGTGGTTTTCAAGTGTCTAAAAGTGTGTCAAAAGGAGGAGGGAGAAAACCTGTTCTTCTTGGCCTCTGAAGATAGAACAAGAAGCAATGGGGCTTAAATTGCAGCAAGGGAGGTTTAGGTTGGACATTAGGAAAAAGCTCCTAACTGTCAGGGTGGTCAAACAGTGGAATAAATTGCCTAGGGAAGTTGTGGAATCTCCATCTCTGGAGATATTTAAGAACAGGTTAGATAAATGTCTATCAGGGATGGTCTAGACAATACTTGGTCCTGCCATGAGGGCAGGGGGCTGGACTCGATGACCTCTCAAGGTCCCTTCCAGTCCTAGTATTCCATGATTCTATGAAGACTGTGTGTGGAGGTGAGGGCCCCGGGGTGGAGCCAGAAATGAGGAGTTCAGGATATGGGAGGGTGCCCTAGGCTTGGACCCTTGGCATTTGGAGGGTGGGAGGGGGTTCTTGGTAGAGGCAGGGCATTGTGGTTCTCAGTTGAGGGATAAGGGGTTTGGGGATTCCAGGCTGGGATGGGGCTTACAGGCAGGGGTCAGGAGTGGGATCAGGGTTTGGGCAGGAGTTGGAGGCACCAAGGAAGTATGAGGCTGCACCTCAGGGTGCAGACACTTGGGGTGGCCTGGTGTGAAGAATTTGGGGTGCAGGAGGGTATGCCAGATGGGGATTAACGGGTTTGGAAGGCAGCAGGGGGATCAGGGCTGGTGTAGGGTGGTGGGGCATGATGGGAGAGCAGGATCCAGGTGGTTCTTACCTGTGGTGGTTCCTGGATGTAGTGGCCTGTTCCACCCTCCAGCTATCATGTGGTTCTGTGCGCTGCTCAGCATGTAGGCACTTCCCCTGCAGCTCCCATTGGCCACAGTTCCTGGCCGGTGGGAGCTGCAAAGCCAGTACTTGGGGCAGGAGCAGTGTGCAGAGCTGCTGCTATTGGAAACCATGTGGAGCAGAGCAAGGCAAGTCCCTGATCCTGCGTCCCAGCTGGAACACCAGAGCAGGGCAAGCTCCTGAGCCCACATGCAGAGGGCCAGATTAAAAGGTCTGGTAAGTTGAATGCAACTTGTGGGCCATATCCTTGTATAGCCCATCCCTGTTCTAAATGTAGAGTTATAAATTAAGGAATAGAAGTAGGCTTATAATAGACTGGTTGAGTAAATTCCTGATGTCTTTATTCATCTCACCCCCCAAAAATGGTTCTTTTGTGTATCATGTTATTCTGAAATAAAGCATAACTCTTTAACATGGCACCTTTATGTTTTGCCCAAATAACTAATGTTTTAATTTTACAGTTTTCAACAAGTTTCAAGATGTTTCTTGATAACTGGAATATTCAAACAGCTCTTTGGCTTAAAAGGTACCATATTTCTTTGAAGAAAGATTTTCCACTTTTAAGTTTGTTTATTACCTTTAAATAATCTATGAACACTTGTTATTAGAGATTCTAAGCCACTGCAGCTGCATACTCAATGATATGCTTTAATTATAAAGGTATCTGTGTTGAAAAATACTTTGATAAGCCTGTAAGAGTCATTTGTGGTGGAGCATTATTTGTTCTCACCCACATATGTAACATACTTCTCAGTGTGACTGAGAGGTATCATAAGCCCAAATCTGCCTATGAGCTTCTTTAACTACTCAGTCCTAGAATCTTTCCAGTATTATAGCCAGGAATTGTCTACACCCTCTCCTTTCCTAGGGACAACATTGCAAGCTGTAAACCAGATAAGAATAATATTGGAAGAGTATGCTGAGTGTACATTGTCTTCTTCATTTCCCTCATATAAATGACAGATTTATTGTTCCTTGGTTTTGTTGGAAAGAAGAGATAGTTCCTTATGTGCTAATGTTTCTCTCCTGTTCCTCCCTCAAATGTTTGTGAGGGTGGACCAACACTGAGCCAAATGAAACATCCCGTTTCAGTAAGATGAATAGAAGGCAGAAAATGCTGGTCCTTCTTGGTTATATTGAGATAGGTCCATTTTTTCTTCATGAGATGAACTTTATTAAAGATGGCAGTTTGTCTAGACCATATTTTGTAGCCTTAGACATTCATTTACGAAACCCTTCAGACTGCAGAAGCATAATAGCCTAGGTTCAGGAAATAGGATGTTGGAAATCACGAGAAATTAATTTAGATAATATTCCTGTTCTATGAAGTAACTTTTAGTTTTGAAGATGGCTTTCCTGAGTTTGGCCCTATGCAAAAGATTACTAACATCTTTGAATAGACAACCTGTACAAAGACAGTAATTAAAGTCTAATGCAACCTGTGGCTGATTTATATGTATTCTGCAAGATTGGTCTCTTAAATTAGCAATGCTTTTCCAGATGTAAGGTGGAGATGTGGAATAAAGCTTGTAGAATAGACTGATACTCATTCTCAGGGCAAGTATTACAGTGTTACTCAGTTTTCAGATCTATTTCAGTGATTAGTGAATGTGTACATGGTACTAGGAGCTCTGTGGCTTTGTAGTTGCTCTGTCTAATTTGTCTCCTTCTTCCAAGTCCAACACTGCTTGTAACAGGAAAAGTGCTCCCAGCAAATCTAAACCTGTTCTGCATATAGGCTGTGTCTACATTAGGGCCCCCGCCTTTCAAAAGGGTGATGCTAAAGAGACACTTTGGGATATGCTAATGAGGCACTGCAATGAATATGTGGTGCCTCATTACCATAATCGTGGTGGCCATGGCACTTCGAAAGTACTGCTTTCGATCGCATGCGACTCGTCTACAGGGGGTCTTTTTCAAAAAGACCCCGCGCACTTGAAAATCCCCGTATTCCTATAACCAAATAGGAATAAGGGGATTTCAAAGTGTGCGGGGTTGACCCCTTGTAGATGAGCTGTGCACGATCGAAAGCATCACTTTCAAAGTGCTGTGGCTGCCATTATGCTAACTATGTGCTGCATATTCATTGCAGCACCTCATTAGCATATCCCCAAAGTGTCTCATTAGCATTACCCTTTTGAAAGGGGGGCACTAGTGTAGCCATAGCCATGGTGGAACATACCCTTAAGTGCCTCCCCCAGAGCATAAGCTGTATCCCTCAAACATGCTTTCCTCATGAATGTCATGTGTCTAGGAGTTCATACCTTCCTCCCCAAACATTTATTCTTTCCCTGAAAAGCAGAAGTTAAGTTTTAACTTCATCGCTGGGAAGATAAAATTTTGTCTGCTAATGTAAACACACATTTTCTAGCCAAACTCCTGATGTCATAGAGTTTTTTGACAGAGAAGTCAGCATGAGGGCGCAGTACCACATGTTAACTGAGGATCTAGAGATATACTCTTTAGTAGGGTTGGTAGAGAAATTTTCAATTAGACCTTTTTTTTCAGAAAATGCCAATTTGTCAAAATCAAAACTATATGCTGGAGAGGGTTGGTTTTAATGCATTTTCTATTTTGGAAACAATTGAAATCTTTGAGATGTCTCATTTCTGTGTTTTCCTATTTCTGGAAAAGCTGCAGGTCTTATTTGAGTGATTGCTTATGTGCATTCCACACAGGGTGTGTATGCTGGTGCATGCCCAGTTGCTAGAAGCCTTTTTGCCCAAGCTGATAGCCGTCAGGTTGGAGCAGCTCCCCCTGGATTGGCGCCAATATAGCGACCAACATATGCACTGCCCGACCCATCCCCTGCTCAGTTCCTTTTCACCGTGCTGTTGGTTGCTGGAGCTCCCTCTCTCTCTTTTTCGTTCATCACTTGGCTGTGTAGATAGCGTAAATAATGTTAATTAGCTGTAAATAGTTCTCACTAATAGTAGTTAGTGGCTGTTTTTTCATTGCTGGGGCAGGTTCCCATCCCTTTCTGTGCCTTGGCACTGGGGGATGCCTATAGCTGTGTCTACACGTGCACGCTACTTCGAAGTAGAGGCACTAACTTCGAAATAGCGCCTGTCGCGGCTACACGCGTCGGGCGCTATTTCGAAGTTAACTTCGACGTTAGGCGGCGAGACGTCGAAGTCGCTAACCTCATGAGGGGATTGGAGTAGCGCCCTACTTCGATGTTCAATGTCGAAGTAGGGACCGTGTAGACGATCCGCGTCCCGCAACGTCGAAATTGCCGGGTCCTCCATGGCGGCCATCAGCTGGGGGGTTGAGAGATGCTCTCTCTCCAGCCCCTGCGGGGCTGTATGGTCACCGTGGGCAGCAGCCCTTAGCCCAGGGCTTCTGGCTGCTGCTGCGGCAGCTGGGGATCCATGCTGCAGGCACAGGGTCTGCAACCAGTTGTCGGCTCTGTGTATCTTGTGTTGTTTAGTGCAACTGTGTCTGGGAGGGGCCCTTTAAGGGAGCGGCTTGCTGTTGAGTCCGCCCTGTGACCCTGTCTGCAGCTGTGCCTGCCACCCTTATTTCGATGTGTGCTACTTTGGCGTGTAGACATACCCTCGCAGCACCTATTTCGATGTGGTGCCGCGCAACGTCGAAGTTGAACATCGACGTTGCCAGCCCTGGAGGATGTGTAGACGTTATTCATCGAAATAGCCTATTTCGATGTTGGCTTCACGTGTAGACGTAGCCTATGACTCCTGGCTTCAAAAACTGTAAGAACTGTGGCAAGCGTATGCTCAAGTCTGATCTGGATGCAGACTGCCTTGCTTATGTTGGGAAAGGTCATCAGGGTGACCGTTGTGTGATCTGCCACTCCTTTAAGCCCCAGACTCTAAAAGATAGGGTTCAAAGACTAAGGGTGCTCCTCACGGAGGCAATGTTGCAGCCAGGTACCCCCCACCCCAAAGGGCCTAGTACAACCTCCTTGGCGTCGGCACGGGAGGAGGCTCAGTGCCAGGAAGAGGGCACTGTTTGGGTGAGAAGGCACAGGAGCCGATCCGTGGTGCCAAAGAGAGAGAGAAGCAGCAGCATGATAGGGGCTGCTCCCTTGCAGCATTGGGAGGACTCTCACGCACAAGCGCTGCAGCATACAGAGCGTGAGCCCGAGGCATGTGCCTTAACTCCAGTGTGAGACTGGAACCCACGTCTCGGAGTTTCCTTCAATGCTGGAGGTGTTGCATGTGATGCAGGACCTTATGCACTCTGGAGTACCACCCATACGGCCACCTAGGCGTAGGCATCATTGTGGCCAAGAACCTGAGGAACTTCAAGTGGTTCCTTCCCCTGCCTTATTCCCGGGGGGTTTAGCTGCAGCAGCTCTGTTGTTGCCCCCACCTGTGGTGCCAGAGCATTTTTATCCACCCCAGGTGCCTGCTGCGGGCCCAGCCTAGCTGGTGGCATTGGCACAGGAACCAGCCCCCCAGATGCCGTTACAAGCACTGGTGGCACCACCTTGGTCCTTGGCCACAGATTTCTCAGCATTGGAGTCTGATTCCTATTGTTTCAGCTCAGGCAGGAGTTGGAGTCATCATTCTGTCTCCTCCTGTAGACATCGAAGTCACCATTCAGAGGGTGCCGGAAGCTCCTGCATGAGTCAGAGAGGCATCCTTGGGCTCCTTGGGCATACCATGATTCCCAGGGACAGTTGTTGGGACCGTCAAGAATGCCTTTAGCACTGTTATTCCCGGGGGCTGTGCCAGTGCCGAGGAAGGCACTATCAGCTTTGCTCAGCGCACTGCTGCAGGAAGAACACCATGATCAGCTTGAGACAATAGGAGTGTCATTGCTATCTGGTCCCCTAAACCCAACGGCGGTGTAGACATTGGCGCCAATATTGGTGTTATGGCTGCCCCTGGTCTCAGTGCCGGCCCGCACTGCACCATTTTATTCAACACCGGCTGGTCTGATGCCAAGCCAGCTGCCTTTAATTCAGTTTTTAACTCAGGTACTGTGCCCTCAATGTCTGCAGCACCTGAACTGGTCCTGGGGGTGGGGCACCAGGATCCACAGGTTCTACAGAGACCCCAACTGGGGCCACTGGGTCCTTCTGCTCTGGTGCCACAACAGGATGTCATGGGGGTCTCTTCCTCCTCCTCCCCTGATGAGAGGGTGGGGTCAGCAGTATCCCCAGTGTTGCAGGACGGCAGAGCATTTCAACATCTCCTGTGCAGAGTGGCTCAGGGTCTTGGGGTTCAGGCCAAGGAGGCACAGGATGACATGCATCCTGTCACAGACATTTTGTCTTCCTTGGTGCCCACAAGAGTAGCTCTGCCCCCATTAAAACTATTGCTAACACAGTGAAAACAGTGTGGCAAACCCCAGCCTTGGCATTGCCAACAGCCAGGAGAAATGAACATCATTACTTTGTACCATCTCACGGCAATTAACATTTGTTTACGGACCCTCCACCGGACTCCCTGGTGGTTGACACCACAAACCATAGGGAGAGACAGCGGTTTCAGGGTCCCTCTACAAATAATAGGGAGGCTAAACATTTGGACCTGTATGGCGGGAAGGTTTATTTGATGGGTAGTTTACAATTACAAATTGCGAGCCAGCAGGCTCTGATTAGTAGATACACATACAACATGGCTACCTCTCTTTCAAAGTTTTCAGAGTTAGCCCCTCCAGACTCTAAACGTGAATTCACAGCCATGGTGGAGGAGAATGAACTCATTTCTGGAGTGGCTCTCTGGGTGGCGTTGGATGCAGCTGATATGGCCACAGGAGTCATGGCCTCGTGGGTAGCTATGCTTTGGGGGGTATGGCTGCAGATATCTTACCTACCTTATGAGGTCCAGCAGACAATTCAAGACCTACGGTTGAGGGACCCACTGTCTTTTCAGAGAAGACTACTAAAAGGCTGTATAGTCTGAAAGATTGAAGGGCCACGCTGCATTCCCTGGGTTTGCACACACCTGCAACCCAGTATGGACATTTTATCCCTTGCCTGTCTGTTAGACATTTTCCTCAACAGCAGCGGGATCATAACAGGTGCAGGAGCCATAATGGCAGAAGGTGCCCTAATCAACAGTGTCACGGGCAAAGCCACCCTAAGCCTCCGCCGGGTCTAAACAGGCATTTTGATGGGTTGGTCAAGAGCACCACACCAATTCCCAATCAGCTCCAACATGTCTGCCGTTTTGTTTCCACCTATCCCCTTTCTATCCTGCCTGGTGCTGTATAACTTCAGACAGGTGGGTGCTTTGCATGGTAGAAAGGGGATACACTATCCAGTTTACCTCCTACTCCCTCCCATCCCCCTTCTCTGTCCCTCTTCAGGGACCCCTCTCAAGAGAGTCTGCTCAGGCAGGAGATCAGTGGGGGGGCAAAAGAGGAAGTCCCTCGACAGTTTTGAGGGCAGGGATTCTACTTCCTGTATTTCCTAAGCCTGAAGTCAAAAGGGGAGTTGAGGCCCATCATGGACCTCCAAAACCTAAATCAGTTTGTAAAGAAGATAAGATTTCCCATGTTGACCCTAGGTCTTATTATCCCTTTGCTGGAGACAGGAGATTGGTTTGCTGCTCTTGACTTACAAGATGCCTGTTTCCACATAGCGATTTTTCCCTCTCACAGGAGGTTTTTATGGTTTGTAGTGGCCAATGAACACTACCAATTCATGGTTTTCCCATTTGGTCTGTCCTCTGCCCTGAGGGTCTTCACCAAATGCACAGCAATGGTGGCACCCTTTCTACAGAGGCACAGAGTCCAGTTCCCATACCTGGATAACTGGCTGGTAAAAGGGAACTCTCAGGCGCAGGTTCAACAGCATTTACAGTTAATATGTCAAACATTCAACAGTCTCAGCCTATTGGTCAACGAGACAAAGACAGTTCTAATCCCAATTCAAAGCAGAACTAGGGCCTTCCTGCCAGAAAGTAGATTTCAAACTTTCACAAGTATTATACACGATATCAGTAGGTTCCCCACCACGACAGCTCAGTGCTTCATGAGGCTGTTGGGTCACATGGCATCCTGCAAGTTTGTAGTCCAGTTCGCCAGGCTCTGAATGCATTCATTTCAGCTACAGCTGGCCTCAGTGTATCGGCCTGTCAGGGAACATACCCATATTAGAGACAGTGCCACCTTGAGTTGTGTCCACCTTTCATTGGTGGCTGGACACCCAAACAGTCTATACTGGAGTGCCCTTCATGCCTCCCCAACCCTTGTTCTCCCTGGTGATGGAAGCCTCAGATCTGGGCTGGGGAGCACCAGACCCAAGCCCTATGGAACTGGGAAGGCCTCAGGCTCCACATAAATGTCAGAGAGCTCAGAGCCATTTGGCTGGCGTTACAGGTCTTCCTGAGACAGTTTGGTGGGGCATTGTGCGGCAGTGAGTACGGACAACACGACAGCAGTGTACTATATTAAGAAAGGGGTGCATGCTCCTCTCCTCTGTGTCAGGAGGCCCTCAAGCTTTGGGAGTTTTGAATTCAGAATCAGATTCTTCTGCAGGCCCATTGCCTTCCAGGAGTCCACAATTCACTAGCAGACTGCCTCTGCAAGTCCTTTGTGGCCCACGAGTGGTTGCTACATCCAAACATGCTGCAGCCAGTTTTCCAAAAGTGGGGCCATCCCCAGATAGACCTGTTTGCCTTGCACCTCAATGCAAAGTGCCAGACGTTTTGTTCTTACTGGAATTGGAGTCTGGGGTCTTCGGCAGATGCATTCAGCATTACTGGACAGGCTGGTTGCTGTACGCTTTCCCTCTGATTTCACTCGTTCACATGGTCCTGCTCAAAATTCGGTCAGATCAGGCATCATTTATCCTAATGGGCTTGGCGTGGGCCCTGGAGCACTGGTACTCTGTCCTCCTGGAAATGTCGATCTGCAAACCAGTGACACTCCCATTATGGCGGACTTGTTGACCCAGGAGGAGGGGCAACTGCACCACACCAGCCTTCTGTCCCTGTACCTCACGGTGTGGAAGCTCCATGATTGAAAGCTGTGGAGCTCTCATGCTCAGACCCTGTAAGGAAAGTCTTGTTAAATAGTAGGAAACCTTCCATGAGGGCAACCTACATAGCCAAGTGGAAGAGGTTTTTGGTTTGGGTTTCTCAGAAGGAGCTCTCCCTGTTGGAGGTCCCCAGACCTACATTTTTGGATTATTTGTGGTAAATAAGTCAGAAAGGGCTGTCCTTATCCTCCATTAACGGGTATCTAGCAGCCATTTTGGCTTTTCAGCCTGGGCCAGGGGATATCATCGGTGTTTTTAGACTCTGTCGTGAAGAGGCCTGGAAAGAGTTGAACCACAGGTGCGGGGCCCCTTTACCTGTGTGGGATCTTAATTTGGTGTTGTCAAAGCTTATGGGGGCCCCTTTCAAACCCATTGCTTCTTGTTCCCTGCTGTTTCTAAGTTAAAAAAACAGCTTTTTCAGTGACCATTACTTTGGCCAGGAGGGTGTCTGAGCTGCGGGCACTGATGGTGGCCCCACTCTGTATGGCGTTCCACAAAGTTAGACAGATCCCAACCAGCATTCTTGCTGCAGGTGGTCTCCTTTTTCCATGTCAGTCAGAATATTTTGTTGCCAGTGTTCTACCTCAAACTTCATGCCTCTCCTAGAGAACAGAGTTTACATACCTCGGATGTTCTAAGGGCTTTGGCCTTTTACATGGATAGGACCAAATCTTTTATGAAGTCACAACAGGTGTTTGTGGCAGTGGCTGACAGAATGAAGGGCCTCCCAGCGGATCTCCTCCTGGATAGTGACCTGCATTAAAGAATGCTACACGGTGGGGGTGTCCCCCTCCCCCTAATCAGGGCTCCTTCTACCAGATTGCATGCATCTTCTGTGGAGTATTTAGCCCATGTTCCTATCCAGGACATCTGCAGGGCAGCCACCCAGTCCTCAGTTCGCACATTTATGGCCCATTATGTGCTGATGCAGCTCTCAAGGGAGGACACTGCAGTGGGCAGGGCTGTCTTACATTCCTTCTGGGGCTCCGACCCCACCTTCTAGACATTTGGCTTGTATTCATCCAGTTTGGAATGCACATGAGCAATTACTTGAAGAAGAAAAGAGAGTTACGTGTGCTGTAACCAGTGTTCTTCAAGATGTGTTGCTCATGTCCATTCCAAAACCCACCCACCTTCCCCACTGTTGGAGTAACCAGCAAGAAGGAACTGAGCGGGAGGCAGGTTGGGCAGTGCATAGATTGGTCACCATATTGGGGCAACTCAAGGAGGCACCACTCTGATCTAATGGCTATCAGCAAGGGCAAAAAGCTTTTGGTAACTGGGCATGCGCCAGCATACACACCCAGTTTGGAATGGACATGAGCAACACATCTCGAAGAACATCAGTTACGGAAGAGTTAACTGCCTTTTTGTGAGTCATGACTTCCTCTCAAAATTACGTTAACTTATAGTGTATGGGGAAAAAAAAATCTTTTAAGGTAATTATTGAAATTAAATGTTTTGAAAATATTTAAAGAAAACATTTCAGTTGTCCCAATCTGAATTTGTTCACATTTTTGGTTCTTGAAAATTTTCATCCCAGTTTGGGATGTGGACATTTTTTTTTAAATCTCAGAAATTCTCCCAAGACAAGTAAAACATTTGGGCTACGTCTACATGGCCAGCTTCTGTCGACAGAGGTCACTATTGACAGAGAAACCTTGGCAGTACTGCTGTCTACAGATTGCATCTACCCATAAAAGTGGCTCAAGAGAGCAAGCCCCCTCTGTTGACAGAGCAGCTAGATTGTCCAGTCCTTTGACAACAGAATGGCTGACCAGAAGCTCTGCAAACAGGGCTGCCTGGGGAAATGGAAGCCCTCTTTGTCGACAGAACTGTCTACATGGGCACTCTGTCAACAAAACACTGTCAAAAGAGGCGTTATACCTGATTGGGTGGAAGGTATAACATTACCCAGTTTTGTTGACAGAGGCTGCCTGTGTAGATGTGGCCTTGCTGTTCAGCTATCGGAGTTAGCCGGTAGAATTCTGCTTTTCAGGAATGTTATGATGCCACTGTGAAGGAGCATACATGAGAGCACTGAGATCTGCTATCAAAGCTCTGAGTAAAGTTACAGCATTTTCTGTAAATCATCATATATAAATCCTTAAGTCAATGATTGATTAGAACTATATAATGAAATAGCAACTGATCATTTTCTCTCCCTTATTTTTGTACCCTTTAATATATTTACTCTTCTTGTTAGAGTATGCTATGAACGAGCTTCCTTCAGTCCTACGATCCAGACCTTCATCCTTTCAGCCATTTGGCATGGTGTGTACCCAGGATATTATTTAACATTTTTAACGGGAGTACTAATGACGCTAGCAGCACGAGCCGTAAGTACCAACTAAATATTTTAATGAGTAAGTAGTTTTGGAAGGGCAAAGTGACTATGCTGCAGTGCCCTAAGTTGTGTGTATCACAAGGGAAACTCAGATACAATCTTGACCTCAAACAGTGTAATCTATAATTTAGATGTAATAGCAGTGGAGTGATCAGCTGAAAAGAGGGTATTGGTTGTGGGGGGAGGGAAGGGAGACAAAAGATGAAGGACTACATTGCTGTTGATGCATTTTGAGCACGTTTCATGTGAAGTTCTCAAGCTATATTGACTATCTCATACAATATTATATGGATTGAGAACTGGTTAAAAGGCAGGAAATGGAGTAGGAATAAATGGTAAATTTTCAGAATGGAGAGAGGTAGCTAGTGGTGTTCCCCAAGGGCCAATGCTAGGACGAGTCTTGTTCATCTTATTCATAAATGATCTGGAGCTTTCTAATAGCTTTCTTTGATAGAATAACGAGTCTTGTAGATAAGGGAGAAGCAGTGGATGTGGTATACCTAGACTTCAGTAAAGCATTTGACACGGTCTCACATAATATACTTATCAATAAACTATGCAAATACAACTTAGATGGGGCTACTATAAGGTGGGTGAATAACTGGCTGGATAACCGTACCCAAAGAGTAGTTATTAATGGTTTTCAGTCCTGCTGGAAAAGTATAATTAGTGGGGTTCCGCAGGGGTCTGTTTTAGGACCGGTTCTGTTCAATATCTTCATTAACGATTTAGATATTGACATAGAAAGTACACTTATTAAGTTTGTAGATGATACCAAGCTGGGAGGGGTTGCAACTTCTTTGGAGGATAGGGTCATAATGAAAAAGGATCTGGATAAACTGGAGAAATGGGCTGAGGTAAACAGGATGAAGTTTAATAAGGACAAATGCAAAGTGCTCCACTTAGGAAGGAACAATCAGTGTCACACATACAGAATGGGAAAGGACTGCCTAGGAATGACTACAGCAGAAAGGGATCTAGGGGTTATAGTGGACCACAAGCTAAATACGAGTCAACAGTGTGATGCTGTTGCGAAAAAGGCAAACATGATTCTAGGATGAATTAACAGGTGTGTTGTGAACAAGACACGAGAAGTCATTCTTCCTCTCTACTCTGCGCTGGTTAGGCCTCAGCTGGAGTATTGTGTCCAGTTCTGGGCACCGCAGTTCAGGAAGGATGTGGAGAAATTGGAGAGGGTCCAGAGGAGAGCAACGAGAATGATCAAAGGTCTGGAGAACATGACCTATGAAGAAAGGCTGAAAGAATTGGGCTTGTTTAGTTTAGAAAAGAGAAGGTTGAGGGGGGACATGATAGCAGTTTTCAGGTATCTAAAAGGGTGTCATAAGGCAGAGGGAGGCAACTTGTTTTTCCTTGCCTCTGAGGATAGAACAAGAGGCAATGGACTGAAATTGGAGCAGGGGAGGTTCAGGTTGGACATTAGGAAAAAGTTCCTAACTGTCAGGGTGATCAAACACTGGAACGAATTGCCAAGGGAGGTGGTAGAATCTTCATCACTTGAGATATTTAAGAAGAGGTTAGATAGATGGCTTTCAGGGATGGTCTAGGAAGTGCTTGGTCCTGCCATGAGGGCAGGGGGCTGGACTCGATGGCCTCTCGAGGTCCCTTCCAGTCCTACTCTTCTATGATTCTATGGAGAAATGGATAAACTGTGAGGTGGCAAAGTTTGCAGACAACACTAAACTGCTCAAGATAGTTAAGATCAAAGCAGACCGTGAAGAACTTCAAAAAGATCTCACAGAATTGAGGGATTGGGAAATAAAATGGCAAATGAAATTGAATGTGGATAAATGTAAAGCAAAGCACACTGGAAAAAATAACCCCAACTGTACATACAGTATGATGGGGGCTAATTTAGCTATATCTAATCAGGAAAAAGATCATGGAGTCATTGTGGATAGTTCTCTGAAAACATCCACACATTGTGCTGCTGCAGTCAAAAAAGCAAACAGGGTGTTAGGAACTATTAAAAAAGGGATAGAGAATAAGATGAAGAACATCTTATTGCTCTTATGTAAACCATGGTACGCCTGTATCTTGAATATGGCAGACAGATGTGATCAACTCATCTAAAAAAGATATGTTGGCATTAGAAAAGGTTCAGAAAAGGGCAACTAAAATGATAAAGGGTTTGGAAAGGGTCCCAAATGAAGAGAGATTAAAGAGACTAGGACTTTTCAGCTTAGAAAAGAGGAGACTAAGGGGGGATATGATACAGGTATATAAAATTATGAGTGGTGTGGAGAAATGAACAAGGAAAGACAGGTTACTCACCGTAGTAACGGTGGGTCTTCGAGATGTGTCCCTGTGGGTGCTCCACAATAGGTGTCGGGCTCGCCCGGCGCCGCAGATCGGATCTTCCAAGCAGTTTCTGCCGGACCGCGCATGTGCCGGCGCGCGCCGCTCCCTTGCGCGCTCCTGGCCACGTGCGCGATCCGGTCCCCGCCAGTTCCTTGACCAACCGCCTCGGATGCTCCTGCAAAACACTAACAGAGATCCGAAGCGGGGAGGATGGGCGGGTAGTGGAGCACCCACGGGAACACATCTCGAAGAACCACCGTTACTACGGTGAGTAACCTGTCTTTCTTCTTCGAGTGTCCCCGTGGGTGCTCCACAATAGGTGACTACCCAGCACTAACCCAAGATAGGAGGTGGGTAATCGGATTATGTGCAGCTTGTCCCCGAGAGGACCGCTGTCGAGAGACAGGTATCCTCTTGGAATACCCTGTGAAGGGCGTAATGTTTGGCAAAGGTGTCATAGGATGACCAGGTCGCCGCTCTGCAAATGTCTTTTAGCGCAACGCCCTTGAAAAAGGCTGTTGATGCCGCCAGCGCCCTAGTGGAATGAGCCCTGGGAGTGGCCAATAAAGGAGTCTTTTTGAGTTCATAGCACATTTTTATGCAGGATACGATGTGCTTCGAGATTCTCTGCGAAGAGAGACCTTCTCCTTTCGATTTGGGAGCGAGAGAGACTAGGAGTCTATCCGTTTTCCGGAAGGACTTGGTCCTGTCTACATAGAAGGCTAGCGCCCTCCTCACGTCCAGGAGGTGTAGGCGCGCCTCTTTGTTAGAGTTATGAGGCTTTGGATAAAACGAGGGTAAAACAATAGGTTCGTTAATGTGAAACTCAGAAGAAACCTTGGGAACAAAGGCTGGATGCAGCCGTATGGTTACCGCCTCTTTGGAAAAAACAGTGCGGGGTGGCGTTGCCATAACTGCCGCAAGCTCGCTCACCCTGCGAGCTGACGTAATTGCGAGAAGAAAGGTCGTCTTTATCGTAAGGAGGCGGAGGGAAACTGTGGCCAAGGGCTCGAATGGTGGTCCCGTTAGCGCGTTAAGCACCAGGTCCAAGTTCCACGAAGGCGGAAGCGGTTTCCGAGGGGGGTATATGTTTACCAACCCTTTGAGGAACCTGGTAACCATGGGATGGGCGAACACCGTGTGCCCTTCCTCCTCGTGTCTGAACGCCGAAATGGCGGCAAGGTGGACCTTTAACGAGGATAGTGAGAGTCCTCCTCTCTTGAGGTCCAGTAAATACTCTAATATTACAGGTATAGGCACCGAAAGGGGGGCCAGCCGTTTGGTAGCACACCAAGCCGTGAAGCGAGTCCATTTCTGCTTGTAGGTCTTCCTGGTGGAAGTCCTCCTGCTACTTTCTAGGACTTGCAGCACTTCCTCTGTGCATGTGCTCTCTAGGGAGCTGAGCCATGGATTAACCACGCTTGTAGTCGCAGGCCTTGGGGGTGCGGATGCACTATGGACCCCTGGGCTTGCGTGAGCAGATCCGGCGCCACCGGAAGAGGCATCGGTGGACGGTCCGACATGCGCAGGAGTAGGGGGAACCATTGCTGTCGATCCCACGTTGGGACTATCAGGATCATTCGGGCTCCTTCCCTCCTGGCTTTCTGCAAGACTTTGTGGATCAGCACTGTGGGAGGAAAAGTGTAAAGCAGGGGGCCCCTCCATGAGATCGCGAACGCGTCCCCCAGGGACCCCCATCCCAGTCCTGCCCTGGAGCAGAATCGTGGGCACTTCTTGTTGTGTTGAGTGGCAAACAGGTCTATCTGGGGAAAACCCCATGCGTGGAAAATCGGTCGTAGCAGATCAGGACGGATCTGCCACTCGTGTGTGAGTGCGAAACGCCTGCTCAGCTGGTCTGCCTTCACATTGTGAGCGCCTGGTAAGTACGAGGCAATGCACCAGTTCCACAACCGGATTGCTTCCGCACATAAGGCATGGGACCGAGCTCCTCCTTGCCAATTTATGTAAAACATGGTGGAGGTATTGTCTGTACTGATCCCGACTACTTTGCTTTGTATATGGTCTCAAAAGTGTCTGCAGGCATTGAACACTGCTCTGAGCTCCAGTATATTTATGTGCAGTGACTGTTCCATGGAGGACCACAGTCCTTGCGTCACCTCTTCGCCCATGTGTGCTCCCCACCCTATGTGGGAGGCATCTGTAGTAAGAAAAACCGATATTTGTGGTTGGTGGAAGGGTACCTCTGTTAGCATGTTCTTGGGGTTTACCCACCATTGCAGGGATTTGCGCACCTCTGTTGTGGGCGACACTACCCTGTGAATGGTGTGTGCTGCCAGTTTGTATACGTTCGCCAGCCAGTGCTGCACGCTGCGCATGTGTAACCTGGCGTTCTGTAGTACGAACGTCGCTGCTGCCATGTGGCCCAGCAGTTGTAAGCACGTCAGAACCGGCACCGTAGGGCTGAAGGTGATGACTTGCATGAGGGAGCCGATGGCCCGAAAGCGTGTCTCTGGTAGATACACTCTCGCTGTAATAGAATTTATGCGTGCCCCTATGAACTCTATGTCCTGTGTGGGGTCTATCTTTGATTTTGCCAGATTGATAACCAGGCCGAATGAAGAGAACGTGCCTGCTGTGACGCGTATCATGCGTAGTACCTCTTCCTTCGAGGCCCCTTTGAATAGGCAGTCGTCCAGATACGGGAATATAAATACCCCCTGTCTGTGCAGGTAGGCTGACACCACTGCCAAGGTCTTGGTGAAGACTCTGGGGGCCAAGGAGAGGCCAAACGGTAGGACCTTGTATTGAAAATGTTCTTTGCCTACCATGAACCGGAGGAATCGTCGGTGAGCCGGATGGATAGTTATGTGAAAATACGTGTCTTGTAAGTCGAGGGCTGCGAACCAGTCTCCATCATCCAGTGCCGTAAGGATGGAGGCGATTGTGATCATCCGAAAGCGTTGCTTGCGCAGGTACCAGTTGAGGCCTCGAAGATCTAAGATGGGCCTCCAGCCTCCTGTCTTTTTCTCCGTGAGGAAGTACCTCGAGTAGAACCCTTTCCCTTGCAGTTGCTCTGGCACTCTTTCCACTGCCCCTATGAGCATGAGATGGTCTACCTCCTGCTTGAGCCTTGCTACGTGGGAGGCCTCCTGGAGGTGGGGCCGGGGTGGAGGTCGTGGTGGTGGGAGCGACTGGAAGGGGACGGCGTACCCCGTGGCTATGATCTCCAGCACCCATTTGTCTGTGGTGATCCTTTGCCACTGGTTGTAGAATGGTCGGAGGCGATGGTGGAATAACAGCTTCGGATGACCTTGTGTGATGGTAGTGATGGCGCAGCCCTGGATCTGTGTGTCAAACTTGTGGCCTTTGGCCCTGCCCCGAGGACGCACGGCTCTGTTGGGAACGTCGCCTGGGAGTTCTGTACTGCTGGTGCTGTTGATGTCGCCCTTGCTCGTAACCCCTGTGGTACTGGGGACGCTGTGGCTGGTATTGGTACCGTCTTTGTTGAGGGTAGTACTTTTTCTTTCTGTATGGAGGGGTGTAAATCCCCAGGGTCCTAAGTGTGGCTCTTGAATCTTTACTGGAATGAAGGACCGGGTTAGTTGATTCAGCAAACAGCTTCTGTGTGTCGAAGGGAAGATCGACGATCTTTGCCTGCAGATCCCTCGGTATACCCCAAGTCTGGGGCCAGGACTCCCTTCGCATCACCGCTGCCGTAGCTGTGGAGCGTGCTGCTGTGTCCGCAACATCCAGGGCGATCTGAACTCCCGTCCTCGAGGCCGCATAGCCTTCTTGCACGATGGCCTTGAGCACCGGTTTCTTGTCCTCTGGAAGCGAGTCCATGAGAGAGGTTAACCTAGTGTAGTTGTTGAAATTGTGGTTCGCTAGATGCGCTGCGTAATTTGCCATTCGCAACAGTAGTGTGGAGGAGGAGTAGACCTTTCTGCCAAACAGCTCTAGCTTCTTGGCATCTTTGTCTGTTCCCCGTCTTGAATTGAGATGTCTTTGATCTTTGTTGCGACGACTCTGCCACCAAGGAATTTGGTTGTGGGTGGCTGAACAGAAACTCCATGCCCTTCGCTGGCACGAAGTATTTCTTATCCGCTCTCTTGTGGACAGGCGGAATAGTTGCAGGGGTCTGCCATATCATAATGGCGGACTCCAAGATTGCTTCGTCAAGCGGTATTGCTATTTTGGAGGAGGCTGGAGGTCTCAGATTTTTGAGGAGCTTATGGTGTTTCTCTTGCACCTCTGCTGTCTGGATGCCTTGCATGAAGGCCACCCTTTTAAACAGCTCTTGAAACTGTTTGAGATCGTCCGGAGGATGGACGTCCTCCGGGGCTGTAGCCTCGTCTGGGGAGGAGAGCGAGGAACCACTAGGATACGCCTCTCTGGACCCTTCCGGTTCCTGTTGGCGATGGTACATCCGCTCACTGGAAGCTTGCGAGGGAAAATCTCGGGGTTCCATGACCAGTTCCCTCTGAGATACTTGAGTCTCTGTCCCCGTTCACGATTGCCCTCGGGGATACGGGACCGTCTGTGGGGATCTTTCCCTGGTAGACTGCAGGTGGTGTCTATGCCCCGCATGATAGGGACGACCATGGCAGTATGGGCAGTGTTCTTGGGAAGGTGACCTGGACCACTCCCTTGGTGCGTACCCCCTGCGTCTGGGGGAGCGAGATTGTCGAGAGACATGGGACACTGGAGAGAGCGATTTGTGATAGTACTCCAGCGGCTCAAACCCCAAGAAGGGTGTGAGGGTGGTCCCAGCTAGGGCGAGGCTGGTTGTAAAAATGGAGATGGGGGCTCCGGGTAGGCTAGGGGGGACCCCTGCCTTCTAGTTGGAGTCCGTAGCATGAGCGGAGGGCTGAGAGAAAGCAACTCTGCAGCCCTGTCTGGAGAGGGGCTGCGGTGCCTTGTTTTCTGTGCAGCCTTCCCCCTCCCTTGTGGGGGTGGCTCCGCCCCCTGACGTGCAGGGGATCTCAGCCCCGTCCGTGCCGCGCTCGGCACGCTCTTGGGCGGTGCCCTCCGGTGCCTGCAGGCTGCGTGCCTGCGCGCTCTGCACCGCCGGTTCCCCGGGAGTCAGTGCCGCTGCCTGCGGTGCCGCCGGTGCCGGCGCTTGTTTAGCTGCTGCCCTGCCTGCGGTACGGGGCGGCTGTTTGATCATTGGAGGCTGAGCCGCCTCCACGTGGCTCTCCGTGCCGCCGCCGATCAGCTGTTGCTGCGGCTGGGGGCTGTGCGCTCCTCCCCTCCCACTCGCTGTTGCTGCCGGCAGGGATCGGGTTGGGGAGACTTTCCTCCGTTTTTGCGCTGATGGGGTGAGGGAGGCAGCTTTCTTTTTATGGGCCCCGGAGGGTCCCTCCTGCTGCGGCCGCTCTGGCACGTCTGGCTGGAGGGCCTTGTCGAATAGCAGCATTTTTAGCCGCATCTCTCTGTCCTTCCTTGCTCTGGCTGTTAATTTTGCACAGAAGGAGCATTTCTGCGTGACATGGGATTCCCCAAGGCACCTTATACAGTGACTGTGCCCATCAGACGCTGGCATTGCCTCTCGGCAAGACTCACATTTCTTGAATCCTGAAGAGGACATTGTTGGTGAGTCTTTTAGTTGTTAATGGGGTACTTAGCACCTTCCCTGTGCTGTTTTCCCCCTCTCGGATAGCCTGCCGCGGCAGGAGGGCTTATGGCCGTAGGCTCCTGGCCTCCGGTGCTCCACTTGTTACCAGGACTGGACTGAATTCCGTCCCGCTTGTTGTTTCTTGTTTTTTTGAAAATAACAACTGGCTAAGTTAACAATAGACTAAGAACTTGAAAACTTTAAAGAAAACCGCTAAAAACCATTGAATACGCTAACTTGGCCGTAGCCTAGTCGGATTCCGTCTGCAGCCGACGGCGCTTAAGAGGAACTGGCGGGGACCGGATCGCGCATGTGGCCAGGAGCGCGCAAGGCAGCGGTGCGCACCGGCGCATGCGCGGTCCGGCAGAAACTGCTTGGAAGATCCGATCTGCGGCGCCGGGCAAGCCCGACACCTAATGTGGAGCACCCACGGGGACACTCGAAGAAGAATCTGCTGATACACCGTACTAATTCTTTGACCATATTCATCAACCAGACACCATCTGAGTACGTGCCTCTTCGTAGATTTGGGGATCTCTTGTTAATTTTGTAATTCTGATTAGCTGGTAATTCTGTATGCAAATAACCAACAACTCTTTCCTATCTGAATAGACATTCCACATATATTGTAATATGTATTATAACTTAAGGGAGTAGGCCTATCCCTCATTTCCATAAGGGTACACCTGACCACCATTACAGCACTTCATTCTCCCATGGACGAGTATTCCCTGTTCACACATCCCACAGTAAGATGATTCTTAAGGGGATTGCAAAACATGTAACCACTGAACAAAACCCCTACGCCAGCTTGGAACTTGAACCATGTGTTGCTGGCCCTCATGAGAAAACCATTTAAGTCCACAGCAATATGCTCACGCCTGCATCTTTCTATGAAAGTGGCATTCTTAGTGGCTATCATGTCTACACACAGGATTGGAGAAATGGGAGCTCTGATGATGCAACCCCCATACACTATATTTAATAAAGATAAAGTTGTTACTCAAAATTCCTTCCCAAAGTACCTACCTCTTTTCACTGTAATGAACCCATATACTCACCTGGTTTTCCCCCCTCCCCCAATCCTTATTTGAACTATAAAGAAGCACTCATGCACATGTTAGATGTTCACAGGGCAATGGCCTTTTATCTACAAAGAACAAAACCTTTCAGGAAAACAGGCTCTCTGTATCCTCTACTGAAAGGTCTAGGGGCATGCAGATATCAAACAACTATCCAAATGCATATTGGGATGTATTTGCTTAGCATACAAAATTTCCAACAAACAGCACCCGACAACTGTCTGGGCCCACTCCACTAGAGTAATGGCTGCATCCACAGCCTTTCTTCCTAACATGCCAATACAGGACACTTGTAGAGCGGCTACCTGGGCATCCACACACACACTTACAGAGCATTATGCCATACTCAGCCAGAGATACCCAATTTTGCCACCCCATATTATCTACCATAGCATCACAATAGCCAAAACTCCCTCCACCAACCAGGGAGACTGCTCCTTAATAGGTGGAGTATCCCACAGAGACACTCCTCAAAGAAGAGTTACTCACCTTGTGCAATAAGTGAGATTCTTTGAGATGGTTGCCCCTGTAGGTGCTCCACTACCCATGCTTCCTCCCATCTGCTTCAGTACTCTCTTCCAGGCAGAGGAGGAATGGACGTGTTAGTGGTCTGCGCATGCCTGGTAGCCATAGTGTTCAGTGCATGCTAGCTGTTTCGTGTGCACAGCTTGCCAAGGGAACTGCTACTGTAATTCTCAAGTGTGAGCACAATGGTGCCATTATACCTTGCTGGATCACTCATGGGGACAGCCAACTCAAAGAAGCTCAGTTACTGCACAAGGTGAGTAACTCTCTCTCACCTTGGTGTCCTTGAGGACAAAGTAATAAAAGGAAAGAGGCTGGAGATAAGATGAACTCTTTGGTGCCCGAGGGCTTTCCTGTCAACTGAGCTAATAAAATACAATAAATCTAGCTCTCTATAAAAATGTTTTAGTTACTAATACTGTTATCTGCCCTTTTTTTAGATGAGAAACAACATTAGACACTACTTTGTTGAATCTCCTCCTGTGAAATTATGTTATGATGTCATCACATGGATAGCAACTCAAGTAGCAATAAGTTACACAGTTGTGCCATTTGTGCTGCTCTCTGTAAGACCCTCTTTCATGTTTTATAGGTAAGTACACTTCATAGTTTATTTTAAAAGAATTGCTGAATTCAGAGGCAACTTACGTTATTCTTGTGGCAATAGATACCGCTTGAATGGTGAATAAAAATTAAGTGTTTAGATCACTATGTTACGGTCTAAATGAGTTGTCATCCAGTTGGGATAAACAAAATAAAAAAAAAACACTTTCCCTAGTTCCTTAAGCACACAGAGCACAAGCACACTGTTGAATTTCCTGGAACAGGAGCCATTCAGAGCACACATCTATTAGAAAATGGGTAGAGTGGCATGGAGCAATAGGAATAAGTGACTGCTGTCTGAAGTAACTCTCATGAGTAACCGTCCATAGAAGGGTAAATATGTATATATTTCTCAAGAGTTTTCCTCACAAAAGGCTCTTAAATATAACAGAAAAACCCTTTTTTCCTGTGCTTTGCAGTTTTAGTTACACAGAGGTTAACATACTATACAGTGTGGGGGGGGAGCAGCATATGTAATGCCTCGTTCCTGGTAAACATGGGGGAGCAGACCTTCATGTTCCTCAGTGCGTCTCCAGGTGGCAGATAGGAGGAAGTCTTTCCTGAGAGGTCTGCTGCAAAATAAGTGAACTTTGTCATGCAAATATGCAACCATGGACCAGCAGCAGCAACATTACCAGGGTGTGATGGGGCACTGTTTGGCATCCAGTGTTCCAACTAAAAATCACAAGTGCCCAATGACAATGTTGTGGCATGGCAAATGTAGCCCGCCATCAAATAAGTCTGCTGTCCCCTCATTTTGCATGAGATAAAGGTCTGGGATATTTAGGTTCCTGAATTATTTTGGATAATCCAAATGGCGTATGAACCATGATTTGGTCACCAGCATCCAAGGGGTGTGACTCCTTATATTACCCTATGGAAGACAAGCCTGTCAGAAACTTCCCTACTGCCTTGTTGTTAGGTTCGGGAGATCCAAAGGCTATGGGAGTAAACCAAGACAGACTACCTGGAGTGGAGACCCTAAGGCGGTTAGCAGGGGTGATTTGTCCTACCTGCTTTCCAGCATCTCCTTGCAATCACTTCAGTTCCAAATGTACTGACTTCTGTCTTTCCTTTAGATTCAGCTGGGGAAACCAAGAGGGGGATAGTGCCACTTGAGCAACACATTTGCTCAAATACCAGCCCAGGCAATGTAGAGTATAGGAGGGAGCCAAATGGAGAGGAAACGCCATCCTTGCTAATAGCATGGAAGCAACACGGGAAGTGGCAGTTACGGGTTATAAGCCCTCCTTAGCTGGCGAAGAAGAGGACACCACAGGTCACTTTCATCAGTGGGAGGAGTCATCACACTCCACTGGTCAGCTACCCCCCACGTCAAACTGGGCAGCCCCAGTCAATAAGGTGCTGACCTGCTACATCTGCCTTCTCATTGGGTGGATGGGGATAGACCAAAAATCGAAAAGTAGATGTAAACTACATACCTGCCATAAAACAAATAGTAAATCAACTTGCCTCTGGCTTGGTAGCTGGAATGTGCAGACGATGCGTCCGGGACTCAAATCTGCCCATGACTTTACGAACACAGAGTCAATACGCAAAACAGCAGTCCTAGACCAACATACACAAACTGAATGTTGGTATCAGTGCTGTCCAGGAAACCAGGCTGGCAGATGCTGGGTCAGTGAAAGAAACCAACTATGCTTTCTTCTGGAAGGACTTGTGTTCAGAGGAACACCGCCTCTACAGAGTTGCATTTGCTGTTCAGAACAATCTGTTGAACTCTATCAATACACTCACGGCTGGATCGGAACATATTATATCCTTGAAGTTCTGCACCAAGTCAAGATATGTCAACATCATCAGTGCTTATGCACCCATGTTGGTGTTGTGCACTGAAGACAATAACCACTTTTATTATAATCTTCAGAAAGTTATCACCTCCTTTCCAATTGGTGAACTACTGTACATCCTTGGCTACTTCAATGCTAGAGTTGAATGTGACCATCAGTCCTGGCTTGTCTGCCTCTGTTACCATGGTATGGGGAAAATGAACAAAAATGGTCAAAGGCTTCTCGAATTCAGCTCTCAAAATCAAATCTGCATCACTAACACTTTCGTTATCTTGAAAGAGTGTCACAAGGTTTCATGGTGCCATCCCAGATCCAGTCACTGGCATCAACTTGACCTTGTACTGGTATGCAGGAAACATCTGAATGCTGTTAAATTTAGTCACATGTACTACAGTGCAGCTTGTGACACTTGATCATCAGCAGAGTGAAAATCATTCCAAAGAAACTCTATATTTCAAAGGAATACAGAAAGCGAAAGATCAATACCAGAGATGTGCTGAAATGCTCTGTCTTCACTTGCAAAATGAAACACAAACCTGACCAACAAACCACTGATGAAACATGGTTCATGTTGAGAGATGCAACATATGAATGTGCCAAATTGGCCTTTGGAACATGTAAATTCTTTAATTAAGACTGGATCAATGAAAATGCTGACATTCTTAGGCCTCTTCTTGAAGAAAAACACAAGGCACATCTGAATAACATCAAGAACCCATCACAAAGCACAAGAGATGAACATTGACATGCAAGATCTGTTCTTCAGAGAGAATCCAGGTGGTGTGTGAACAAGTATTGGGCTGAACTGTGTTCTACTATTCAAAAGGCATCTGATTTGGGTGACCTGAAAACTGTGTGTGATGGACTGCACTTGGACCAAACATTACGAAAGTTGCCCCACTGAAGCATTTAAGTACACAGGTGATCACAAACAAAAAGCTGCAGATGTTCAGATGAGTGGAACACTACTCAAGTCTTTATTCCCACAAGTGCACAATCCAACCTGAACTTGACAACCTCATCCCAACTGTTCCAGAAATGTCAGAGCTAGATGCAGAGCCTATGGAGGAGGAACTTTCTCAAGCTCTTGATTATCTCTCCAATGGAAAAGTGCCAGGAAACAACAGAATCCCAGCGGAAGTCCTGAAGGCAAACAAGGCTGTGCTCATCCCTTTTCTCTATGACTTACTCCTAAAACATTGGAGAGCAGGAGATGTCCCACATGACATGAAGGATGCCAACCTCATCTCTCTCGATTAAAAACAAAGGCAACAAGGGTGACTGCAACAACTATAAAGGCATCTCCTTACTGAGCATCACAGGAAAGGCATTTGCCTGTGCCACTCTTAAACACCTGCAAAAACTTGCAGATCAAGTCTGTCCAGAAACACAATATGGCTTCAGGCCTGGCAGGTCAACAATGAGTATGATTTTTCTCTCTTAGACAACTACAGGAAAAATGCAGAGAAGAAGGAAAGCTGTTATGCATAGCATTTGTGGATTTAACAAAGGTGTTTGACACAGTTAGGAGAACAGGACTCTACAGAGTACAGCAAGATTGTGCAATTTGTGAGTTTAACATTCGCAGATTCAATTATGTGTGAGTGGCTGCTGCTTCCCCAGGGCTCTGGGGTGGGGAGTGCTGGCAGCTGCCACTTCCCCAGGGCTCCAGGCACAGCTCGTTGGCAGCTGCCGCTTCCCTGGGGCTCTGAGAGCCAGTCAGGGGCATGGCACGGCCACTGACAGTCTCCCATGGTCCTGCCACCAGTCTCCGCCTCCCCCAGCTGCTGCCCAGAGCTGCCCAGGAGCCTGCTGAGTTCCTCTCTCCCAGCCAGGGTAAAATGATATTCATGAAAGTCAACATTCCTGAGGGTTCTCAACACCGAACCTTCACAAATGTTGCGACCCTACTGTATTAACTAAGATTGGGTGCCCACTGACCCTACTCAAGCTCATAACATCCTTTCATGAAAACATGAAAGCAACAGTGCAATATGATGGATCTGCACTGGAACCATTTACAGTGAACAGCAGAGTAAAACAAGGGTGTGTTCTTGCCCCTACGCTCTTCAGCATATTCTTTTCAGTTCTACCTAAACTGCACATTTCAAAACTCATGCAGCAATGTATTTCTCCACACAAGATTAGATGGCTCTCTCTACCACCTGGCAAGACTCAAGGCCAAAACTGACATTAAGAAAGTCCTAGTTAGGGAACTCCTCTTTGCAGATTATGCAACTCTCGTCACTCAGAATGAAGACACGCTACATTGACTGATGGATTCTCTGTCCAGAGCCTGAAAGTTGTTTTCCGTTGACATAAGCATGAAGAAAACTGTTGTATTCACTCAAGATATACCTCATCAACCCAATGTCATTCTGGATAACAGCCCATTAGATGTGGTTCAACAATTCTGTTACCTTGGATCTACTGTCACCACAAACCTATCCATGGACAAAAAAGCAGTAAAGTAGCACTTTAAAGACTAACAAAATAATTTATTAGGTGAACTTTCGTGGGATGGTCCCACTTCTTCAGACCATAGCCATACCAGAACAGACTCAATATTTAAGGCATAGAGAACGAAATTTTTGGTTTTCTATGCCTTAAATATTGAGTCTGTTCTGATATGGCTATGGTCTGAAGAAGTGGGTCTGTCCCACGAAAGCTCACCTAATAAATTATTTTGTTAGTCTTTAAAGTGCTACTTTACTGCTTTTTTTGTTTTGATAGCATATAGACTAGCATGGCTTTCTCTCTGTTGCTATCCATGGACGAAGAACTGAACATCAGAATTGGGACGGCAGTTACTATTTTTGGCAGACTTACAAAATGAGCATGGAACAATCCTAAACTGACAGTGAAAACAAAGATACTAATCTGCCAGGCATGTGTATTGACTATGCTGCTATATGGATCTGAGACATGGACCACCTACTTGAACCAGGAAAAAAAACTGAATGACTTCCATCTTCACTGCCTCCACAGAATTATGAATATCAAATGGCAAGATAAAGTTTCAAATGCAGATGTCCTGTCAAGATCTGGCATATCCAGCCTCACAGCAATCCTCAACAGCAGAAGACTACGTTGACTTGGTCATGTGAGAAGAATGGGTGACAAATGTCTTCCCAAAGAAATCTTCTCTGGTGAACTGTCATGTGGGGTGTTGTTCTTGCAACCGAGAAATGCTTTTGAACCTTCCACAGCTGGGGGAGTTAACTGGCCACACTTACCATAGAACTTCAGAGTTACTAACACCTCAGGAATGGAGGTTTGTATCTCTGAAATGTTTATAACTGAACAAAATGGTATGGGTATTCTTCTAAAGGTTTTCAACTGAACATGGACATAACACTGCTCTGAACCTTTACTATGAGGAAGAAGAATGTGGCTTTTAATCTTCTTCATTTAAATGAAATAATTACAGAAACTGTTTCCTAACCCTGTAAAATTTTTTTTCAGATTTCCCTGTATATTTTAGTAGATTACATTGAACACTGTACTGTATCTTGGAAGGAGGGAGATCTGCTCCTGATTGTGTACTTCCTGTTCCAAATGAATGTGTGGTTGATTGGTCTGTCTGTAGTTCTGGTGTTCATAACTCTGAGATTCTACTGTACTATACTGAATCAGTAGAACTGTACCAGGGCTCTAACACCTGCTTATGGCATTGGTCAACTGGAAAAGCCAATAAGCCAATTAAAGCTGAAGTTTCTTTGCTCTTCTTTCCTCTCTCCTCTCATTGCTAAAGGTTATCTGTTTTTCACTTTTGCTTGAGGTGTTGTTTCTACTGTTTCTCTTTTATTAATTAAACATAGTTCATTTGTCAGGGTATAGAATACATCAAAATATATCATTCTTCTCAAATGCCCAATGGCATGCGTGATTACAAAGCTGTGTTGTATCTATTACAGATTAAATGCTTGGGGATTATCAAAAATGACGTTTTGCTATGGTAAATGCAGAACTTTATTTTGGAGCTGGTTAGTAATCCAGTATTGTCTGATTACATTCTAGTAGTAAATGTACTGTGAGAGATTTAACTTCTTGTTGATTACTACTCTACTTTCCAGTACAATTAAAAGCTGTTTGAAAGAATTCTAGTGGAAATATTGTTGCTTTGCTAGTAAAGATCATATATACAGCAAATTGCCTATATAAAGGCAATGAGATATTTAATGTAGCTATGATGATGGATAGAGTTATGATTAATTATTTTCTTCTTCTTTGTTTAGCTCCTGGTATTTTTGTCTTCACATTGCCTGCATCTTAGTGTTGTTGATATTGCCAGTGAAAAGAACTCAAAAGGGAAATATAGAGCACAAAAGTATGAAGCCCTCATGGTCAAAAAATCTAAAGGAAGAAGAGAATGTTTTGGGACAGAACAGTTATTCCACAACAAATTATCATTTCAAACAGAAACAAGAAATAAGTTGCAGATATCCAGCACTAAAACAATGATTGAGAAATTGTATGATGAATATATTTTGTATGTTTTCAAAACCCATTTTTAGCACCTTTTAAAAGGGTTTGTATTTGTCTGCAGAGGTGTTTAGTAAGAAAAGAATGCTGTCATTTAGGGTATACCACATACAATAGTAAGACTGGAATCAAAGCAAATTAACTCCTCCCAGGCCATGTCCCTGTGGGTCATGCCTTACATGGAAATATTACCATTATTTCAGTGACACTCAGGACTTACAACATATGTCCATAGGGTCAGATGTGTGTCCTTTACTGAATGTACGTTGTGTATCCTAAAACGCTAATGTGGTGGAAAGCAGTTGTCAATCTAGATTAAAACATGGAAATTAACTTTTCCAAACGAAAGACTTGCCTTAAACCCTCTATCTACTGAAATATTGTTTTTAAGTTGTAATTTCATATTTAATGTTATGTGGAAAGTATACGATGTTGGGCGCTGATTTAAAAAAAAGAGGACTATGATGGGGACAATTGTTGAAAGGTTGTGAAACTTTAAAAAGGAATTGCAATAAACATCTCAGTATTTGGAGGGTTTTCTTAGATCTTAAACAATTACAGTATGTTGCAGAACTGTAAGCATTACTGATGCCAAATTATAGCTTAGTTTGATAGAATCTAATTACTAAGAGACCTTTTCTGAAAGGATTTTTTTTTTAAAACTAAGGTTCACTTTTTTCCCCCCCCCAGGGCTAATAGCTTTGTTCTAGGTTTATTTCATTTTTTATTTTAAAAACACTAAGTGGACTTTGAAGCTAAAGACAAAATGGCAGCCATAATAGAACACAGATGAAGACACTGTGCAAGCCACCAGGCTTTCAGTGAAAGTGCTTCTTACCCTTAGCTACCGGAGTTCCTTATTCTAGCACTTACACATTTTTCAAATAGTGACTTTTTAATCTACAGGAAGTCACTCTGAAGATTCTCAGCTGTAAAATGTTTAGTTCAAGGTGCTTAAAATATCAAATCTGTATATCCAGATTACCTTGAGGTTGTAACTCAAGTTAATAGCAAACAAAAGATGAAGTTATATGTCAGTCAGGCACTATATGCTTCATCTTGATAATCAGCGGCCCTTCACCTGTGGGCTTTAAAAAAAGCTTTTTTTAAAAAGAAAACAAATTAAGATTTCAGATACAGAATTCACATTATACTTTTAGGTAAGATTATGAGAGAAAACAATGTTTGGGAATGTGAGACTGATATTTCATTTTGAAATTATATCAAGGACATAATGTAGTGATTATATCTGTAACAGACCATTTATTCTGGTGATGGCCCCTGCTCGAGAAAAAATACGTTTAAAGGGCTATGTTTTTATTTGCTTATATTCTGTATTATTTTCATATGATTTTTAGTAAATGCACACTGTGTTTATCCACATGTTGTTTTAACTTTAAAACTGATACAGAATTGCCAAGGCAAAACTAATGAAACTTATAATCAAACAGTAATATGCAAATGTAAATTATGAATTTCCTGCTTAATATTTTGGACCCTAAAAAACTTCTTGGTTGTTTATATTACGACAGTAGTTGGATATTGTAAGTGAATACAAAAGAGGCAGTTTTTACTTTGTAAGGATGCAAACAAAAAAAAAAAATTTCTTGTCATCTAAATGTCAGAAGGCTTCTTCAGCCTATTTTCCAAAAAATCTTCTCTTGAGTTGGATCAGAATTATGTTTTTCTTGCCTGGAATGTTCTGCATCTTTCCAAAATTCCAAGGAAGATGAGACTAACCTTCTCTTAGTCTCTTCTCACTTCAATCCACATAGCTAAGTGGAACAGAGTATATTCTGGGTAAGTCCACACTAAGTTTAAAAAAAAATGGCTCCAAATCTGAGTCCAGGTCAGCTGACTCACACTCCAGGGTCTCCGCCTGTGGGGGCTAAAAATAGCAATGGAGGTGTTTGGGTTTGGGATGGAGCCCAGGCTCTGAGACCCTCCCCACTTGCAGGATCTCAGGGTATATTGCCACTGCAATAAAAAGCCCGTGGGCAGCATGAGTCAAGTAATTCCAGCTCAGTGGACTCAGGGTGTGGGCTGCACAACTGCTGTGTAAATGGTCTGAGTCACACTGGAGCCTGGAATCAGACCCTTTGGGCTTGTCTACACTAGCTCCCTACTTCGAAGGGAGCATGGTAAGTAGGGTGGTGGGAGTTTATTAATGAAGTGCTGTGATGCACTTCATTAAGCAAATTCCCCCCCATGGCAACTTCAAAGTGCTGGCTCATGTCTAGCCACAGCTCACCCACAGGTACATCAAAGTGCCCGGGGTACTTCAAAGTCCCTTTACTCAAAATTTTGAGGAGTAAAGGGACTTTGAAGTAACGCAGGCAGTTCGAAGTACTGGTGGGTGAACCACGGCTAGATGCGAGCTGGCACTTCGAAGTTTAACACTTCCAAGTTGCTGCGGTGGAGGGGGAAGGAGGGAGAGTTTGCTTAATGAAGTTATGCATGTGCACTGCAGCACTTCATTAATAAACTCCCCACACCCTACTTACCATGCTCCCTTTGAAGTAGGGAGCTAGTATAGACAAGCCCTTTGAGATGGGAGGGTGCCAAAGCCCAAACATGTACACTGCAGTTCCATAGTCCTGCAGCCTGGGACCTGGATGTCTGACTGAGTTGCTCTGGGCCACCCCATTGTCATCACAGGGATCTTACTGAAGTGTCGACATGCACTGACAGAGCAGTTAAGTCTGCCCTTCAAAAATGCCTTGGATACTGGCAGTCAGTATGACTGAGACTTAAAAGAGAATGAATGGGTTTGTAAACTCCTACTATGGTTGAATAAACAGACCACTCCATCCACTGGGCTATGATTATCGTAATATGCTTTTTTCCAAAAATGTTTGTCTTTTCACATTGTATATGGGTAAATGTAGGTTGAGCTATCTTACTCCACACAAAATGAGGTAAGTCACATTGCTTGCATTTTCTCTTCCTGAAAGGATGTCAGACTAAACAGGGAACTAGTCAACATTAAAACACTTCTCAGCTTATTTTGGTTTTTCCCTTTCTGTTGTTAAGATGAGTCCTATCCTTCTGAGCCCTTGCCCTCTCCTAAATGGCATAGAGTGGCACTGAACCTTAACTCCTAATCTGGCACTTAATGCACATATTACACCTAAAAACATTACATAAGGAAACAGATTTGTTAGGATGCCAGTGAAATACAATCTATATTTTGTAGCCTCAAACCAGAATCATAGGGTTGCAAGAAACTTCAGGACTCAAGTCCAACCGCCCCCACTAAAAGCAGGACCAATCCCAAGTAAATCATCCCAGCCAGGGTTTTGTCAAGATGGGACTTAAAGACTTCAAGGGAAGGAGAGGCTACCACGTTCTTAGCTAACACATTCCAGAGCTTCACCAATTTCCTAGTGAAATCATTTTTCCTAATATCTAACCTAGACCTCTCCAACTGCAGTTTGAGATCATTGCTCCTCATTCTATCATCTGTCACCACTAAGAACAGCCTTTCTCCACCCTTTGGGGAACCCCAAAATGTCTCCTCCTCTCTTAGTAACCTGGCATTATCTTTCAGTATGCACCGCAGAATAACAGCTCATCGCTTTTTAAAGAGGCATTTGCCATTAGATGTGCACCTGCTGTAACAGTGGACTTCCTGCAGAAGAAAGCACTCACAGAATAAAGTAGGCTTCTGATGCAAGTACTGTTTGCGCTGACCTGTAACGTCCTGGGAAATTGGCATAGATGCAGTCTGATTGTAACACTATGAGGAAGTATAGTTAAGAGAAGCTCTGTACATGAATCAATTGAGCACTACACACAAGATTCCTGCTTTAAACTGGGTTATAGCTCTTTGCTTCTTCATTTAATGTCATATTTATCAATGCTGATTCCAATTTGGAATTTTGAAATTCCACAAATATTGCCATTGCTTCAGAAGAAACAATACAAAGAAACTCATTAATCTTGGGCAGAACTTAGAGTCCTTAGAATTTAATCTGTTTGTAATATGCTCATTTTAGAACATGGAAGTACGTAGGGCCAAATTCTGCTTTTAGATTCAAGTACCTCCTATTGACTACAATGGAGTTGTGCTGCTTTATCTCTGGGCAGCATTCAGCCATCGTAGTTATATTGTTGCTTTCTCTGCTTTTTGTTACTTACCCTTTGCTATAATAAATGAAAAATACTGCACCAAATTCTATTTACAAATTCAGTTAAGTTCAAGTGCAGCCCTCAGTAAATATTATTTGAAGATTATTCATGTAAGATATATGTAAGTGCAGCATTTCATTTTAAAATATTATATAATCATTTAAAATATTATTTTAATATTTAAGAGAATTTTTAAGTTTACAAGATACAAAAATAACCTGCTCTTAAATATTCAGTTTCATTTTATTTACCATTATATGTATTCATTACATGAAGAATTATATTGGATCCCAAGGCAACATTTTTATGAGGTCTAAATATAACACATCCTTGTTGACAATTTTATGGTGCTTTGTAGACAGCTGCATATTAAGGACAGTTCTTGTGGGCACTTAATGAAGAGCTAATGCTTATTTTTAAATTTAATATATACCTCATAGTAATTGTTAACAAATTATTTTCAACATTTTGTACTTACGCATTTATTGAAGAAAAGAAGTAAAAAGAATAGTTTGAATGGTGCCTACTACTGTCGCTATAGTGAAGATCTTTCAGTTTTAAAAATGTATATAAAGTCTGTTTTATTCACCCATAGACATTACATCAACTGATATTTATCATGCAAGACAAGATTTCAGTACAGGTAAAGATTTTTTTAAAGGGACATATAAAAAGATACATTTTAAAAATAGTCTTACCTGTGTTTAGAATAACACCTTAAGTAGAAGATCTAAAGATAGAGATGCATATAAATAATTGTTTGTGCCCTTCTCTACACAGATTTTTTTTCGTGGTGTAAGCATATTGCTGAAAGATGTGGCTATTTTACTAAAATAGTAGAAGTAGTAGTAGGCATCCTTCAGTCTACGTAGACTATGGATCGCACCCTTCATAGTTCCATTTGGGATCATCATTTGCAGTGTCGACTGTGACTGTGAAGGCCCACACGAGAGTGACAGTCCTTGCTGCATCTGTTGCATGTGTAATGGGTGTCTGGCAGGTCCTTATTGTACTTTCTGTGGGCTCGCTTCTCCTCTGCTAGCTGTCTGATCCTCATCTCACTCTTCTGAAGGCCCTTGTGTAGTTCCTGCCTCCATCTGCTGCGATCGTCTGCCAGCTCCTCCCAGCTGTCCGGCTCGATGTCTACCTCCCTGAGGTCCCTCTTGCAAACATCTTTGTAGCACAACTGGGGGCGTCCGGGGGGTCTTTTGCCAGAGGCTAGCTCACCATACAGGATGTCTTTTGCGATCCTTCCATCATTTATCCTGTGGACGTGGCCAAGCCAGCGGAGCCACTGCTGCCTGAGGAGGGTGTGCATGGTTGGGATTCCAGCTTCCTCAAGGACAGCGGTGTTGGTCACTCTGTCCTTCCATGATATTCCAAGGATGCGCCTGAGGCAGCGCAAGTGGAAGACATTCAGCCTCTTTTCCTGGCGGGCATACAGGGTCCAAGACTCGCTGCCGTAAAGGAAGGTGCTGAGGATGCAGGCTCTGTAGACTTGCATTTTGGTGTGGGTGTACTATTTGATGATATTCCACACACTCTTGCTGAGTCTGGACAGAGTTGTGGCTGCTTTTCCAATCCTCCTATTTAGCTCAGTCTCCAATGACAGGGTGTCAGTGATGGTGGACCCGAGGTAAACGAACTCATGGACGACCTCTAACGAATAGTTGTCAATGCTGGTTGATGGAGGTTCAGCAACATCCTGACCAAGTACGTTTGTCTTTTTTAGGCTGATGGAAGGCCTGAAGTCTTTGCATGCTTTGGAGAACTGATCCAGCAGTTTCTGAAGCTGGTCTTCTGTGTGTGACACTACAGTAGAGTCATCTGCGAACAGCATATCTCTGACGAGAACTTCCCACACCTTAGATTTCGCTTTCAGCCTTGCAAGATTAAACAGTTTCCCATCAGACCTTGTGTGCAAAAAGATGCCCTCTGTTGAAGATCCAAAGGCGTGCATCAGGAGGAGTGCGAAGAAGATCCCACACAATGTTGGAGCAAGGACGCATCCTTGTTTGACGCCACTCCTGATGCTGAAAACATCTGATAATGTGCCGTCATATTGGATGGTTCCTCTCATGTCTTCGTGGAAAGACTGGATCATCTCGAGTAACCGTGGCGAACAGCCTATCTTGTGGAGCAGTTTGAACAGTCCATCCCTGCTGACCAAGTCAAAGGCCTTGGTCAGGTCGATGAAGGCAATATAGAGTGGCTTCCTCTGCTCCCTGCATTTCTCCTGCACCTGCCTCAGAGAGAAGAACATGTCAATGGTAGATCTCTCTGCATGGAATCCACACTGTGATTCGGGATACACCTTCTCAGCAATCTTCTGGAGTCTGCCGAGGATGACGCGAGTGAACAGTTTACCAGTGATGCTTAGGAGGGAGATTCCATGGTAATTGGTGCAGTTGCTTCTGTCTCCTTTGTTCTTATACAAGGTTACAATGTTTGTGTTGCGCATATCCTGTGGAACCTCTCCTTCTCTCCAGCCACAGGCACAGTAACTCATGTAGGGGTTCCAAGAGGGTGTCCGTGGCACACTTGATTACCTCTGGTGGTATACCATCCTGGCCTAGGGCCCTTCCTACTGCAATGCTGTTGATGGATTTCTTCAGTTTGTCCACAGTTGGTCCCTGATCCAGTTCATCCATTACTGGTAGGAGCTTGACAGCATTGAGGGCTGTATCAACCACAGTGTTCTCGCGTCAGTACAGCTCGGAATAGTGCTCGACCCAGCGCTCCATCTGTTTGGCTTTGTCAGCGATGACTTCACCAGATTTGGATTTCAGAGGTGCCATCTTGTTCTGGGTATGTCCTTATGTCTTCTTGATGCCCTCGTACATTCCCCTGAGATTACCAAAGTCAGCACTGGTCTGTATGCTGCTGCATAGCTTGAGCCAGTAGTTGTTGGCACAGCACCTGGCTGTCTGCTGTACTGTTTTTCTGGCTGCTCTGAGTGCTTGCAGGGTGCTCTGGCTCAGTAAGTGTTTGTACTCCAGGTTTGCGGTGCGCTTCTTTTCAATGGCTGATATCATCTCATCAGAGTTAGCTTTGAACCAGTCATTTGTGTTTCTAGCTCTTCTTCCAAACACCGACAAGGCCGTGTTGTAAATCGTATCCCTCAGATGCTGCCATCTGGATGTCACATCAGCACCCCCAGGGCTGCTGCACAGATTCTCCTCGAGGGTCTCTCTGAACTTTTCGGCTCTCTCTGAGTTTGCCGTCTTTCTGGCATCAATGCGGGGCCTTCCATTTGGTTTAGAGTGGTACAGCTTCTTGGGAATCACCTTAAGTTTGGAGCAAACTAGCTAGTGATCTGTATCACACTCGGCACTATGATAGCTGCATGTCAGAAGAACATTTTTGAGGTTATCACGTCCAGTGATGACCGTGTCTAGTTGATGGAAGTGTTTTGAGCGTGGGGGTCTCCATGACACTGTGCTGTGGCTTGGTTTGGAAGAATGTGTTTGTGATGCACAGATTGTGGTACGTGCAAAGTTTGAGAAGATGCTGTCTGTTTTTATTCATTTTCCCACGCTGAAGTGGCCTACGCAGGAAGGTCATGAGTCACGATCGGCTCCAACTCTTGCACTGAAGTCACCCAAAATGCACAGTTGTTCACAAGCAGGTATTTGCGCTATGGCAGCACTAAGCATGTCATCGAACTTGTCTTTTACTTCTGGTGTGGTATACAGGGTTGGAGCATAAGCGCTGATGAGGTGGACAGGAACGGCGCAAGTTTGAAGTATAACCTGAAGGAGTCTTTCTGATCCGCCCATTCCGCCATTTGTAGAAGGGTGTTTCTGATGGCAAAGCCAACACCATGCTCCCTGGGTTCTTCTTGGGCTTTACCCTGCCAGAAAAAGGTGTAGTCCTTTTCCTTTAGAGATCTTGAAGCTGCAAGTCACGTCTCTTTGAGAGCAGCAATGCCATCTTGGAGCCTCTTCAGTTCCTCATTGATGACAGTGGTCTTTCAGGTGTCGCTGATGTCCTGAAGATCTTCAGTCAAACTGGTCAGCGTGGTCCGCACATTCCAGCAAGCAAGCTTAAAACTTTGATGGTTTCCTTTTCTTGTTGATTTCCTTATTGGTTTGCCTGGTGCTCAAATTTCAGTCACTTGTCAGGTTTGGGAACCTTAAGCCTCACGCGCCCAGTGAGGCAGGTGAACTGTGGCTGGACAGTACCCTACTGGCTGGGGGCTGCCCAGCTTGAGGCAGGTGGTGACCGTCCAGGGAGATGCGATGATCTCTCTCACCATCGAAGGCAATCCCTGGCACTCGTTCTCTACACCAATCAAGCAAGAGCTTATAACCGGCATCTGTTATCTCCCGTGTTGGTTCAACGCTGTTAAGCGATGCTGGAGTACCTCTCCAGGCGCGAGCCAGGACAATTTTTTTTTGGGACCCTGGGCTGCCCAGACGCCAGTGTCCCCTTCTCAGCTTTGCTGATACAGTCCAAAGGAGAGGATAACCTCTACGTCTGGTACCAGCTCAGCTGCAGGAGTTGCTGGATCAATGCCAGAAGTTGGCACAGAACCGCATTAGGACTCCCCTCTGGATTTTCTGTCAGGGTTTACTCCCTTAGCCTTGCTCCTTCCCAGGATAACCCACAAGGCAGTGGGGCTTTAATTTTACTAAAATACATATATAATATGACACGTAGGTGTGGACTCCATTATATTGCTAATTTATGTAAAGGTGCTTATATCACAGTATTTTATTCCTCTGTCCCTAGACAAATAAGCATGTTTATACCAGTACAACTGCATCCACACTGGATAGTCACACCATAGTAATAATACTGATACCATTACAGCAGTACAACAATTAATGACAAGGCCTAGCGGTACTCAAATATTGCAAGTGAAATCCTGCCTCTTTGAAATCAATGGCAAAACTCCTGCAGACTTCTTTGGAGCCAAAATTTCACCCCAGGTGGAGATACACCGTTCTCATAGAGCTGGAAAGGACCTTCAGAAGTCATTGAATCCAGTCCCCTGCGCTCACAGCAGGACCTGTCAGCATCCCTGATAGATTTCTCCTTTTTTTTTTTTAAATCTATTTGTCCCAGATCCCTATATGGCCCCCTCAAGGGCTGAGCTCACAACCTTAGGTTTAGCAGGCCAGTGCTCAAATCACTGAGCTGCGTATCAGCATTCACATCCTCCCCATGTGTGCATACAATTTTTTTTGTGGAAGATGGGCACTTTCAAAATTGGGGGTTCCTTTTGAAGGAACCCCATCTACATGACTAGTTCACAGTTCAAAAGCAGCACTTTCGACGCTCCGGATGATAACCATTATGGAAATAAGGCACTGAATATTCATGTCAGTGCTTCATTAGCATTTTTGCCTGCTTCATTTACATGCCCCTTCCGAAAGGGAGGGGCATGTGGAGACGTAGCCATAGAGCCATTGGATGCACTATGCTTATTTCAAAATAGGCACTATTCCTTGTAGAATGAGGTTTACCAATTTTGAAATAAGCCCACCACTATTTCAAAATTATTTTGAAATACCAGTTGCGCTGCATAGATGCTAGGACAGTTATTCCGAAATAACAGCTGTTATTTCAAAATAACTTTGCTTTGTAGGCCTATCCTCAGAAAAGGAAGTGACTAAAGAAAGATCTTGGAGAACAAGGTTCAATTCACTGAAATGTTGACCCAGCATAGGAACTAGACTGAGTCAGTAAGAATCATCCCATTTGAATTCACAGTAAGGTTTCTGACAAAATGTACCATGTGAGCAGACATCATTGGTTCATGCAGAGTTCAGATTTTAACTCTTTATTCAAAACCTTGGCAAGGATTTATATGTCTAACATGTTAAAATAACAGCTTAATGAAAGGAATGCCCAGTACTGGAGATCTCAAAATAATATGGCATTGCATATCAACGGGGCAGCAACATTTTGTCCCAATGGGTTAAAGAAAAGGATGTTTGTCCACGTTTCTTTTTTGCCTTTTTGTGTGTTTCCATTCTCTTAACTTTTTTCTTAACAATCTTCTCATTTTTTAGTTTTTCTTGACCAGCTAGATTGACTATTTAGATGAAGTCTTCTGACATGAAGTATCAAAGGTGTCATACGATTTAGTAGTGACTAGATAGTTATTTTTAAATTCCAAACCTCAAAAGTATTCTAGATCAGTTAGAAAAAAAAATTCAAATGTATTGAATGGAAACTAGTTAAGATGGGTGAACACAGCATTATTCAAAGAATACAAAATGTAATAAATTAAATTTGAGTCTAGAACACGAAATTCACTTCTCTCCTGTCTTGGTTACACATTCAAGGGTATATTAGTTACCTCAGTGCAGAAGTAGTTGTGCACCCAAAAACCCACACATTGAGTTGAGAAGATACACCTGAAAGTGCATAGTTAAAAAGTATTCCTCAACTTGCCTTTTCTGGTTCAGAATATAATGCATTGTCTGTGAATTTCATTTTTATTATTCCAAAATATATATTTTTTAAAAAGTGTTATTTTTCAACAGATCCATAAACCTAGACCTTGGTGTATGGTAAATTAAAATACCACTGTGTGTTACACTGTGATGTGATATTTTAATAATTACTCATTTCTAATTTTGTCTCAGCTTTGCTGCACAGGTAGCAAGCTGTTATGTTTTAAAAGTGTTTTTAACTTGCCTATAAATGTTTTCTAATTTGTGTCTTTAAAATCTGATTAAACAGTAGTTTAAAGAAAAGCTGGATTTTGTTTTGCTTATTTCACTGGTGATGTAAATAATTGCTAAGTATTACAATTATTCAGTGTATTACCATGCAAACCATAAGATCTAAAAAGCTAAGTAGACCCTTTGCTTTAAAAAAAAAAAAAGAAAGCTTACATCACTGATACCTGAACTATTGCATGCTACAATTAGACTACATAACAATGTTAAAAAATAATAACAAAGGAATAGAAAAGATAGAGGAAGAGTCTCCAAATAACAATTTAATTCAGACAAAATGTGCAGGTTTATTTGTTTAAGAATATTTTGGGAGAAAAAACAACATAATGGAACTTAGAGAGGGTAAAATGTGAGTTATGATGGCCAGTGTAATTAGGGCAGCATCAACACCAGCCTCACAGAAATGGTGAGAAACCACCATTTTTTCCCACCATGTCTGTATTCTTGAGGACCAGGTAATGGCAGAGAGATTCAGGCAGCACTGAGAGGACATGACCCATAACTAGAAGATGGATAACAGGAGCACATTAACAGCCAGAGAAGAAAGGAACTCTGTCTGTGTATAATAAATAGAGAGCTACAGATATAAATAAAGATAGCTATATAGCAATTTTGTGTGTGTGTGTGTGTGTAAATTTCACAGCAATGAGACTGCAGTGCACAGTTCTGCTAGCCAGTATTCCAAATGAATTAGAAATGTTTTCAAAATAAATGAGCCAAAATCAGATTTGCAAAACTGTCATGAAAATTTACAAGACCAGGCACAAAATTTATGATTTGCTCTCTGAGGATTAGTGAAAATGACAAACTAATAACAACAGAGTAAGTTTTCAGTATTTGTAGCTATGCTGGACCCAGGATAGTAGAGTGAAATATCCTTCACTTGTGCAGGAAGTAAGATGATCACTGCTTCTGAATAGACTCATGGATTTATGGCTCTTTTTAACAATCCGTAATAGTCCTCTCCTCTTTCTTTTGTCCTGCGACTACAAAGGTGTTAACTGTTTATTTCACATGGCATGGTCTCTAAGGGTGTGTCTACACGGGCACAAATCTTCGAAATAGCCATGCTAATGGCCATTTCGAAGATTATTAATGAGTCGCTGAATTGAATATTCAGCACCTCATTAGCATTAGGACGCTTCCGGCCGCAGCGCAGCTACACGGGGGTCCTATTCAAAAGGACCCCGCACCTTTTGAAATCTACTCCCGATCACTGATCGGAATAAGGCATTTCGAAAGGGGTGGATCGTTTCAAAAAGCACCCCCGTGTAGCTGCACCGAGCTGCGCGCTTTCGAAAGTGGGGCTTTTGAAGCACTGCGGCCGGAAGCGTCCTAATGCTAATGAGGCGCTGAATATTCAATTCAGCGCCTCATTAGTAATCTTCGAAATATGGCTATTTCAAAGATTTGTGCCCATTTAGAAACAGCCTTACAGTGTGTGAGACATGGTGGGTGACATAAAATCTTTTATTGGACCAACTTCTGTTGGTGAGAGAAACAAGCTTTTGAACTTACATGACAGCATATGCCCCTCTGCTAGGTATATTGGACAAACTAGAAAAACACTTCACCAAAGAATGAATGAGTAGACATTAGGAATCTGAATACACGTAAACCTATCAGTGAGCATTTCAATGGAGTGGGCCATTCTGTTAAAGACTTGAGAATATGCATCCTACAAGAAAGAGACTTTAACCTCAGATTACAAAGTGAGATGTGAACTGGAGTTCATGCTCTAATTTGATACAATTGACATTTGGCCTTAATAGAGATAGCAATCACTTCATGCGTTGCAGCTTCCCTTCCTTTGATAGTTGTAAGGATCTCAGCTAGGACACTTAGTATTTTGTACCCCTTATCCCTCCCTTTCACTTCTATGTATCTGATTTGTCAGTTTTTATTTCAATTTTTTTTAATCTCTGTATTATAAAATTGTCAGGTGTATGCTGAAATGTTGTATCTCCAGATCTGAGGAAGTAGACCTGCCCACAGAAGCTCATCACCTAATAAAATATTTTGTTAGTCTTTACAGTGCTACATGACTGCTGTCTTGTTTTGTTAAAATACAGACTAAGACAGCTACCTCTCTGTTACTAATAATATTTAAAGCATATTTGGACAAATGTTGGCCTTTGCCAATATATGTCACTGTAAAAAAGGAGCAGTAGGATTGGTATTCCCCAAAGGCTTACTGTTTCCAACTTAGTAAAGTCCAACTTCATGCATAGTTATACAAGACACAACCTGTATATCTGTAGGCTGACCATATTTGTTTAATTTGCATGCACCAACAGGAGAAAAGGAATAGACAGCATGGATTTGTCAAAAACCAGTCATGCTAAAGCAATGTAATATCCTCCTTTCACGGGGTTCCTGGGTTAGTGTGTAGGAGGGAAGCAGTAGACATGAAGTATCTTTATTTTCCTTTTAGTAGGGCTTTTAATCTAGTCACATATGACACACACTGTATAACCTATCAAAACAAAAAAGCACTCATGTAGCACTTTAAAGACGAACAAAATACTTTATTAGGAATGAACTTTCATGGGACAGGCCTGCTGCTTCAGATCAAAAGCCTTACTAGAACAGACTGGGTAACTTAGTGTGCGGGAAGGGGCCTTTAAACAAGGTTTCATGGGGATTGGTAACCAAAGCCCACACATGTCATAAACATGGAGACCTGGAAGGTAGGTCAGAAATTGGGATGGAGCATGGGCTGTAATAGCATGGATAAAGGAAAGACAAAGCAGAATTGGGGGTCAGGACAAAATGAAATCAGTATTGTAGTTGGCTGTATACTAACACAAATGGAGAATAAGCAAGAGGAACTTGAAATGCTAGTAAATAAATATAACTATGACATAGTTGGTATCACAGACTTGATGGGATAATACATGATTGGACTATTGATATAGAAGGGTAGAGCTTGCTCAGGAAAGGCAGGTAGACACAAAAGACAGGAGGTGTTGCTTTATATATCAAAAATGTATACACTTGGACTGAGGCTGAGATTGATATAGCATACAGACTTGTTGAGAGTCTCTGGGTAAGGATAAAAGGATTAAAAACACAAGGGTAATGTCATGGTAGGAGTCCACTATGGACCAACTATCCAACTAGAAAGCGACAGTAGTGATGGACACTTCAGCTATCTATTCATGGTGACAAGGATCAGAGACGCAGCCGAGTTAGTCTGTATCTTCAGAAACAACAAGAATTCCTGTGGCATATTCTAGATAAACATATTTTGGAGCATAAACTTTTGTGGGCAAAGACCTGCTTTGAGCTTTTCCCAGGAAAGCTTATGCCAAAATGTGTTAGTCTATAAGGTGACTCAGGACTTCTTGCTGATGTTGTTTTTCAACTAAACAGACATCTGTTGGGAAAGTAACACAATAGGGCACAGATTATCCAACCAGTTCCTGGAATGTATTAGAGAGATTTTTTTTAATCAGAAGATGGAGAAAACTTTTTAGGGGTAGGCTGCTCTAGATTTGATTTTATCAAACGGAGGAACTGGTTGAGAATTTGAAATTGGATGGCAGGTTGGTAGAAAGTGATCATGAAATTACAGTGTTTGTGATTCTAAGGAATGAAAGGAGGGAAATCAGCAAAATGAAGAATGGATTTCAAGAAAGCAGACATTAGCAAACTCACAAATTTGGCTAGATAAGGTCCCAATGCAAGGAAGTCTAAGAGGAAAAAACAATTGAAGACAGTTGGCAGTTTTTCAGAGAGACATTAAGGGCACAACAGCAAACTATTTCACTGCATTGAAAAGGGAGGAAGAGTGGCAAGAGACCACCTGGGCTTAACCAAGAGATCTTGAATGATGTGAAAATCAAAAAGGAGTCCTAGAAAAAGTGGAAATTAGGTCAAACCATAAAAGATGAATATAAACACCACAAATATGTAGGGGCAAAATTAGAAAGGTGAAGGCACAAAACGAACTCAAACTAGCTAGAGACATAAACGTAAGAAGAAAATGTGCTCCAAATATATTAGAAGCAAGAGCAAGAACAGGTAGGCCCATTATTCAATGAAGAGGGAAAAACAATCACAGAAAATGTGGAAATGGCAGAGGTGGTTAATGACGACTTTGTGTCATTTTTCACCAAGAAAGTTGGTGGTGATGCACTATCTAGTGAATGCTGGAGAAAATGAAATAGGACTAGAAGTTAAAAATAGGAAAAGAACATGTTAAAATTACTCAGAAAAGGTAAATGTTTTCAAGTCACCAGGGCCTGATCAAATGCATCCTAGAATATTCAAGGAGCTGATAGAGAAGATATGTGAACCATTAGCTATTATCTTGGAAAAGTCATGGAAAAGTGGAGAGATTCCAGATGACTGTAAAAAGGCAAATATAGTGTCTATCTATAAAAAAAAAAAAAAAGGGAAATAAAGAAAACCCAGGTAACTCAGACCAGTCAGCTTAACCTCTGTGCCTGGAAAGATAATGGAGCAAACGATTAAGGAATCATTTGCAAGCATCTGGAAGATAGCAACGTGATAAATAACTGTGTGACTTTGTAAGGAACAAATCACGTTAAACGAACCTGACAGCTTTCTTTAATAAAATAAGAAGCCTTGTGGATTAGGGGCAAGTGATAGATGTAGCATACCTAGACATTAGTAAAAATTATTTGACACAGTCTGCATGACCTTTTTATAAATAAGCTAGGGAAATACAATTTAGATGGGGCTACTATAAGGTAGATGCATAACTTTGGATGATGATTCCTGGAGAGTATTTACCAATGGTTCACAGTTGTGCTTGGAGGGCATAACCGGTGGTGTTCCACAGGGATCAGTTTTGGAATCAGTTCTGTTCAGTATCTTCATGAACAATTTAGATTGTATCAGAGAGGTAGCCGTCTTAGTCTGTAGCTTTGAGAACAACAAGAAGTCTTGTGGCACCTTATAGACTAACAGACACTTTGGAGCGTAAGCTTTCGTGGGCAAAGACCTGCTTCATCAGATTGGGGGAGTTGGTTTCAGAGGGGTATTTAAAGAATGGGGTCCCAGAAAAAGGGAGGGCCAGAGCTGACAATTTAGATTGTGGCATAGAGAGTATGCTTGTAAGATTGTGGATGATACAAGCTTGGAGGGGTTGCAAGTGCTTTGCAGGATAGGGTTATAATTCAAAATTATCTGGACAAACTGAAGAAATGGTTTGAGGTAAATAGGATGAAATTCATAATAGATGTGCAAAATACTCCCCTTAGGAAGGAAAAATCGGTTTCTACAAAATGGAACTGACTGTCTAGAAAGGAGTACTACAAAAAGGCATCTAGGGATCATAGTGGACCACAAGCCTAATATGGCTATGTCTACACTACAGGGTTTTGTCAACAAAACTTGTGTTTTGTTGACAAAACCCATGGAGCGGCCAGATTCCCAAGGCATTCTGTCAGCAATTTTGACAGAATGCAGCACTTTTGTCAACAGCCTTACCCTGCTTGCCTCAAAGAAGAAGGCCTCTGTCAACAGAGATCTGTTGACAGAAACCTGATCTGGATGTTCAGGGGACTTTCTGTTGACAGAAAAGGTCTCTAGGTTGCTGTCCCTTGGGGAAACGCCATCCACAGCAATCAGCATTCTATGGTTCCTGATGCTGATCCCTCTTAAAGCTGCAGGGAGCCCAGGAAACCAAGTGGCAGGAAGCTGAGAGCACGGTAGCAGCAGGGCTACAGGGTGCAGTCCCCCATCCCCTCACTGCTATGGTGGAACCGAGAGCCTTGGAGATGGCAGTCAGACAGTCAGAGACTCCCCAGGCCCTCGAGGGAGTAGACCAAGGGGTCCCAGAAGCCACCCTGGGGCACCAAGTGGCAGACCCCCTCCTGGACCAGACCTGAGGTGCAGGCTTCCTGGACCTGTGGGGTAAGGGGGAACCCTCCTCAGACCCAAGGCCAAGCGCCGCGATGCCCCTGCCTACATCTGGATGGCCACTGCCCTTTTGGAATAGTGCCACCCCACCTGCAGCATGCAGCAGGTCCGGGTGAAGGTGAAAGTACCTTGCCAAGACTGTTCAGGTCTGGGACACAGCCCTGCCCCTACATCCTGTGGGGGCATCACTTCCCATGTGCCCCATCAACACAGTGCAGGCAGACCTCCCACTGCAGCTGGAGCCCCCAGGGGATATGGAGGAGCAGGCCTCCAAGTGCAAACCTCTGCCGGTGCCAGAGGCAGACATGGCCATAGAGGAGAGCGGCAGCCTGGTGATCATCATGGAGTGGTCCCTACCAGCCAGGCCACCTCCTGAGTCTCATCAGTGCTGGATGAGGGTTCCTCTGGTAATTACCCTGCATGTCACACACCCAGGGTATGGGGGTAGGCGAAGATGGGGCATGCTGCGAGGGTTGCCTGGCCAGCTCGGGTGGGACCTTGAACTTCAGTTCTGGTATGTGGAATCATGTGCAAGGTAGCGTGTGCAACCAGGGCCCAGCAGGCAGTCCCTCCACACAGGCACCAGATATACCAAGGAGTGTGACTTTTGGCACCTGGGCATGCCTGCAGGTGAGAGGCAATAACTGCTCCTGTGGATAGCGCTGCACACTGCACGCTGCAGGTGTGTGATGGGGGGCCGTGGGGAGGGCTGAGCTGCTGCCAGCTCACCTGCCACCCACATAGGAACCCCTCTGTGGCCAGACATCCGTAGGGGGGCCAGTGCCTCTGTGGTTAGCCTGGTTCCAGAGGCACCACAGAGCTCCTGTGTGACTGGGGCTCTTGTGCAGGCCACACATGGCTCTGCTCCGGGGACACTCCTGTGCCTTGGCTCAGGGGATGGGGGGAGGGAGTTATTGGTTGCTGCTCAGAGTGGGGGGCAGGGCCTTAGAGGCTGTGTTGTGCGAATGACCCAACATCTCTCCTTCTTGTCTTCCTTACAGCTGGACCTGCAGCCTCTGAGGGCTGAGCCACTCCCCGCTTACCACCAGGATGAGCCAGCCCCACCCCAGCCCCAGAGCAAGCCAGCCTGACACCACCACCAGGGCAGGCCTGCAGACAGAGGGGTGCTCCTTGCGTGCAAGAGAACCTCCAGGGGGACCACAATGCTGCCCTCTAGTGGATGATAGAGCTCATGGAATGGCAGGGATGACCAGGAGTGGCGGTTGCAGGTCTGGACCAACTAATGTCCTGGTTCAACACCACCACCTGTGTCTGGTGGGACATAGAGGCCTTGTCCCCCTGCGGCTGCCTCCCCTGCCACCCCCCACTCCTCCCCCTGCCAACGCTCCTGATAGCCATCCCACAGGGCATCCTAGACTTTCTGCAATGGCTAAGGACCAGGCCTTCCGCAGGCTCCCCCCTCAACCCAGACCCTGCCGCAGTCCCACTGCCTCCCTACCTCCCCCAGTCACAGCCCCAACACAGCCTCAAAGGGGGCCCTGAACCTGTGGCAGGAGGGGATCCCAAGGCCAATGCTGCTCAGTCTCCCCCCCTCAGTTTCATGCTCCCTTACCTGTCCCAGCCCTCCCATCCAAGTTCAGATGTCCCCCATCCTAAGCCCCCCTCCACACAGTTCTGTGGTTTTGCACTTTGCTTTTTTGTACGTAGTTCATTATTACACCATTTCTTTTCCATATGTTTTTCTCTAAGTAAACCAGTTATTGGAGCACCAGCCCCACATGTGCATTTATTGGGAAGGGGTGGGAGGGGCAAGGGGATGAAGGTATGGGTTGTGGTGGTGATGGAGTAGTGCTGTGGGCCCAAGGGTTAGTGGGGACCATGGGAGAAGCTCTCCCTAAAGGTCTCCCAGATACATCCCCCACCCCGGCAGGAGGACCTCCCCCGACCCCTCCACTACCATGTGCAGGACACAACACGGGGCCACAACGTGGACGACGTTGCGCTCCCACACATCCACGAGCGTGAGCAGACACCCGAACTGTGCCTTGAGGTTGCCTCCCCCTTCCCCATGGCTGAGCGCCACGGTGGTGGTCCCAGCCACTGCCAGGGACCCCGTGGCTATGGTGATCCCAGCCATGCCGGGGGGGGAGGGGGACGAGGCAGACGGCTCGGAGCTGCCACGCTCCGCCGGCGCCGGGAAGGTGAGTGTGTAAATCCTGGGCTGAGGGAGGTCCGGCTTTAGCGGACACCCCTCCCCCCACGCCCGGGCCCCTAGCGACAGGTGGCACAGGGCGGCCTGCAGCCCTAGGGAAAGGGAGGAACCTGCCAGACGCGCAGCTTCTCCGCCTCAGGACGGAATCGCCGCTCCCCCAGAACGCCGGTGACCTCCGCGGGCGCTGAGGAAGCAGCGCGGGGCAACAGGTACAACCCCTCCGAGGAGACTGACCGCACTGACACCGCCCTGAGACTCAGCCCCGCCGTTTTGTATCACAGCGCCGCGGCTCCGCCCCCAGTGTCAACGCGCGCCGGGACCGGGAGCCAGCAGCGGCGCGGGGCGCGGACCCGCTCCCCGGGCGGGAGGCTCAGCCGAGGCGGGACTGCCCGAGGCAAAGGCGGCAACGGAATATGCCGGGACGCTGCCCCGTGCCGCGCCCGCCCCCGACTCCGCCTGTCGGAGCAGCACTAACGGCCCGGCCGCTCCTGCCCCGCCCTTCTCCGGGTCAAGGCGACGGGAGGGCTCACGTGACGGCTCCAAGGCAAGAAGGAGGGAGGGGGTCGGGCAGCCAAGGAGGAGGCAATATGGCTCCCGCCGCTGCCGGGCGCCGCTGAGGAGCTTTCGGAGCGGCCGCCGCCCGTGGGCCAGAGCTAGCCGCCGCCTCGGCAGTGTCTCCCGGGAGCAGAAAGGCCGCCCGCGGGGCCCGAGTCCCGCTGGCTGCGCGGTAGGTAGCGGGGCAGCGCGCAGCTGCCAGACAAAGGGCGCCAGGGAGCCGCCTTGAGCCCCGGCTGCGGGCTCTACCCGTCGTGGGATCGGGGGGGGCAACGTCCAGGCTCCCTGTGTCTCAGGGCGCGCGGCGCTGGGCTGGGCTGGGCTGGGCTGGGCTGAGCGGCGCTGGCTAGGGAGAGGCACCGCTGCCTGCTCTGTCTGCCTAGTGCCGTCAGCCGCGCTCGGCGCGGGCGGCTTGTGTCTAGGGATCGGCGGAGCGCTTCCCGGTCTCGTGAATGGGCCCGTCCCTGGGCCATTTGCCCCGTTTCTCTTGTGCAGTGTGATGTCAGTTCCACCCTCCACCATATCCACCCTCAGGCAGGTTATCATCACTTACGCTTTCCGCCGCCCTCCTGTAGGAAATTGTCATTTACAACCTCTACTAAGTCCGCCCCCAGGCAGGGAATGATCGCTTAGACACCTCTGCCCCCTCTTGTAGGCAATGATCGTTGACACCCTCCACCGCGTTCACCCCCAGGCGGGGAATTATCATTTATACCCCACGTAGGAAATTGTTATTTGCACCCCTCCACCACATCTACCCTCAGGCAGGGAATGATCACTTACATCCTTCTGCTGCCCTCCTGTAGGAAATTGTCATTTACACCTCATTTACTCAGTTCCCCATGTTGGAAATTTTCAGTTACATCCCAGCACCACAGTATTCATCCCTTGCACAACCACAACCCCCCAGGCATACTACAACCATGAGCAAGTATGGCTGTCAGCCACAGTAAAGCATCCGTCTTCTAATAATATTTTTTCTTTTTTACTGATATGGAAAGGAAACATCTTGATTTTTTTTTAATAATATAGTAAGCAAAAGATTGGAAAGACAGCATAGGAATGGGAAACGGAATTGTTCTTCGCATCCAAAAAGTATAAACATTATAATTAATTTATTGAGTAGACTGTGAATATGTCAAGTATATATTTGAGAAACAAGACAGTGACATCATCTTTTTTATTGGACCAGTCTCAAGACTGTTAAGATCTGCTAGGTGAATAACATACAATTTTAAAAGGGTTAGATATATGTTTACAGTGTAGACAGAGGCCCTGTCATTTGAAAGTGCCATTGAAATGAATTCAGATTATAGCATTATATATGAAATTCTATAGTCTAGTAATATTGTAGTTCTGCAGCTTTTTAGTAATATAAATGAGAAATTTAAGAAGTCTCTTGATCTTAAATGTGTGAAATGATAAAAGAATAAACAAGTGAACAGTAAACATGCGAAGTTGGGAAACTGACAATCTCTGCTGCAAGGAGTTAGTTGAAAACAGTGTTTCCCAAACTTAAAACGTTCTCATATTCCTTTTGGGACTTTGGACTTATAAGCATACCCCCTCTCCCAGTGCTGTCCTGTGCTTACCTCCTGATTTTTAGTAATTTATTTTCTGCTGCGTACCCCTTGAAATCCTTTTGCATACCACTGGTGTTATGTGTACCACACTTTGGGAAACACTGGTCTAAAACAGGGCGCAAGATACACTAAGTGACAGAAAATGGTAGTTTAGATGCTGATCAAATAAATTGATCTATGTGGTTAGATGTTTGCACTGGCCAAGCACTGCTGAGCTGGGGTTCCACACTGGCAGAGAAGATGTTCATATGGATCAGCTGAGAAGACAGGGTGTTTGGTACAGTTGTTTCTCATGGTGAATAAACCTGTTTTAACATGCAAGATAAGAATCAAAACATTTCTTAAAAAATCATAGGTCTTTAGATGTCATTTTAAGTAGAGGCCCGGTTGCAGTTCCACTTGCTGGTGGAAATTGGTCTGGAAGAAAGTGGTAGACAGAAACTTGTAATACACATCCAAAGTGTATGGGCTGGGTCCCACGCTGGGGGCGGGGCAGAGCACCTTTGGGGGCTGGGCCGGACTCCACTGGCTGGGGGAAGGGCAGCTGCTGGGGCTGGCATGGTGCCAGGGGTGGCTTTGTTGCGGGGACATGGGGGCTGGGCTCCATGCTGGCCTGGGCAGTGGCTGGAGCTGACATGTTGCGAGGCCAGGGGAGGAAACTCCATTGGGAAGGCTGGGCCATGCCCTGTGCTGGCTGGTGGAGGGGCTCCGCTGGGGCTGGGCTGGTGTGGTATGGGTGGGGGGGAGTCCATTGGGGAGGCCGGGCCAGGCCTGTGCTGGCTGGGGCAGGGGCAGGCACAGTGCAGGGGGCAAAACATGGTAGATCCTTGCCTGGACAGGTGGCTGAACGCAGCAAAAATAATATATATGATTTTGTCAGATTATCTTCAGTAATTGTCAAAATAGCTGTAAATGACAATTTTTTTGCAGACATCCAATTGTTGTTTGGGTAGCATCAATGTTTTAATAGAGTTTAACGTTTTTTCTTTTTAATTCAAAAGGTTTTGGGTATGCCCTTATGAGTTATGTTTGTAATGAATAGTGTTAACGTTGTGAGGTAACAAATTATAAAATACACCAGTGGGATATGGTGTAGAGTCAGTGTTCACTTTTTTTTTTACAGAGTAAAAAGTACTCTGTGCTAACATTGTGCAAAATAGTGGGAGTGCTTGGGGATTAGAAATTAGCTCTTTGGTTCTGTGTGTAGACAAAGTATTGTATGTATAATTGTTCCCTACACGAATAAGTAGATCTTTTTTATTCATATTTCTTCCGCATTTCATCTCTGAGGTATGAATATAGCATTTGGTTGCTCTGTACTATAAAATGTAATGAAGAATCTGTATAAGGAGTCAACTAGGAATTTACTGTTAGTAAGGAAGATTCTTTTAGCAGTATTATGCTGGGAATGGAAAGATGCAAGCTGGAAAGCCATAAGACCAGAAAGCAGTAGTGAGTTAAGACCTAACCCCCATAGCCTGAACACAGTGCTGGTTGGGGTGGAGTGGAATAACCTGATCTTTTGCTGAAAATCAAGAAAAATTTCCATAGAGGGACTGCTGTGAAACTTAATAAACTCTCTGTTGTAATAGGCTAAAATCTGATCAAAATATTAGAAAGTGTACTATGGAGAAAAATATCATTCTGGCATAAATAAGATTAGGATTAGAATCATCATTAGGTCCTGTGATGATTAATGAGGCAGACTTCTTTTCTTGAAAACAAAACAACCAAATGGGAAAATCATGATTTTTACCGAATAATGTAGGAACGGTCAGTAGGTCAGAACAAAGGTTCATCTTGCCCAGTGTCCTGTCTTCCAACAGTATCCACTGCCAGGTGCTTGAGAGAGAATGAACAGAACAGGTAATGATCAAATAATCCATCCCATGTCACCCATTCCCAGCTTCTGGCAAACAGGATAGGGACTCCGTCTCTGCCCAGCATAGCTGTGAGTTGGTGGTGGCCATGAATTTTTTCAGTTCTTTTTTTCAGCACTGTTAAAGTCTTGGCCTTCACAACATCCTCCGGCAAGGAGTTCCACAGGTTGACTGTGCATTGTATGATAAAACTTTCTTTTGTGTTTTAAATTTGCTGCCTGTTAATTTCATTTGGTGACCCATAGTTCTTGTGTTACACGAAGGAGTAAATATGTCCTGATTTACTTTCTGTGTATCAGTCATGATTTTACAGACCACTATCATATCCTTCCTTAGTCACCTCTTTTCCAAGGTGAAAAGCCCCAGTTTAATTATTCTCTTCTCATACTGCAGCTGTTCCAAACCCCTGATATCTTTTTTTGCCCTTTTTAAAGCTTTTAAGCATATCCTTTTCTGAAATGGGCCAACCACACCTACATGCAATACAGTAATCCCTCAAAATGCACAATTTCGAGTTGCGCTTTACATTAATGCGAGTTAAGCTTAACTCAAAATTCTGCTCCTCCCGGCCCTGGCTCAACCCCGTGTGGCCCCGGTTCACCAGTTCCCACATGACCCCAGCTTACCCCCACCACCCACGCCCGACTTTGGCTCATCCCCCCCCACCCCTGCACGGCCCCAGCTCAGCTTCACCCCCACCATGCAGGCCTAACCCACCCAAGGCTTAACCCCCGTGCCCCCATCCCACAGTCCCAAAACCTGTGCCAGGCTTTATGTCCCATCTTGGGATTTACCTTTCAAAAGGAGATCCAGGTGCTCCAGATACTTCACTGGCTGCAGAACGTGCATTCTGCCGGGGAAAAAGGCTTCCCTCTGACTTTCACCAAATTCAAGTTATGCGAGGGGTGCATGGGAATGCAACCCTTGCATAACTCAAGGGCCTACTATATTCAAGATATGGGCATACCATGGATTTGTATAGAGGCCCCATGTTGTTTTCTGTCTTACTATGTGTCTTTTTTACATTACTCTAAACGTGCTGTTCACTTTTTTGGCTGCAAGTACACATTGAGTGGATGTTTTCAGCAAACTATCCACGATGACTTTAAGATCTCTTTCTTGAGTGGTAGCAGCTAATTTAAAACCCATCACTTCATAGTTATAGTTGGAATTATATTTTCCCACATGTATTACTTTGCATTTTTCAATACAATTTCATCTGCCTTTTTGTCCAGTCATCCAGTATTGTGAGATCCTTTTTCTAGTTCTTTGGAGTCTTTTTGGGCCTTAACTATCCTGAGTAGTTTTCGGTCATCTACAAATTTTGTCACCTCATTGTTTACCCTTTTAATTTAGGAATGTGTTGAACAGCACTGATCCCAATAGAAGTCCATGGAGGGCACCACTTTCTCCAAACTATTTATTCTTACCCTTTCCTATTTTAATCAGTGCCCAGTCCATGAGATGACCTTTTGTCTTCTTCCATGGCAGATTACTTTGCTTAAGACCTTTCGGTGAAGGACTTTGTCACAGGCTTTCTGAAAATCTAGAATGTGACTTAGAGAAGTATGTTGTCAGCAGAAAATAGTGTGATAAGAAGACTGCTAAGCAGGTTTATTCTTTGGGCCATGGCTGGGTTCCACCTGGTACAAAAATCACACAGAGTGGATTATTTTTCGTAATAGTCATTTGAAATTGTTCACTTTGGTACGTTTTTAAAAAAGTTATAGACTAACAATTTTATTTATTTGGCATTTAATAATAATAATAATAAATAATAATGAGTCATGGTACTGATTTTTTTTAATAAAGACGGAATCATGAAGAACATCAGGGCTGTATATCAGGTTTCTAGAGCATTTCAGGAAAAAGTATAAGCAGTATGTATAGATGTAGAAAATTGCGAATGAATTGTTGAATCTTTCTAAGGTGATGTAAACTAAATAAAAAGGCAAATCACACAAAGAAAAAAATGAAAAGGAGCGAAAAATAAAACAGCAGCAAGCCATTTTAACCAGGCAAATGTCAACTGATAATTTGGAATCTGTTTCCTCCGTGATGTGTCTCATCAGGGCATATGATATGGAAAAGCAAATATCAAAAGTGGGGAAATTGCCTTTGTAGTGCATTAACCAATTAAGATCTTTATTCAATCTTAAATTGATAGCATTAAACTTTGTAAATAAACTCTAGTTCAGAGGTTGTCCTCTCTAATCGGGTGATAAATTCTTTTGCAGAAGAATGGCTACTTTTAAATCCATTAGTGAATGTTCACAGAGGTTAAAATGTTCCCTGACAGGTGTGTGTGTTAGTATTCCTGGTGACTGGTTTGTGTCCATTTGTCTTTGGTGCAGAGACTGTCTGGTTTGGCCAGTATACACAGCAGAGGGGCATTGATGGCAACTGATAGACTACATCATGTTAGTGGATGTGCAGGTGTATGAGTCCCTGATGATGTGGCTTATGTGGTTAGGTCCTGTGGTGGTGTTGCTTGTACAGATACAGGTTGAACCTCTCTAATCTGGCACCCTTGGGACCTGACCAGTCCCAGATGAGAGAATTTGTCGGATCTTGGGAGGCCAATATTGTCTAGCAGCATTACCAACACTTCCATGGCTTACTGGGCTCTTAGAAGACATTAAGAGGTAAATTACAGCTAAAGAACAGCACAGAACACAGAGCTAGGACTGGTGGCTGTAAACAAACTTTATGGAACTGTGGGAAACTTGGCCACACCATACTAACTAAAGAAAATCACGCTGGGTTATGGATGTTGCTGGGTGAGAGAGTTCTGGATTAGAGAGGTTCAACTTGTACATGGAAAGTGTTGGAAATGGGGTTTGTTGCAGGGATAGGTTCTTGGGTTACTGTTTCTGTTGTGTAGCGTGGCTGCTGGTGAGTACAGTAAGGTCTCAGAGTACGTGAACCCAGAGTACGTGACCCCGCTCTTACACGGCTGATCCCCAATTTTTACAGTAAACCCTGGAAATGCGTGATTTCCAGTTGTGCTTAACTCACTACCCCTCAGCCCTAGCTCAATCCTCCTGGCTCTGCACAGCCCTGGCTCAGCCCTACCCTCAGCTTCGCTCACCACCCAAGCATAGCTCCTGCTCACCCCCCACTCCCACCCCCACCTCTGGCTCTAGCTCACCACCCATCAGGCGTGACTCTGGCTCAACCTCCCTGGCCCCAGTTCAACCCCACTGCCGGCTCAACACCCACATGCGTCTCTGGCTCACCCCTCCACTCCCATGCCTGGCTCTGGCTCCATCTCACCACACCTCATGTGCGGCTCTGGCTCAATCCCCCCATCCTGGTTTAAACCCACTGTGCGTGGCTCCTGTTCCATCCTTCTGCCCTGGTTCCAGCCCCGCCCCCCTGCCCTGCACATGGCCCCGGTCCAGCCCCACCATGTTCCAGTTCAAACCACCTGCATGTGGCCCTAGTTCAGACGTCCTGCGGCCTGGCTCACCACCCCCGCGCGCAGCTCCAGCTCAACTCCACCCTTTGCCCTCCTGCAGCCCTAACCCACCCCAGGCTTAAACGACCCCCCTGCCCACCTCCCACAACCCCAACCCATCATCAGGCTTAACCCTCCCCAAATGCCCCCCCACCCCAGGACTGCTGCTTCCCCGGCTGCAGAACCTGTGTTCCGCCAGGGAAAAAGCCAGACTTGCACTTACACAACATCCGGGTTACGCAAGGGGGTGTGAGGATCTACTGTGTTTGTTTCAGGTTGGGGACTATCAGAAGGTGAGGGGAGGCCTGTGTCCCAAAGGCTGTGTGTGAGAGAGAGAGATCCTATTCCAGGATAGGTTGTAGGTTGTAAGTGGTCTGCTGGAGGGGTAAGCTGGGAACCGTAGATGGTGACCAGTGGTGTTCTATTATTCCCTAGTTGCACCTGTTTTGAAGTAGATGATTTTTGGGTACTCATCAGGCTCGGTCATTCTGTTTTCCTTACTTCCCTAGGTGCATATTTTAGTTTTAAGAATGCTTGATGAAGATCTTGTAGGTGTTTGTCTGTAGGAAAAAGGGAACAATCTGAATTTTAAGGAGGCAATTATTTTATGTTAGTGGCATGTGGGAGCCCTAAACAACTGTTTTAATGTGCTGCTAAGAAATGGTTTGTTCAATGGTGCTTAATATTTGAAAAAGTGAAACTTCAGCATATCTAACACAAGAGATTTGTTCAAGCCATGGTTTATATTTTTTATATTTTTTTTCCTGAGGACTGCAATGTCAGTTATTTTGTTAGTTCCTGAAAGTTTAATTGATATCTGAGGGATAAAAGTCTACATTAAAATAGAACGTAGAACGTTGGCTGAATAACCAACAGCTTAAATAGTAATTTACAAGGCAGTATGCTTATCTACAGTGCAACAGGCCTGTCTGCGCTTTTGAAATGTGGAAATCATTGACATTAAGGAAAGAATCTTTTAGTCAGGAGGCATGCTGAATACTGTTTTCCTTTGGAATCATTGTGGAATTGCTGAGAATTTGCTCATAGAATTTTGACTATAAATACATAGTGTAATTTATTTTGGAAACATTTATCATTTCTTGCCAGTACATTTTATTTACTGAAACTTTTTTATATAGAAATATTTGTTCAACTTGTTGAATGTTTTCAGTAAAATATCAGAACAAAAATATGTAGAAAATGATGGAGCAAAAGAGTAATCTGTAGACTTATTTACGAAAAGGAGGTTTGTTGGAATTATAAAGTGTAATTTTAGAAGTTTGACATTAACTGAAACTGAGCAGTTTTGTATTTGCAGTGCTCATTGTTACAGTACAGTACAGTAGTATTTTTCAGCCATTGCAACAAATTCTTTCCTTTATTGAGCTATGAGGCCTTCATACAGCAAAACATTTAACCCTTGCTTAACCTTAGCATGGGAATACACTCATTTCTCATTAAATGAGTACTTTATTTACACGTACAAGTACTCACTTAAACGAGGGACACACATACCTACCTTTTGTTCGCTGGATGAGTGAACTCCCCCCTGCTAACGCAAGCCTTACACCCTCCCAGGGTCTCCAACCTGCTGCAGCACCCGCCGGCCCTGCAGGACCCCAAACCACTGCAACCTTAACAAGCCTTAGCCGAAACCTAACCCCCCCCCCCCGCAGACCCCAAACCACCGAAACCTACCCCACCCCTCGCTGGCCCTGCAGACCCCAAACCGCTGCAACCTTAACAAGCCTTACCCCCTCCCCGCAGCTTCAACCCACTGCAGCCTGAACCCCTCCCACTCACCCTGCAGACCCCAAACCGCTGAAACCTAACACACACACCCCGCTGGCCCAGCAGACCTCAAACTACTGAAACCTAACCCCCCGCCCCCGCCCCCCCGGCCGGCCCCATGCACCTAAACCACTGCAGCCTAGCCCTGCTGGCTGCCCAGACCAAAACCGTCGCAGCCTTAACGCCCCCCGCCCCACTGGCCCCACAGACTCAGCCTGCACCAGCCTGAACTCCACCCCCCTGTTACCCACCCAGCTACCATGTTTTAACCCTTCTTCCCACTCATGTCCCCAAACTGCCCCCAACCTTTAAACTCCCCAACCCCAGGTTCACTTACCTTTCCAAAGCAGAGCCACCTGCTGCCGCTCCGGGCATGTGGATAACTATATTAGTCTATTTCAACAAAAACAACAAAGACGGATGTGAAACCTTAAAGGCTAACACACTTTGCTCTAATAAATTGGTTAGTCTTTAGAGTGCACTGGACTCTTTGTTTTAGATGGTCTGTATTGTTCCTCTTTGTGATACATTGTGGGAGCTGACTGCTCATCCATAGTTTTCTATGAGATGAGAAAAACTCACATTTTTGCTTTTTCCCCCAACATTCTGGCCATCCTGGCAGCAGAGCTAATGAAAGCAGGCCAAAGCTAGTAGGAACTATTGTAGAAATGAAACAGGGACTGCTGCATGTGAAGAAAAGCAGGTGAGGTGGGAAATGGGCACCAACCAGGACAATCCCAGCACCAGCCATACCCAGTGCTGTGCAGGGGAGACATTCCTTTCCCAGGCAGTAGGATCCAACCTGCCATGTAGCCTTTAGGGAAGAAATTGCAAGTCCAAGCCAGGAACTACGTGATAGGCAGAGGTGATGTGAAATGGGAGCCACAGACAATCACCTGTCCCCGAGCGCATGGGAGGAGGCGCTGAACAGCAGCTAGCTGGGGTGCTGAGTGGGAGGAGGAAGAGGAGGAATCGCCCCTTGCAGCTAGAGAGCTAAGTGAGCTGGGGCCACCTTGTACTGCTTCCTCTGCCACTGTGTGTGTGTGTGTGTGTGTGTGTGTGTGTGTGTGTGTGTGTGTGTGTGTGTGTGTGTGTGTGTGTGTGTGTGTGTGTGTGTGTGTGTGTGTGTGTTGGTGAGTGCCAGCCCTATTAGTCCCCTCCCCGCCCCACCGGCCACTTCAATTAGGGAGAGAGATGGGGTGGGGCAAAGCAAAGGCAGGCAGGGCATAGAGCTGGGGGCAGGGAGAGGCAGAAACTAGGGTGAAGGGGATTGTGCTGGCCCTTCCCCAGCTTCGGGAGTGTGTGTGTGGGGAAATCTCATGGCCTGTGGCCTACTGGGTCCCCTTTTGTTGTTTGCCTCTGCTGATTGGACCAGCTAAAGCAGGGACTCCCATAGATTGATCACAAAGAAATTTCTGCAGTTTTGACCTGACTTACTCAGCCCTGTTCTGATTAACTATTTGCTTCAATTTCCACCTGCCAGCTTCTAACAGTTTCTTAATTTTAGCCTCATGCTACTCTTGCCCTTCTTGCTAGTGTCTTTTCCCCGATGACTCCTCTTTACTGTTCTTTCATTTTAGCTTAGGCTTTTCTAACTGTCCCCAAACACAGAGGTTCATAGAATCATAGGGCTGGAAGGGACCTCAGAAGATCATCTAGTCCAACCTCCTGCTTCAAGTAGGATCAACTCCCACTAAGTCATCCCAGCCAGGAGCTTGTCAAGCTGGGACTTAAAAACCTCTAGGGATGGAGAATCCACCACCTCTCTAGGCAATACATTCTAGGTTCTCAACCTTTTTCTTTTTGAGCCCCTCCTAACATTCTATAAAAACACTACCCACCTGTACCACAATAATCAATTTTCTGTATTTAAAAGCTAGGGCTAGTGTTATCAGGCAACAAGCAGGGCAGTTGCCTGGGGTTCCGTGTCACAGGGAGAACCTGTGAAACTTAGACTGCTCAGGCTTTTCACCCATGGATCGCAGAGCTCAGGGCAATGAGCTTGAGTCAGAGGCAGCAGGGCTTCAACTTTCTTCTCTGGGCCCCAGCAAGTTTAATGCTGGCCGCCTTTGGCCACCTTCCTGAAACATGCTTGCTTCAGACCCTGTGTCAAGTATGTCAGTGGAGCCCAGCTGCCTGCCACTGTGCTCTTAAGTTCCAGAGAGAGCAGGTTCCACATTAATGTTTTCAGACTGTGGTTTGGACTCGGTTCTCATTAATACAGATTTCATAGGCCCTACTAATGTTGTGTCAATATTTAAGAAGGGTGAATGGAATGACTTGGGAAATTGTTGGACTGTCATCCTGATATCACTCTCAGACAATATAATGTAGTGGAACTCAATTCATAAAGAATTAAAGGAGGGCTGTGTAATACTGACTCTAAGATTTTCCAAGAGTTCTGCTCTCCAATTTTAAATTTTGTGTAGGGGTCTGCCCATGGAAAGGAAGGTTGAAAGCAACTAGTTTTATGTGAAATTTATTCTGTCAGACTAACTTGATATCCTTTTTCTTAATGAGGTCACAAGTTTGCTTGACGATGATAATAATGTTGATATTGTATGTGAAGATCTAGTACCATACAATATTTTAGTTTTATATCATTTTAGATTTTATTAAACTATGTGGCATATGGGAAATGGATTGAAAACTGGCTGATTGATTTCAAGTTGTAATTGTAAATGGGTATTGTCATGAAATCACTGTGTTATCCTGAATGATCCCACTGAGCAATTCTTGATCCTATGCTATTTAATATTTTTGTCAGTACTGTGGAAGAAATCATCATCAAAATTATACTGATAAAATTTGCAGTTGACGTAAGTTAGGAATGATAAATTAACAGAGGACAGATCACTGGAATCAGAGGGATAGAGATCGCTTGCAAACTAGGTGAACACAAGCAATATGCGTTCTAATTAAAATGTAGTTGTATACATCTAGGAACAAAGAATATAGGCCATACTGCAAAAGGGTGTGGGGTGGGGAGGGGAAGTGGGTGGGAAGGACTCTCCTGGGAAGCAGTGATTCTGAAAAGAAATTTGTAGATTGTGCTGGATAATCAGCTGACAGCAAACGTCCAGTATGATGCTTTGGCCGAAAAGAGTTAATGTGATCCTTAATGATAAACAGGGACATCTCAAGAATAGAGAGACATTGGTGCAACTGCCACTGCTGTCTACACTTCAAAAGCGTGTTGACAAATTGGAGAGGTTGGATGAGAGATGAGCCATGTGAATGTTCTTTAAAGGATTAGAAAACCAGCCTTATACTGATAGACTGTATTGTTTAGCTTAAAATAGGGAAGATGGAGGGGTAACTTAAATACAGTTTATAAGTATATGTGCAGGGAAGAATGATTTAACAGTGGGCTCTTCAATCCACTGGACATAGATATAACATAATCCAATGGCTGAAAAGTTGAAGCTACGCATCTTTAGGGTAGAAATAATTCATAATTTTTTCATGGTGAGACTAGTTAACTATTGGAATAATTTATCAAAGGTCATGGTGGATTTTCCATCACTGACTATTTTAAAATCAAATTTAGTTATCTTTCTAAAAGATGTGCATTGGTAATTATTTTGGAGAAGGTTTATCTCCTACATTACAGAGAAGGTTAGCCTGGATGATCATAGTAGTGCCTTCAGACCTTGGAATTTATTAGGGGAGAATTCTTACAAATAACTGAAATAATTGGAGTTTGGAATATAGTTTGGGGCCAACTGTGCTGCAGTTGAGTTTGTATGTACTAAGACACAAGCAACACAAATAATACCTTTGGGGGGAGAAGGACATTTAGGTGTCCCTTAAGGCTATCTTATACTGTACAGGTATAAATTGCTGGAGTGTTATGATTACTACAGAAACTGTTGTTCCTGCATAGAGCTAAGTATAAAAATAAACATTTGAATTTTCAGAAAAATTGCAAAATATTTGGCGGTTCAGTCTTCACTGAAATGTAGAGTTAGTTATTAGTTACAAAAATGTTTGATTGTTGAGAGTGGCAGATAGAACCAGTAGTTGCAGTCTGTATTAAAATCAAATCTGCTCTTTATCTAACACTTTTTATTAAATATAGGTACATGCTGATATAGAAGTACTTGAAGTACTATCTAAAGATGGCAAGTCTAATGACTCAAAGTCTTGTGAGCTATGTGGAAGAGGAAAATGTTCCTGCTCTGAAAGCACTTCTTGAGAAGTGCAAAGATGTGGATGAAAGAAATGAGGTAATATGATTTTTTTCCAAACATTTCTTGAATATTATTTGTCAGTTGCATGATGAATAACTGATACATCACCACACTGGATATTTAATATAATGATAAATTCCTATCCATAAATGTCTTGGAACCCATTTATTTTCTTCTTTGGACCGACATAATTCCGTAACAGTCTTAGGGCATGTCTACACTAGGAGATTAGGTTGACTATTTTAAGGTTGATTTCTCTAGCACCTAGTTTTGTAAAGTCAAAGGCACATGTCCACACTGGTATATAAAGTTGGTGCAGTGTTACCCAATTAGTGTTGCCAGGTAACGCAGTATGTGTACCTATTCCAGTAGCTATTTAGCTAAGTGCCTCCTGGCCTGAGTCTTCCTCTGGTACTGCACTCCAACTGCCTCCCATACTGTGCACTCCCTCCAGCACCCCTCCCCCTTACAGAATTCTCTCCTGCACCATATCTCCTCCCTGACCATGCATCCCAATATCCTGCCCCAGGTCACCATCCAAACCCTCTGCACCCTCCCTTACCCTCCTCTGCCCCAGGTCACAGCTCCCTCTCAGACCCTGCTCCTGCATTCATCCTGCAGGCCAGAATCCTCTCCTGCACCCATACCCCCTCTTGAACCCTGTACTCCAATCTCCTGCCACAGGTCCCTACCTCCTCCTCCATACAAACTCCTCCTCAGACCCCACACCCAAGTCTGTACCCTGAGCTCCTTTCTGCACCCAATCTCTATCCCATATCCCACACCTTCTCCATAGAAAAGGATGGCCCTTGACCACTTATAAAAATGTTGTAATGACTCCCCATCAAAAAGTATTGCTGACCCCTTCTGTAACATTTTGGAGTTGTGGTTTGAACTGGAGTATGGGCTCAATTACTGATTTATTAACATTTTACTCATATTATGATTATGTCAAAGCCAAATATTGCATCACATTTTCAAAAGGCTTTCAAAGCAAAAAGCCAAGTTAATTAACATTTTTATTATTGAGAAACATTAATATAGGACCATAAACTTACTTGGCATTTTAAATACAGTCATACTCCCTAGTGCAAAATTATTGCCATGTTAATCAGTCATAATGCCACTACCTGGAAAAATCTAATTAAAACTAATTTAAGGAATATGCCTGCAATAGCAAGAATCTCTCCTAGATGAGTCAATGTATTTCCATAGTTCATTTTACTAAAAGCAGAAGAAAAGACCATTTAAAATATATTCATTAATTAAGCAGTCAGCAGCAAGTGATTAGTAACCTTAACTAATGCAGGTGCAATCAAATAAGGTGATTCAGCTTGGTTTACGTTTTCAGGAAAATTCCTGATGTACTTCTAACATTGACATGGTTCTTGTGTGCAGGCATTTAGTGCATATAACTAAAACTGAGAAAATTTGGATGCTGTTATTTGCATCGTTGAATGGATCATTGCTTCCCTTAGAGATATGGTGACTTCTAGCTTGAAGCTGTTCTGGAGTGAAGGAGGGTAGGGAGAAATCCATCATTTCACAGTGGCCTGCTGTAGACACTTTCACACATGTTCTGTCATTTGCATACTCACTGTAACCTGGACTATGCCAGACTTTTCTCTTTCCCATTAACTTCCCTCACCCCCACCAAAGTCTATTCTTCCTTGGAGTAAGAAACTGTCTTCTATGTTGCCATAAATGATGGAGGAGAAACCATTATACAAGACAGTTCTTGTATGTACTGTTTCTCATAGCTAATATGGTTTATGGATTAAAAGACAGTGCAGAAGGTGGTGTCCTGCAGCAAGCAACATCATCTAGGATAGTCCTTTTGGTCCTCCATTTGGGAGAAGTGCCTTCTTGGGGAGAGATGCTCTTTAGAAGCGAGAAAGCTTTGTATCAGATTTCTTTTATTATCCCTGAAGGTTGGCTCCTGCAAGATGTTGAAAACCCTCCAGTCTTGTTTTGTTTCAGTGAGATGAGACTGCCTATTACAGGGATGGGCAAATTACAGCTTGCAGGCTTCATCCAACCCTTGAGCTTGCACTCTGGAGTAGGATTGGGGGCTTGCCCTGCCACGTGTGCCATGGCTCCATATTACTTCTGTAAGCAGCTGCATGTGCTTCCCAGAGCTGCTTAAGGTCAGCACCACCTGGCGTGTCCACCCCAACCTCCTTCTATGTCCCAGTCCCTCGCCTGAACCCTAATCCCACTCCCACCCTTGATCATAGTTTGGCGCATCCTCCTGTGCCCTGAATTTGTCCTCCATGACCCCAACTAGAGCTCAGGCCCCAGTCGGTAACCTTACATGCCCCCACACTTCAGCCCCTTGCCCCAGCCCTGATCCCCTTCCCATCCCCATCCCTTGGTTCCAATCTGATGCCTATTCCTGCACCCCAGATTCTTTGTCGCTAGTCCTAACCTAGAGCATTCACCCCAGCCAGAGTCCTCACCCACACGTGCATCCCAAGCCCAATATTTTGAGCATTCATGGCCCACCATACAATTTCCATACCCTGACATGGCCCTCAGGACAAAAAGTTTGCCCACTTTGGCCTAGTACCTTGCAGGATGAAGTCTGTAGACTCTTTGTTGCTCAGTTTTCTCTTACAGTGACAAGCATATTGTCTGTGTTTGGAGAATAATATATGTACAGCTGAACTATGTTTTGTGGACTTCTAAAAGAAATGCACGAACTTCTGTTCGTTGTACTTTAATAACTATGACTAAGCTTCTTCAGGCTTTGAATAGGGAAGAAAACTTTTTGGATCTCCAAATGTATGAGGTGGACAAATGAATTGTGAATCTTTAATGCTTTTGATGAATTGCAATTATTTTCTAGAAGCCACTCTTTGTATCTGAAACCATATCTGCTATATTATGAGACTTCATACTGTTACCATTTCTTTATTAATTTTTTTCATGCGTGTAAGTGAATTATTTGCATATGTTGCATTTTGCTGGCCTTTCTCAAATACTGAATCAAAGCATAAATTATGAACAATATAGGAGATTTCTATTACAGCGGTATATACGTTTCTTTCACTGCTGAGGTACATAATATGGGATGTGTCATCTTATCTAAGTAGTTCAATTGTAACTATAATTTGATTACAGTATGGTCAGACTCCATTGATGTTGGCTGCTGAGCAAGGCAGTTTAGAAATTGTCCAAGAATTACTCAAGAAAGGAGCTAACTGCAATCTGGAAGATGCAGTAAGTATTAGTGCTATTTTTTTCCCCTATGGTGGTTCCTTAGCTGGCACTGAGGTGTCTATCTCTATGCTTATCCCATAGTGTTGCTTCAGGTCTGTTAAATGAAGCTCCTCTGTGGCTGAGTTTGGATTGATTATAATGGTAAAAATAGTTAACATGTTACCCACTGTAACTGATCCACAAGAAAGCTGTGTCTAGGTAGATGCTGGTTCCTTCCTTGTAGTTGCACAGAATAGCAGTGTATACCGTTTCCATATTTAAACTGATGTCATCATGAAAGTTTATGTATTTGAGAATATAGTATGGATGCATTTCATGTGATGTCTTCCATGCTGTATTCCATTTTATTAACAAAGCCACAGTAAAGAATCAGTTAGTTTTACATAATAGTGGAAGGGAAAGAAATAACAAGGCATGGGTGAGGCTTAGCTGAATTTTCAAAAAAGGTGGAGAATGGATGAAGAGGACAGATAGAAACCAGATTATTCAATATTTTAGAAACACTAGATGAGGAAGAGAGATTTTACAGTCAACAGTAGCAAATTTGCATTACAAGATCCAGAGATAAGTGCTGGTTAAGCAGGGGACTTGAGTGGCAAAAGAAACAAGCAGGCTAGAGGATTTAAAGATATGATGGAAAATTGTGAATTGGATCACAAAATGAATAGCGATCCAGTTAAGTTTATTGATGATGGATGTGATGTCATTCAGCTGCTTTAAACCTGTTAGAAGGTATGCAGAATACTGCTTCTAGGTAGGTAGAATTTGGAAGACAAAAGAGATGTGAGTAGCAATAGTTAATGTGAAAGTTCAATGGATAGACACTAAACCCTTGAAATGCATGATTTCGACTTGCACTTAACTTGCCTTAACGCGGGTTAAGCGCAACTCAAAATCCTGTTTCCCCGCCCCCCCCCACCGACCCTGGCTCAACCCCTTCGGCCCCCTGCAGCTCCAGTTCAACCCCCCACCAGCCCCACTCACCCACCCGTGCATGGCTCCGGCTCAACCCCCACCCCTGCACCTGGCTCTGGTTCTGGTTCTGGCTCACCATCCCTCAGGCATGGCTCCGGCTCAAATCCTCCAGCCCCAGTTCAAGCACAGGTCCGGCTCACTCCCCCAACTCGTGGCCCTGGTTCAACCCACCCCTCCTGGCCCTGTTCAAACCACCCTCAGGCTCACCCCCCACGCTTGGCTCCTGCTCACCATCCCTCACACGCAGCTCCGGCTTAACACCCTGCCAGCTCACCACCCCTGCTTGTGGCTCCGGTTCAACTCCTGCCCCAGTTTAAACCCCTGATGTGTGGCTCCGGCTCAAACCTTGTCCCCAGTGCTGATTCAAACCCCCACAGTGTGGCTCACCACTCCCGCGTGTGGCTCTAACTCAGTCACCCCCCGCCCCAGTTCAGTTGTGCACCCCCCCTTCCACTGCACATGGCTCTAGCTCAACTCCACCCCCTCGACCCCCTGCAGCCCTAACCCACCCAGGCTTAACCCCCCTGCCTCCCTCCCACAGTCCCAACCCACCTCCAGGCTTAACCCTCCCCAACTGCCCCCCCAACCCAGGTCTTACCTTGCAAAAGCAGCTCCAGGTGCTCCTGCTGCTTCCCCGGCTGCAGAATGTGTGTTCTGCTGGGGAAAAAAAGCTGCCCCTGACTTACACGAAATTCGAGTTACGCAAGGGTGCATGGGAATGCAACCCTCATGTAAATCGAGTCACTGGTGCATTAATATTGCATCAGAGGTGTAGAGCTGTTACAGTTTTATACATAATCAATATTGTGGGGTTGGCTACAGGAAGATTTTACAAAGATGGGAGGAGAGAATTTAGGAT